>NC_084931.1:790000-1390267 GCF_958298935.1 Phragmites australis | reverse complement strand
CCCACAAAAATTCTAAAATATTGCAACCTTACCAAAGTGCCCTTGATTCAACCACCCCAGCACATAGAGGAGTGAGGGCCAAAATGGGCATTCTCTCCAGGAGGAGAACAATAATGGCAGCCTTAGCAATAGCATTGCACAAAGTAAAGAAAGGGGGTCAAAAATTCAAAGGGAGAAGGCGCCGTAACTTGCACAGTTACAGAGATGGCCATTATGATAGATCCTGAACTGCACCTGCTAATGTTTGTGGTTGTGGAGTGGAGGAATGCATTGATGTATAAGAACAAGTGCAGAAGTATAGAAGTTTATTGTTCATGGATACATTGGCAGATGCAAAACACTGTGATGAACCTTAGCAAGCAGAGAGAGGGAGTAAGAGACGAAACATTTCATGAACTGAAACATTGTCTGCATTTCCTGTAACGCACCATTTGCGGATCAAAGCATCGATACTGTACTAACAGTACTACGAAAGACGCACTATCTGCATTTCTTGTAACGGATTATTGAGGTTTGTAGCATTAATACTGTACTAGCAGTACCAATAGATACATTTATTAGATTATTTCAGTTGCCGAACAAATACTACTACTAGCTTTTTTCATCAGTTTTTGGCCGGCAAGAGCAGGAAAAATAAAAGGATAAATGAAGTTCAAAAGAAAAGAACATGCTTTTGAAACCAAAGAAACCACCAAAAAAACAAAGTATTCAAATAAACAAAGCCAAAAAGGGGGAGAATTAAAAAGTAAGGATGCAAAAAAAGCAGCCTTTCTTGATATTTTTTCACTCTATGCAGCCATGGAGGAAGGCGCCAGAGCACTGAGCCTCTTCCCCTTCCTCCTCCTGCATTTTCGTTTGAGGAATTTCCTACTGCATTTCCGTACCTCACTACACTACCAAACCAAATAAAATCAAAGCCTCACACGGTATCTTTGCCTCTGGTCACAAATCCAAGCCAAGAACATGCATTTCTGCAACAGGAAGAATGGATCAAAGGCGGAAGCAGTATTGCAAGGTGATCACCTGTGTCTCCTCCTAGGCTTCGTCTTTCTCTCACTTCTTGGACTCTATGCAGCCATGGAGGAAGGCGCCAGAGCACTTAGCCTCTTCCCCTTCCTCCTCCTGCATTTTCGTTTGAGGAATTTCCTACTGTATTTCCCTACCTCACTACACTACCAAACCAAATAAAATCAAAGCCTCACACGGTATCTTTGCCTCTGGTCACAAATCCAAGCCAAAAACATGCATTTCTGCAACAGGAAGAATGGATCAAAGGCGGAAGCAGTATTGCAAGGTGCTCACCTGTGTCTCCTCCAAGGCTTCGTCTTTCTCTCACTTCTTGGACTTGTCCTCTCGCTCCCTCTCTCTCTCTCTCTCTCTCTCTGAGGTCAGGTCTCCCACGCTTCCCGGCTGGTTTGATGGTGCGGCCGCTGCGCCTGTGCGCGCAGCCGTTGCCGTTGAGAGTGGCTCCCTGCACGAGGCCGCCGCGGGCGCGTGTCCGGGGGCGTGCGGAAGCCAGCGCGGCCGGGGGCCCACGCGCCGGTGACTCGAGTGTGGCCCATTGGTCAGCTTCTTGGGCCCCGCTCTCGAGACTGCTGCTCTCGGCCACCAAGGCGGGTGGCTCTACTGTATCAAGCCGACAGGTGGGGACAGCGTAGTGTCGGGGTCCAGTTGTCAGTGTGTTATGTTTGTGGAGCGTCCGGTGCGGCTCAGGGGCTCCCGACAAGAACTGGCGAGTCAAACGGGTATCCTCGTTGCCCTAGTATTACGCATAATAAATCAAATGAAAATATTTAAATATTTTGAGAGGGAACAAAATACCAAGTCACTACTCGAATGATGTGCACGTGTTCTTTTTTGGTGCTTCTTTGTTCTTTGGGAAAATACAAACCCAAAAGTCAATCTAATTTTAAGATTCTCCTTAAAAATTATTTTGTTGCAAAAAAAAAACCCTTAAAAGTTAATCGGGCTTTCAGATTTCGCATTATTTGAATTTGATTTGAAATATATATATAACCAACATATGAATCAAATTTAAATATATCTAATTATTAAACCAACATAAAATCAAGAAAGTATATATATAAATATATATGTATATATATATTCAAATATATTATTTTGGCTAAGTATTTCAAAGAGCACCAAATTAAATTATATATATATATATATCCTTGATTTTATGTTGGTTTAATATGAATCAAGGAATCTTTCAAATATATATTATTAAACTAACATAAAATCAAGGATATATATGGAAATATGAATCAAGGAATATTTCAAATCAAATTCAAATATATTTCAGCTAAATTTCAATCAAATTCAAATCTAAGTAGGAATCTGAGAGCCAAACTAACTTTGAGGGTGCAACAAAACAATTTTTAAGGGGAAATCTCAAAATCAGAGTAACTGTTAGGGGGGTTTGCATTTTTTTTCCTTCTTCTTTCTTGACTGGCGTCAATTCATGGGATGTACTTAGTAATTCACAACCTCACATAGTATATAAAATAGGCGGTTGCTATTTGTTAGACGATTGAAAATCGAGCGTTTCTTGTACAACTATCGATTCACAATCGGATGGTACTCGTCTATCTTCTTTCTCTAGGTTGTGCAATGGCTCCTGCAATGCTTCCCTACCCCACCCACCTCTGGCGGTCTCCGACGGCTCTCCCATTGCCGGATCCGCATCCACCATCCGTCACCATGCTAACCCAGCTCTGGATCACATCCTTGTCTCTCCCATCACCGGCACCGGCCCATCAACCATCCTCTACCACCCACAACCAGTGTAACCCCCACTGCCTCGCTGCCCAGGTATCCTTCTAAGTCCAGGATGCACCCAGCGACCCCAAAAACCCACTCCCCGAACCCTAAACATCACTTACCTTGACATATGTGGCAGTAGCCGTCATTTGATCGCCGCTTCTAAATTTCAGACCTAAAATTTATTTAAGAGGGGTGTACAAAATAGGAGCATGAGGACATGTAAGCAGCCAATTGGGATTTAAAAACTTGTCAGAAGGACGAACAGCTGAGGCGCTAATTATTTGCCTTCTCACAGCATCTTGGTTAAACCACGTTTTGGTGGTTCTCCTCCCTGATCACGGCTCTCTTCTCATCTCCTCCCCGGCCTGTTTGTTTTTCCCCTTTCTCCGCTCCAGTTCCGTTAGGTTTGTAACAAAACATTGCATGGCGATCGATATTAAAGGGAGCTGAATAGTTAGGATTAGAGTTAGAGCAGTGACCTCTACCCTCAGGCAAGCAGGCTTCACCACTAGACAAAGTAAATATTAGTAGAACAGTAATAGCTAAAAATATAAGTGGGTATCTAATAGTAAGGGATAATCGAATCAAATATAGACAAATATCACTAATCTTATATACTATATTATATTTTTTTTTTCATCGGAATCAGAACCAGATATGGATAGTGTCGGATACATATACGGATGCAGATAGTCTCGATCACGAATACAGATCGAATACATGATGAGTCAGATATAGACAATGTCGATCACGGATATTTATTCGGATATTGAGTAAAAACAACAATCATATATATCGCATATGTTATAATTTTTTGACTATTCCACTTATCCAAAACTCAACTACATTAGAGGTCCAATAAGCAAATCAACAATATGTTTTTATGGAATAAGTTATGTTGAGTAAAGTTGGAGAAGTTACGAGTATCTAATATGCTAGTTGAATCTTTTATTAGTTATTTGGAGAAGTTACGAGTGTCTAATATGCTCGTTGAGAGTTGCAATTTTCATATAAAGATAGTCTCCATCTAAATCCGTATGAAAAAAGTTATAAGCTCTGAAAAATATACTCCGATAGTTTTCAGATATATTCGATTGTATTCTCGGATATCCGATATCCGACGGATACATGGATCCCTACATCCGAACCCGATATCTGATACAACTATTCAAGATTCGATCCGATTCCGAGTTTTCTTTAAGATATATGATATCCAATATCCAATTAGCATAAAAAAGGACAATCCGACGGAAAAAAATCTAGCCCTATTTTCACCCTACCGATAGCTGGTTCTAGATTACTATTTAGTTAGTTTTTTATTAATTTAATTAGATAGAAACAAATCTTTAATTTATTTTTTTAGTTTTAGGTCAATCCAATGATAAAAAAAATACAAAAGTTACATCTCTAGGTAATCACGAAAGCAATGATACTCCACTTGTTTGATTCCTTCTAGAAAGTAAGTGCATGGTAGGTCATTGCCCCCCTCTCAGATGCGCTTTGTGGTAGGCTTTGTAGCGGGACCTCATGTCAGGCTTTGCAAATGTGCAGATCCTATAGTAACTATATTCCTGTGAACTGAGGTATAGGATCCTTCTCGTGGAACCTACCCACCATAGTCTGAGTCTTGACTTCATATTTATAAAATTGTTATATATATTCTTGACGTATGAACTTCATATTTATATAAAAGTCGGAAGTTATAATTTCTTCATCTAAAAAATACAAATATTCCTGAAAATAATCATACAGTGATTGAATTTCTGAACCTCTGAGGAACTGACAGTAGCTCAGTTGGTAAAGGCTGCATGGGAACAGCCGGTCGGCCAGGGCTCAAATCCTGACACCACAAATAGCCTCCAAAGAAGACTAGGTCAAAAAAACTCTTTTAAAAAAATAAAAAAAGCCTCCTGAACCTCTAAGTTGGCATCCAGATTCTTATCAAAGGTATATTAGCTATGTAACTTATCTCTGTGCTGGGCCTTCCAAATCTTTCATGATAGCACGAGGCGGTCGGTTGCTCTTAAAATTAGCCCTAGCTATACAAAAGGAATGGCGCCTAGTAGAATTCTTGTTGTCTAATGAAAGCAACGATCCATTTCCTAGTGGTTGTTTGTTTGATTGAGGCTAAGCATAGCTAGCATAGCAAGAGAGGTAGCAGCTACAAAGTTGGATCAACAAGGCGGGCAATAATATTAGTGCTGACTTCTATCCGGTTCATCGATTGGTTAACCAAGTGTGTTGTTGAGAGGTGCAAAGTCCCTGAAATCATGGCTCATCAATTAAGTGTAGTACATCATCAACTGTGGCTCCCAAACAGTAAAGAATTATTAGTGCCAAATCTCTTTTTCTAGAAAGAAGAAAGTTGTTAGGCCTGTAAATGTAGCATATTTGTTTGAAAATTGGTTACACAGTCTATATTGAATCATAAGGCCTCAAGTTCCGGTTGGTGCTAGCGCTTTATTTTGGGCAATATTGGCAACGAGTGAGATAATGAAATGGACATGCTGCATACCGAGACAACGGTAATGGATATATTCGTTAAGTATGGGAGCATATCTATTAGAAGGCTTTGCGCTTAAATTTATTTTAAACATGGTATTTTACCTAAACTATTCCTATTTGTTGCAATTTTTTATAGCTACTGTATGAAGCTTGGAATAATGAATGGCTGAGTTTATGCCTTATGCATAGGCTGGCATAATAATAATATTCCATTTCCTAAAAAGTGGTTGTTAGGTTTCTTTTAATTTGCACACGTAAGAACTTAACGCATCAAAAGTTGTTGCTTTAATTTGCACACGTAAGAACTTAACGCATCAAAAGTTGTTGAAAGCACTTAACGCATCAAAAGTTGTTGCCAGAGCTGCCCACCCGTGAGCTGCTTTTAGGCCACTTCTAATGTTAATTTAATATTAATTAGATGTTCACATAAATAAAAAGATGATGTGATAAGTAATTTAAAAATAAGAGAGAAAGAATGTGTTTCTTAAGAAAGAAATAACTCTCGGAGCAATCTTAGATGAGTGGGAGACAATAAATTATCTTAGAAATCCTAAAAAAACTAACAACACATGAACACATACATGTATTGAAAGTTTATTTCTTAACATTAATTTTTTACTATGGGCATATTTGTTTGAGCTTCTGCTTTTGATTTTTATGAAAAACTATATTTTTGATTTTATTAAAAAATTACTTTTGGATTTTAGCTATTGAGTTTTACAATATTTTTTTCTTCTCAACATACTTAGTTTAAAAAACTACTTTCAACCAGCTTCTCAGTTAATAGTTTATTTTCTTAAAAATAGGCTTCTGCCTTATAAAAAATTACTTTTCAACAAATCTATCTATTTAGGTTTTTGACTTCTTAGTCTTCTGACAAAAATAAAAATTAGAAATAGGCTAGGATCATATATCTCTCATTTTAGATATCACATAAGAAACAATGTATTAGGAGGGACTTCAGAATTCTGTGGGAGTAACTCTTTGTATGGAGGGATTAGATGTGAGAAGAAGCTGAAACATTAAAGACGGCGAGCGAAGTCATATCGGTTACTGGCCTGCGTGATATAAAGGTTATGCACATCAGTTTCTGAGCCAGTCTGATTACGGGAAAACCGGATAGATCTGGCCGCCGGGACCCCTACAATTTCGGGCTTGAGAGCCTGAGAGAATTTAGGCCCACAAACCCACGCCTATCAGCTCCGTCAGGCCGGTCCATAGCAACGGCCGACAGCCTCACTCACTGCAACTCTGCAATAAGAAAAGACCCAGGTAGAGTACCTGTACGAGCGTATCTTGCACAATCCGGCAGTTTTGCACTTTGATTCAAACATAATACTGAAAAGCTCAGAAGGTTGTATGATGATATGGATAAAGCAGATGCTTCTGCAATCTGCAGAGGAAAAGCACCTGCCTCTCTGTGCAAAAACGAAAGGAAGCGCTGCGAGTTCTTAAACGCCAATGCATTTTCCTTGACCCTTGTGTGATCTCCATATACAACAAGGAGCCTGCAGCACAGGATGCAACTCTGCAAATAATGCCAGCCCCTAAAAAAGGTGAAGATGCAGGCAAAAATAATGTTCAAGCACAAGTCTGCGCCATAACAATCAGAGCACTAGTTGCTGGCACGATTACTACTTGCAGTTGTACACACTATGGAAGCCATCAGATTAAGGGGTGGGGTTTTGTGGAATGAACAATCTTCAGGTGTTCATGTGATGGCTCAGAAGTAAGCCCAAGGAGCTGAATGGAAACGGAAAGGTACTCACTGAACATTACTACCTTTCAATCACCTGTAAATAAATGATCAGAACAGCTGCTAATGATTAGAAAGCAGCATCAACCATTCCCTCGCTCATTCACCTGTGATGTGAGCTCTCAACGAAGCATCACCATTCGCTCACCTGGAATTAAGATCTAAAACTTGGAGTTAAGATGGAGACGACGGTGAGAGTGCTTTACCAACCACCAGCTCTGACAGCAGCTCTGGGTAATTCAGATATGGCAACAGTTTAGGTTTCAAGATGCTTTTTTCTGCAATTGCTGCTTCGATGAGATTCCAATTTCATCACAACACATACCATAAGTACCATAACTACAGATACAAACTTCGAACTTACAAGCAAAATATGCTTAATTTGTCTTTGATTTGAAGGGCTATACACATTGTTGATGCATATTTGCACATACCTAAACAAGAAAAACGGAATCACACCTTTATGGTGATACGCACATCAACAAGTATTTGGCCCCATTCCAAATTCACACCAATTGGATTGTTCTTGCATATTATCATAACCAACACTCCTTTGCCCAGAATGATTGGACGACAAGTACAAGTTCAAACTTGAAAAAGCACAAAAGAATGAACAAGTACTATCTGCATTCTGCCCTGCAGATCACATAGTGAGTCTATCTGTCCATGCACCCCTCCCCCCCGGGCCGCCTCCGTCTCCCGCTGCGACAAGCTTTCTCCTCGCGCCGCACCGAATCGAACCCGCCGCTCTACGGTAAGCATTTCGATCTCTGTTCAAGTGCACTCTCCATCTCCCTCTCAAGAAGAGGAGAGGAATTCGCGCCACACGCGTTGATCAATCGTTTCTTGTTTACACGTAGATCGTCCTAGGGCAATGACATCGTCACCAGCCATGGAGGAAGGAGTAGTAGCGCACGTCGTGGTTCCCAAGAAAGCATCTTTGGGTGAGGGGAGCATGGGGAGGCTCCGCATCATGCACCTGGATGTGGTCAAGTTCCTCAGGACATGCCCACATCGCGTCGGATGAGCGACAAAGAATCCTTCATTGCCATAGCTGGTGACGTGAGCAGTGGTGGAGGGAGAGCACGCAAGGTATGATTGCACGTTCGAGGATGACAAGGAGAGGCCCGGTGTGACATCTGTTTACCCCTCTCTCTCTCTCTGTCATGTGGGCCCTACCCGTCATCCCCAACCCCTCTCTCCTGCTCCGCCCACTCCACCAAAATCGTTGCCATGATTTCAACCCCGTCTCCGCAACCGCCCCCTCCCCACGCTATAAACTCGCATTTGACCCTCGACCGAGGTTCCTCTCGCCTCACCGTGCCCAAGCCCCCAAATCCCGTCAGTTTTCCTCCACCCGAGAGCTCTCGCGCCGTCACATCCCGTCGATGTCGCTAGGCCATTCGATCCTTTTCGACACCGCCCGAGTGCATGCCCCTATTCGCCGTCCGCACGCCGACGCCCTTGACCAACCCCCGTCAAGTTTTGCCGCGGTGTGCGAGTTCTAGAGGTCGTCGAACCTCCACCATTGAGCCTTGCCATCGTCGAGCCTTCTCGTGCCACCTCGACGTGTCTGTGTGCTTCAAACGGGTTCGCCGCCGTCTCCTCTCCGCGTTCTGCCGATCATCGTCGAAAACCGGCCACCGAAACTCAACACCGGCGACCTCCCAGAGCCTGTGCCGCCGTTCGCGTCACCTAGAGGAAGAAGAACAAAGGTGAGCCGCCTGATTTGAATTCAACACTAAGATTAGAAATAGAGATACCCCTTCACGAGCCAATAGGAAGCTGCCACATGTACACATAATCCAATCAGATTATGTGGTCCAGTCAACGCCACATGTCAGTCCATGTCAACCTCCCGAGTCCAGTCAGCAGTGACATCAGCGTTACGTAATAATTAGGGTTTTTCCTTTAGAAAAATAATTCACAAAAATAGAATAATTTTGAAAATAGGTTTTTCTTTTAATAGAAAAAAATCCAGAAATTAGTATATGACTTAAATAAATGTTTTTTTTATTCTATTTTAGTTCTGAAAATAGTTTTAATGTTAGAATAAATGCTTTTATTTTGAAAAAAGTTTATAAAATCTAGAATAGTTCTAATAATTTTTTAAATAGGATTTATTTAGTAAAATAAATGATTTTAATATGTTTTGTTGCATATAAAATTAATCTTAATTCTAGAAAATGTAAATAAATTATAAAAATTGTTTTATTCAGTTTTATGGAATAAAATAATTCTAAAATAAATAAAAATGTTTTAGGCCCTTTAAAAATTAGTTTTAATTCCAAAAAATAGTTTTCATTGTTTTCAACCGTTTAAAATTTTGTTTATCGTAGTTTTTGCGTTGTGGCTCCAATTTGGGTGGTTCTTGCATCAAAATCTTCCTAAAATTGTGCCTTGGATAGTCTTAGCCTCTGTTTCGTTTGGCGCTTGTTCTTAGTGTGTTGTTTCCTCTGCGTGTAGACAATCCTGTCCTAGAGCCGTTCGAGAATATTCATGATCAATATTTCGTTGACTTTGAGTAGCACTTCGGAAAAGGCAAGTGTCCTTGATCACTTTGATCCCATTGTAGGAAAATGTGTCTTTTATTTGTTCAGTTGCATGCTTGCCAATATGAATCTCATGTTTAGACTTTATTAGTACTTTCCCGATTATCCTTGTCACCTCTGTGGAGTCGAGATGTCAAGGGTAGACTTGCTTAGCCCCGCTATCATAGATATGGGTACTTTACTTAATAACCTGATTAATTGTATATGCAACATAAACCGAATTAGATAATATTTTGTAGCAACATGAATCATAGGGGTCTAGACAGGTTGGTTTGGTTGGTATGGCTGTTGTGTGCACACTGGATATTGTGTGAGTACCTGCTTTAGATCATATAAGTATCGGTTCGTGGACATGTAACCTGGCACAACAGTGCAACCACGAGGGTACATCCTAACTGAATAATTAGTGGTTCGCCTAATTCTGTACGCACTGGGTACATCCTAGCCGAATAATTAGTGGTTCGCCTAATTCTGTACGCACCAATTGGCTATTGAGTGGCACAAGAGGGGGCCTCTGCAGTGAATGGAATCTCTGTTAGTGGTGAAACTTAGTAGGTGTATACAGTTTAGGAGATACTTTGTAAAGGTCTTGTAGTGAGACCCCCGGCTCTACACCCTGGAAGTGTGAAGCAACACGAGAATCATGATTTATGGGTAAAGTGTGTAATCTCTGCAGAGTGTAAAACTGATATATCAGTTGTGCTCCCGATTAAGAACGGGCTTGGAGTTCTTCATGATTAGCGGGAGATCTTGGATGGTTGGTTTTGGTAGTCGAGTGGTGGTGACCCGATGAATTAGCATCTGAATATGAAATATATGGTGAGTTTGATAGTCGGATGGAATCTGATGAGTGATATTTTTTAAATATTATCGTCGCACATAGTAAATAGGACTGCTATATCTTTTTAAGTCTTAGGTTAGGATGACATAGATGTAGTAAACCTGAGTCAAGTCTTTCTTATCTTAAGCCCTCATGTCATATTTTTCTACACTTACTGAGTACGATATATACTCATAATTGTTATTCCCAATAATAAATACTACTTAGTTGGAGAAGACTACATGGATCGATGAAGATGAAAACTACGAGGAGGATGGAGCATCCTAAGTCGCATTGCTCCTAGTGAAAGACCCTTGATGTCGCCTAAAGGGGTGGTCTGTCACACCTGATTTTAACAAACAAAATTAGAAGCGGCTTATGTGTGCTCAGGATGTTTAACACGCATAAGAACGTCCTAGGTGAAATAACAGAAACAATATCCTTAACTTAAATGTACCTTTGATCTTAATAAAGGGAACAATTGGGGTCAAAAAGCAACGACACTACAGTGGAACTAAGTGTAGCCTTCATCTTCAACTGGGCGACTCCACAGGCAATTAACGGGGAACACACCCTAGAATGCGTCATCTTCCACAAAGTCTTCAATATCTTCCCTGACTGAGCAACATTGTTTGGGTATAGTAAATATGAGTACTCAGCAAGTGTGAGAAAGCATAACATGAGGCTAATACCAAGAATGGCTGAACTCAGGGGTTTGTTTGCATAAATGTCATATATGCTAACGTAAGAGTTATAAAAGCATTCTATTTAACTAGGTGATTCATCATATTATTACCAACATCTAGAAACTTCTCCACATGTTCCCTAACTACTTGAAATCCACATCAGGTTCCTAACCCAACCATCTTGATATCCATCGTAGGTAACCAAGGACCATCCACTATTACCTCACAGATAACCAACCATCCAACTGCTACAAATCAGAGGTAACGAACCATCCAACTGCTACCCATTGAAAGGATCGAATGACCCAAGAGGGGGGGGGGGTGAATTGGGCACTAATTAAAACTTCTACCGCTTAAACAAATAAAACCTTAGCCTAGATAAAAGAGAATGCGATTACGTGATTTAAACTAGGATAAGGCAACTAAATAAGCAAAATAACCAAGAGAGAGAATTTTAAAGAAGGACTCGCAATAGCAAAGATACTCAAAGTAAAATGCGGGAAAGTAAATAGTTGGAGAAGAGAACACCGATTTTTTTTTCCCGAGGTTTCGAGAAGTTGGCACTTCCCCCTAGTCCTCGTTGGAGCATCCACCAAGGATGTCGCTCCCCCTTGAGTCACCAAGGCTCAAGTGCTCCCTCTTGATTACCCCTTCTCCATCTCCGGATTGGCGGGTATCAAACCAAGTACACCTTCTTTTCCTGGGGCTCCCACAATTCCTCCAAAAGCTCACCGAGAAGTCCTTCGATCACCAAGACCGTCTAGGTGTTGCCAACCACCAAGAGTAACAAGCCTTAAGCTTCACTTGACAAAGACCAAGCCTAGACAACAGCTAGATACACACTTGTTACTCTTCAAGTACTCAAAGAAGTCCTTAATCCTCAACTAAGAACTTAGAATGGACACAAGTGCTCTCTCTCTTGCTTCTAAGTGACACACCAAGTGTATGAGCTGCTACAGGGTCGCAAGAGCACTGGAGAGGTCCAAATGGATGGGTATTTATAGGCTAAGGATCGAAAATTAGCCGTTGCCTAACAACCCAGAATTTTTCTTAACGCCGGAAGGTCCGGTGTGAATAACACGTTCACACCGGAATATCCGATGCTAATACTTCTGACAAAATAGCCGTTAACTGTTCCATTAGCCGTTAAAACTCCGATGATTAATCCTGGCTTATAGCGGATCATCCGGTGAATTAAAATGGGCCAGATGATAGTTTATAACCTCTCTGTAAAAATTCATCTGGTGATTATCTTTGCTACGCCGGACTATCCGGTGTATAGAATTAGTTCTGGACTTCATGGCTTTCTATTTATCCGGTGATTTCACCTATCGAACGCCGGACTATCCGGCGTGGTCTTCAACAATTTTTCAAGTCAGAACTCTTAGGAATTTACTCCGGCGAACTCACTCTGACATCAGAGGATCATCCGGTGAACTGAAATTTTGCTGATTTTATCTATTTCAGAGCAATTTTGAGTTCTACCTTCGAGATTCGGAACCAATGATTTTCTGAGGTTAACCTAGTAATGAAAAGTCACAAGTGTGCATCGACTATGTCTAGACTCTCCTAAGTCAAGCTACAACTCTTAGCCTCTCTTTATAGTACGGTCAAAAGACTAAGAATAAAAAGAACCTATACTACTCTAAGTGTCCTTCATCTCCTTATGACACTTAGATCTAGAAGATCCTTATCCTTCACGTTCCGGTCCTTTGATTATCACATAACTCTTTTAATGGGCAAGAGTGTAAAGTCACCATTGACAATTAAGTCTTTCTTTGTTCCTTAAAAGCTGAAATGTTAGTCACAATGATATGGTTGTCATTAATCACCGAAACCCTTACCTTTTTCTTAGGGGCCTAGATGCTACACCCATCACAGGTAACAAACCATCAACCAAACCAAAACCCAAACCAATTAATCATGTGAAGGGACCACACCACTCTTAACCATGAGCATGGTTGATATATCAGTTTTACACTCTGCAAATGTCGTCCAATTTTACCCACGAGTCGTGTTTCCCGTATGCCCGCGCCATCACAACACTTACACACTTACACACTTCCAAGGTGTGCGACTAGGTTTCACTACAAAGTCGTTATAAAACATCCTCCTGACAAGAATAAGTCTGCTGAGGTTTCACTGTCATCAAAGTAGCATCACACCACCCAAAAGTGTGAGAAACTATCCAAACAGTATTCTAATTAATCATTAAATTGATCATTTACTTAATCACGACTTTAACGATTAACCAGAATACTATTCCGGTAGTCCCAGTACGTGTTCTGTGCCCAAGATCGGAACACATGCCTTTCCAATATTTAACATCACAACACAGCTTAATAAAGAGCGAGTAATTAATATTAAATTATAAGTTTTTAAACATTTACCAAGTTATTATAATTTACAGAAAAAGAGAGTTAGGAAGAGATAAAAATCGACTCAACTCCTAACTAACAAAAGAAACTACGTAGTGAAAACAAAAGCTAAAGATAGCAAAAGATGGGTGAAGTCATATACCCTTAGGCATCACCCCAAAAACGTGACATCCGAGTAGTTGTCTACTCATGCCTGCCACCACCCTCTGTGAGCGTGAAGTAGCTAAAGACCAACTCCCTCTCGGCGGTAGCAATTGAAATAGCAGCGTGAGTACGAAGATACTCGCATGACTTAATCCATAATGAGCACTTATAAATAGCCCGACTCCAAGGATTATGCATTTGGATATTAGTAAAAAAAAGGCTACATGGTTAAGTAAATTTCATATGCGAAAGCAAATTTGACATACACATATGTGAGCATCTATACTTGACCAAAGTAACATACTAGCCCATAAACATCAACTGAATATAATGTAAAATGAACCATAGTAATAATATCTGTAAAGCACCATCTCAACCCATCAACCACCTCAATCCACATTCATAATTCTACGGCTGCTGCAAATAGACGGAAGCATGCTCATGACCGAGAGCGCGTCATTTTGAAATGTTATTATACCCCGCAGGGGTACTCCTTTACCTACACGACTTGAGAACCATACGATTTGCATGACCACACATGTCCATATAAGGGGTATACATGTCAACCTTTATCAATAAGCCTCGGCTGTTTGATCATGCGCCGATAGGTGCGGGGGTCATCTAGAACTACTCACAAAGCAAAATGGATACCCCAACCGGCCTCATACTCGACACCATCGACTCGCACGTCAAAAAGCCACAGCTATAAAGGTAACCGGCTTATCGTTCACATATGCAACATGTTGTAAGTACGAAAAATGCTAAAGCCAACTGCAATAACAATCGATGCTTAAACGATGCAAACAGACTATGGTGTTCGGGTCCCTCCCCGACCTACTCAGGAGAACTCCACATTCAGGCAGGATAAACACCCCTAACACCTCTCACATCTCGTCTCATCCTCACCACTTATCCAACCAATACCATCAACCCATCATTATAATCATTGTGCAAGTAATTAAAGCTTATGCTTGCGAACGATGAAATATTTCACCGCTCGACTTCTACTGAGAACCTAAGCACTTGCTAAGCATCACAAATGACATTTTAAGTTAGATAACACCATATTAAACCCATGTTATAAAGATACAGATCATCAATTATTCAAGACAGGAGAATTAGTGTATCAATATAGGTTCTACCCATCATAAACCTGATATCAACTCCAACTCATACATAACATACATAAAACAGAATTTATCACATATGATGCATATGATCCAAATTAATAGGAGAAGTATACTTAGATGCTTGCCTTACTGCTCGGGTGACCGTCTAATGCTACCCACAGAACATTCAATTTTTTTTGGGAGATTGGCGTCGCCTTCAACCGCGGCCGGGTCACGCATCGGTTCTTCGTTCACTAAACAAGAACGCGTGCAATGATGAGCATGAATGAAGTGTAACAAAGTATGCCTCAACATGCATATAATGAAATGCCATAAACTATATTTTATAATACAAGAAAACATCTTTCCTAGATGGCACTAATTATAACATGAATTGTCCAAGTGGTTCCATAATTTTAGAACATGGTATTAATTAACTGTGATCTAATCAAGTTGAAAAGTATTTAATTACTTAATTAAAGTATTTTCTTGATTTCTAACATTTTTAACATGTAGTTCATACTCATACAAAGCTAATAGTTTCATGATTTTTGGAGTTCGTATGAACAAATTATGAAATTTACAAGCTATCAGCATAAAAGAAAAAACCTGATGAACAGTAACTCCGGAGTCTTCGGACTTTTCGGACTACGGAGTCTCAGGAAAATTCTCCGTACACTCTGGATTTATCTAGACTCTCTGAATTTTTATCCAGACTTTTTAGATTTCTGCAAAAAGCAGTTCTTTGCGGAGGAAAATTACCGATTTGATTTGCGAGCCTCTCACAACCAAAGAGTAATATGTTTGAGAGAGTTTATAGAGTCTAGAACTCATTCAACAACCTAGCAACTCGATTCCTAACTCAAATCTCACCCAAATCATCTAAATTGCTCTGGAGTTCAAGAATTCAAGAACTTCACAACCCTAGCTCAAAATTCGAAATCCAACCACCCAAACTGCGGATTCTTGCCATGGATGCCTAGGGAACTTACCCAAGGGTCCTTGCTGAGGTTGATGTTCGTCGGATGATGAAGGAAATGGAGGAAATATGTAAGACCCTAAACCAGGGATCTCCTGTACCTCCTGTAGCAGTCCCTGGATCAAGTAGATGATATGCACAGTATAACAGTAATAGTATTACAGTCAAACCTCATACATAAGTTTTAAGATTCAGAGTACAAAAGATTTACAAAGCATATTGTATATTACAAACCTGACCGAGAGGCCAACAAAACATAGCGGAAAGCAAAAACCCAAGCCACATGCAGCTTAGGGTGCGAACGCGACTTATAAGACTATTCTTCATCCTCGGCTTCACCTCCGGCGAAGTCGGCAATGACTTCCTTATCTGAATGACAGCAAGAGCGAGTACGAAAGGTACTCAGCAAGCGCTATACTACTTACAGGTGTTGATAGATGCATAAAGGGGTTTATTTAAGGATAAGGCTTTACGGTTTAGATTTAAGCATAAAATAGTTTATGTAGGTATCCAATTGTATCAACTATGATTGACTTTAAAACATTTTAAATAGTTCAAAACCAGGTAACAAGCTATATCTAGGGGGGTTTCGGTCCTGGGAGGGGCTACACCTCACTCCACAGTCCCTTTTGTCATATCTGGTGTACCTCTAGTACCACTCAGATCCTGGCGGATTGAGCCAGTAACCTCATTACACGGACATCTTATTCACACACTCACTCATCAAAACATACGCACCCTGAGTCTAGTCATATGGAGTCATGCTTCGCATGTCCGTAACCGTGGACATGGCTATTCGAATAGATTTACACTTTGCAGGGGTTGTACACTGTACCCATACGATATGCTCAGCCTCCATCCATTGCAGGCGGAGGAGCGAATCATACCGAGACATTTCAATCACCTTTCCTGCCGGGTTTTTCTACGAGACACCCCAAGTCCCAGAGTCCTTGAATTGAATACCAGATTGGCTATGTCATCTCTCGAAATATTCAAACAGAGGGGCGGATGGACACTTGGCCTCTCGCTGCTCTCCAGCCTTCTAGTATGATGCCCAACCTAGTCAGGTGAAAGAAAAGGCAAGTCCAGCCCATTCAGGACGCATGGTTGCATAGGGGTGGCTAAGCATGTCGAGGCAATTGACTCGGTCCTTTAACGACCGGGGTAGGTATCTTTTGGTAATGAACACCATAGAGATGACTCAAGCCCTCAAGAGAATCCTCATCTAGAGTACTACTCCACATACCCCCATCAAAACAGTTTTCACCCATTTTTACACGTCACCCTTCACATCCCACACGACATTAAGGATTTCACAACCATCAAGGATTTCTGGTATATGAGTTATCATTGATAATAGTAAATCTTATCTCTGAGGAGAGTTGTTTTAAAAGTGACATCTTCGAGGAGACGTATTCAATCCTAAGCATGCTAGATATCGAGGCGTCGCCCGACGTTAATATAGATAACGACAGGTAATCCTAGAGTGATATGTATTCTGGATGATAATATTCAAGACATGGCATGTGTTTTATAGGATTAACTATTGCAAGCGGTTTGTAAAGGCGCAATACATAGCACATGCGATAATAAGTCTGATTTTTGTTAATCATGTATATTATTTGAAAACCATAGGTTCAGTATGATCAAGGAAATAGGACTTGCCTTCTCCGGAGTTTTCTTCGAAGTCTTGGTTGTAATCAAGATCTTCCTCGCTCCTGACGCTTCCCGCGCAACACTCGCAGAATTCTGGCAAATCTACAACGGTAACTACGATCATTAACGGGCTATACTAGGGAAGAACCAATAAAACCAAATGGAAAGCCAAAATGAGCCCTAATGAACATCCCACTGGGATGGATAGATAGATCTTGAATTTAGATGAATTTCGGCGAAAGAATCATCAAAATCGGAGCCAGAACAGAGAAGTTATGACTCCCGAAATATTAAATCTAAATTTAAATTGAGAAATTACTAAATAATACTATTCATAGGTGGGATCCACGGGTGGGGCCCACTGAACAGTAGCCTGGGCCCATATGAACAGGACTCAGTGGGCCGATCTTAGGCTGCACAGTATTGGGCTACACAGTGTTGGCCCACTCGGGTTGGGATGGCCGGTTTAACGGGCTGAGAAGATGGGTCGGCCCACTGGGGCACATCCTTTGGGCGACTGGGCTGGCCTGGCAGGCCGGCCGCCACTGGGTCGAGCCAGACTTACTTGGCCAGGCCGAGCGGTGCACTGATGGCGGCCCGACCACGTGCGCGCACGGGCATGTGGGCGCGCGACAAAGCTGAGGGCAGTGGCGCGGGCAAAATAGGCAGCACCTCACCTGCACTAGGAGGTGCCAAACAGCAAAGAAAAGGGGCCCGAGGCCCTAGTGCATCATGGCACGATGGCCAGAGCATCCACATAGATCACGAACACGCCGACAATAAGCTAAGCACGGCGGCGGAAGTAGAAGCACGACTACGTGCTAAGAGAGAGAGCACGGGCGGCTATACGCCTACCTAGGCGGACGCGCGAGGGGACTGGGAGACTCACCTAGTGCAAGAATGGCGACGGACGAGATGGCAGCCGGTGATCCGTCGAAGAGGCGATGGCGGCGTTGTTCGGCTACTGGAGCGAGCGGGCTCCCGTCAGGCTTCCGGCGAACGGACGGCAGCACAGAGACTGATCCAGGGACTGGTATAAATTATACAAGGTGACCCGAAGGAGGGGTTTGACATGTTTGTATCATCAATTGTTCTTTGGTGGCAAATAAGTGCCAGAAATGTTTGTATCATGTACTCATCTTATAATGCCATTCATCACAAAATCCATGTCGCTAAACGATAAACTATATCACTTTTAGACTCAGAAGAAAATGCTTGCATATTCTGACTGTTAATAACTAAATAGCAGCAATGCAGACCCAAGAGCGTTGGGTGCAGTATTATGTACATACAACTAAAGAAAATAATTAATCCAGAGGGGAGAAATTTTGTGTTACATCTCTAGCAGCTAATCCCCAACCAGAAAAATCATCAAATCAGAAGATTGATAAGTCTAGTGACTATTGACACCAACGCGGTTATGCAATTCTTTTAAAATCACTAATAATGAATGGCTACCTACACCTTCTTTTATGTACATTGTTTTCCCATCATCTCGTACGCTTATGCCTTTTGTCATGATAAATGGAAGGAGCCTAAACCCTCTGTAAAGGCATATTGGAGCTTCTTTCTCATTATCTCCTGAGATCAAGAAAAGAGACCAGCAAGAAACAGCTCTCAGTTTGCATCATTGATGAAATGAAATAATTAACTCAAAATGATATGTTTTTGTGGTACCTTCGAGGAGTAAGGAGGGAGCTTGATAAAGTGCCGGCAGGTATTGACACTTGGCAATTCGTCGTCTACATTGCCATCACATTGCTGTTGAGCAAGACACGTGATCAGATAAGTATTCATTGAAAGATTAGGCTTGCGCCCTAATGGGATAGTTTGCTATGTTAAAAAGAAACACAAACCTTTCGGACGACAGTGAGCTTGGGATCAAGCGAAGCTAGGCCGCCAAGCGGGAGTTGAGGCGCTCCAGTAGTGAATTGTATGAAAGCCCGCTGGTCCTCTCTTCCAAACTCCCGCAATATCTCCAGGAACTGCATGTTTTTACAATTGAGTTCTTAATTAGTTGATTAGCTGTTCAAGAAATATAAAGTTTGATAGGCACTGGTGCATCTGTTGTACTTACATTAATAATCGATTGACTGCTCGTGTCATAGCCATGCTCAAACTCAATGTGATCCTCAAGGTTCTTTGACTGCAAGAAGTAAAGAAAATTAGAACAATAGAATCTTTAAGCTGAACTTTTTGCAGAGACTGAAGGAGTGGAGAAAGACACGTACAGCCCAAGAATCATGTTCACCACATAGTACGCGTTCCATTTCTTCCTCTGTGAACATTTTGAGGGTCTTAATGGCCAAAACCTGCAAGTGGTAGACCTCAATCAGTAAGAAGCGGAGAGGATTTCATTTAGTGCTATTCCATGAGAAACAGACCTCATTAATTCCGGACTTGAAAGCTTCTATCTGCTTGGCAATACCGCTCTTCAGTGTTGCATCAAGAACCAGATATACATATTCCTCTAAATTGTCAAGTGTCACCATGTTCTCCGAGCCTCCAGGAACAAGTTCATATTCAGGATTTCCAGGAAGAGTAAAGTCAAGGCACAAATCCTCCATTTTCACGTTTTTATAGGACAAATCATCAGTAGGGTTAAATGTTCTTGAAGATGTCTCCAAGAACTTCTTCCTGTTATCAAGTGCTTGAAACTCTATTACTGCCTTGCCCAGCTCAGGATCAAACGATGGGATGTCATATATATCGAGCTCCTAAAACCAATAACATCATGATCAGAACAAGGGTGAAAGAAGAGGGAAGAGATCAGCAGAGATGATTGCTGAAAGAATTACCTGCTCGAGCATGATTTTGTAAAATGCTTTAGAAAGTGGGATGTCAAGGATCCTTCCATCCAGAACTGCTCTCACTACAAGATGCCCAAGAAGCTTGAATTTCTGTAGCACATTAGAAAATTCAATCTCTCGCGATGAAGTGCTTGATGACGACCACGGCTTTGGAAATAGTCCAAAAGGAGCATGCATGAAGCCAGATTCACTGCTGTCTCCTCTCCACATTCCAAGCTCGGCTCTTTGAAGTTCATGAGAAATTGTAGTGTAGAATTCGAATGTTGGACCTCGCCCAGTCCCAACCTCTCCTTCGAATTCCACCTCAACGATTCTGCTGCTTGGATCATGATTGGTCATCATTGATACAGCACCTTCAAGGATAGAACTCCGGGTTACTCTGTACTTTTTAGTTTGTGGAGGACTCTTAACCTGGTCTGGATGACTGTTAACCTGGTCCGGAGTACTGTTAACCTGGTCTGTCATGAATGAGCGATGCGCAGTCAGGCAGAAGTACTTCCACCGCGTGTCGAAGGACAACAGGAATGGGCAATTCTCAACCAGATAGACACACCATGAGGGTATGAGGCCATCCTCAAACAAGCTATCTTGCATTTGCAGTTCTAGCTTATTCGTCAGAAGACTGCTCATGAACTGATGCTGTGGAATTGGAGAAATTGCCACCTTAAGATCATTTATATCTCGTAGAGCGCCTTCAGCAAATTTGCATATCTGTTCATCCATCAACAGTTGATATGAAAAACGGTTCAGCCCTTCAAGAACTTTCAGCATGAACAAGAAATTGTATGATGGATCAGACACATCCAGATGACCAGGAAGGTTGCCAAGAAGTATGGTAGAGAAAAATGGGTCCTTCAGCCATGATTGCTGAAACTTTTCGTGCACCTGGGATAACTGAGAATTATAGGAACTCCGGGAAGAGAGATCCTTGCTTTTGTTTCTCCTCCTATATGTTATTTTGTGTTCTTCATCCCAGAAATATGGGTCAATCGATAGATCAGATTGTCCCTTGTTCATTAGACGGAGGATTGACTCAAAAAATGTTGCAGATGGCTGGAGTTTCGTGCCATTGTAAGAGAATTTCAGACTTGAGGATCTGTTCCCGTCACCTGGAGAATAAACAGGTACTATTTCATTTCCATTATAATCATATCATATTCGACAATCAAGTTACCAAAGTTGCAGTTTAGACCCACATAAAAGGCAGACCCTAAAAAAGAGCTCGAGCCTAGAGGTAAGCACAAGGGGTTGAGACATAAGACAGAGATAGGCCTTTTACCATTTTTGGACTCGACTAACTTTCTGCTTTGATTTGATTCCTTCTCTTGATTGGATTTCTGCAATCATAGCAACAAGAAGGGGTTATTAAACATTGCATTTGACAATTTATTATACCATAAAGAAAAGTGAAAAAATGCAAGATCTAAGGGATATGATTGTTCGCATGGTAAACTGCGTTGGTGTGGTAAGAATAATTCAAGAAACATTATAAATAAAAGAATAAGTCAAGTTCAAGATAATTCACTGTAGTGTTTCTTTGTTGTAATAACATTAAGAAAATTACAGTTTGAGAAAGCATGTGTATCAATGATACCTTGGAATTGGATGCAGGTTCCTGATCAGTTCTTTTACAAATCTCAGTCAAGAGAACTGCTTCAATGGCATCAGGTGTTGAGAAAAGGCTGACACTGCGAACATCATCATAATTGCGCAATTCCTTCTCCCTCTGCGACCTTCGAAATTTTAACTCCAGTGTCGTTGGTTCCTCAGGATATCTCAGCGGAATCATCATGCTCTCACGTGCAGACTGTTCATCAGATAGCATTACAGGAAAACTGTCATAGCACATGTGCAAGGCGTCTAGTAGCTTCTCCACCAAAATCCCAAGGGGCTTCCCTGAGCTTTCATCTGACACGGTGAGAGCCAAATAGGTGAATTTCTGCAGCCGACTCCGCACCTCATTAAGCTGCCCTAGCAAATCCTGTCCATTCTGGAGATTTGCATTGACGTATGCATCGTTTGAGAGATAACCTGCCAAATATTTGATAATCCCACTCTCTACAAACTCAAAAGTAGAAGTAACTGGCAGTTCATCTGACAATAATCTCCTTGAAAGATCAGACAACTGTTTGCAGCTATCTGGATTTTCAGCAGGGGTTGTCACGGCATGAACATTCAACCTAGCAAAAAAGTCTCTGACACTTTTAAGAGCAAATCCAAACCTATGAGGAGATTTTTTACTTCCTTTCACCGCCAAGAAGCTTTCCTTTATATCTTCTGCTAGTTTCATGACAGCATTGTTCTCAATCCTGCATGCCTCATCAGTTGAGGAAGACTCCAAGTAAAGGTCAAAGCAAAGGCAACTTTCTTGCGTGTTGTTCTTTCTTTTTGACTGGTGACTTGAGTTTTTTTCTTGTGATACTATTGCATCAATTGCATGCTTCACACCCTCCTTGGTAAAGGTCTCAAAGAAAAACTGGTGGTGTTTTTCCAGGAGGGTCCTTGAAATCTTGAGTGTTTGGAACACAACATGACGGTTTTTCCGGGCCAACAAACAAGCAAGAAAGCTGATACAAAGACAAGAGACAAACATGAACATCATGCAAGGTGAAATGCAAAAGGGATGTATGCATTCTAGGATGCAAAAGGCCGGAACTTTATCCTTTTTCTAAAAAAATGCAAGGTGAAATATATTTGCTTAAGGCAGCCTCTTTCAAAGCTCAAAATCTTAATAAAAAAAGAATTGTGAGGAAATTTCACCTTGAGAGATTTACAGTCTTCTGTAACTCCATCAGGAAAGTAGAGGTGCTTAATTCAACAATGTTGCTGATGACAACGACACAGTTGTAGCAAATTGATGATAGTGCAGCACATTTTGCAACCTACATTGGACAACAGAAATATGTATGTCAAGGGAAAGTTCTGTAGGCACCTACTTCCGTTAGAAGCCTGAAAACTCATACCTGTATTATAAGGGTAACGACGCTAGTAAGCTGGTGAATGTATGTTGTTTGTTCTATGATGACATTTTTCTTTGCAGTGACTAGTTCAGCGTGTTGATCAGATGTTTCGAGAGGTGGCATAAGCTGGTATATGAGCTTGACAAGCATCTGCAACTGCAATGTCAAGAGGTTTCACCAAGATGTTCGTGAAAAACAACCATGTAGATGGCATCCACTTATCTACTATCCTGTGACATCACCGACACATACAAAATATTTGTCTACAGATAACCTGAATGTAAAGGGATGCCGTTTTTGCACTCTCTAAAAACACGTGAAAGTGTAAGATAATACAAAGAGAACAAGTAGAGTACCTTATCATTCTCATTGTGCGGGGAACTATAATAAGTTATCATCTGCTTGAGCAATTCACAAACATCTAACTCGAAAAGAGACTTCACAGCCTTTGCAGAGACGGAAGCAAGATTTTTCAGCAGCCCAAGAATGCCCTGTCACACATGTTCGATTCCGTCATGAATCCTCAGGTGCTAAAGCTAAGACAAGAATGATTGTGATGACCAAGAAAGGATCATGCAACATACAGTTAAGGTATCATCACTGATGCTCTTCCACCCATCGTTATTCATCAAGCTCATCGTTGCCTCGACTGCATTAGATTCGCATAGCTTTCCCATGTGTTCAGCATTTCCGGAAGCGCCAGCAGCGGCCATTGCCAAGCAAGAAATAGTGGATTCGAGTATCTAGAATCCACAATAATCAAGGGACCATCAGCAAAGTTGCTCAATAAGAAAACAAGAACGACAAAGTAAACCGAACTCCTACTCATCATATAATGCTAACATCCATACCGTCTTATCAGCAGATTGCAGGAGGTTGCACAGAGCAGGCACAGCCTCCATGACCGTGGGTGCATACTCTTCATCGTAATCATTGAAAATATTTGAGACGATCCGGAGTGCCACTTTCTGTAGGCATTTCCACAAACAGGTGGTGAGCACAAGACATACGCAGACGGAGGACGAACAATGCAGAGCCAGAGCAAGCCACAAAACATACGCTCTAATGTCTTACCTGCTTGCTCGTTGAAAAGAAGTCGAAGAACTGTAGCACAGCAGCTGCCACCCCACGGCGGAGGCAATCGTCAGGGCATTGTAAAGATATCGCGTCCAGAGCTCGCAAGCACTGCCAAATACAAAGACAAAGGGAAGCCTCCTTCAGAACCAACTTGCAACATATAAGAACAACAGGCAAAGGTACAAGGAAGCCAAAATAGCTAGACCGCATACCATGGACAATTAGTAGCCGAATTAGCAAACCAAGTAACCAACCAACTATAACAAATATATATATCTAGTAAACTAATGCGGAGCAGTACATCTATTCTCTAGTTCATCTTGTTACACCCAACTTGTGTGTATGTTCATCACGATATACCAATTTAACTGAATTGAAATAGTGATTTGAAAGATATTGCCTCCTGCTATATAAACTAAGATATATACCACCGTCCAGTCAACTTTACTTTTAAATTTGACCACTGTACTACATTACGATCTTGGCATTCACCCTGGCATTATTCATTGCAGACTCCACGTGACAACAAGGAGAGTTTTTACTTCATCTTTCAGCGTTGCAACTGCAGGGGAGCGAGGTTAACGCAGCATAATTTCAATCCAAGTAAATTAATTGCATCACAATTCGGCCGGCAACAGATTGATTAACAGAGTGGTACGACTAATTTAGACGAGGAACCTAATTAAGAGCCCAGCAAACTCCGATCAAGATCAACGAGACAGGGTTTAAGAGGGGGTCTAGGTTTAACGACAATGGTGTGAAGGAGTGGATTAATGTGGGGGTATGAAGTGCACCAACCTCCTCGGCAAGCTCGATGTAGTCGATGGCGAGCAGCCTGCCGCGGAGCGCCTCGACGGCGCCGTTCTGCGCGAAGCGCGCGGCCCACTGCGGCGCCCCCTCGACGGCCTCGGCCATGGCGCGCGCGGCGAGCAGCGGCACGTCGCCTTCCCCTCCCGCGGCGGAGGCGACGAGGGCGGGGAGGCGCCTGGCTAGCCCCGCGGAGGGGATGGTGAGGATGAGGTCCGGGCCGGAGATCGCGAGCACGTCGCAGAGCACGGCGAGCGCGGCCGCGGTCTCCCCCGCGCCCGCGGCCTCGTCGGCGATCGAGGCCAGAGCGTACGCCATCACCGCCGCACCCGCCTGCTCGTCCACCTCCATGACGGCCTACCAACCCACACGAGCAGCTACCACCGCGACGCGCCGCGCCGGCCGGAGTTAGGGCACAGGGCGGCGTGCGCGGGTTGGCCGTCGAGGCGAGCAAGCACGATCGGTGGAGGCGGCAGTCGTTGCGATCGGTTGCGCTCGCGCGTGCGTGGCGGCCCGTGCCGTTGGTTGGTGCTGGTAGGGTGTTGGGTGGCGGGCGAGGGCTGCTTATATTGCAGGCTCGGAGGACGGCGGCGGAGAGAGCCGGAATCCGACGCAGTTAGCTAGAGATTGTGAGAGGGAGTTGGTGCCCTAGTCGGATCTGCCACGCCCGCCCGCCTAGGGAAGAGTCCGTGCCGTCGTGTTACGGAGCTCCAACCCTGCGGGTCGCAGAGCACCGCCGCGCGCGCGTGCTGCTGCATGGTCCCGTACGACCCGCCGGTGCAGTCCTGCTCGGCTGTCCGATGGGCGCATGGACGGCTCAGATCGCGGTTGGCTGATACGCGCTAGGATAAGTGCTACGAAGCTACTCACTCTTATAAGAATCGTAACATCATACTAGCTTAGTAACGTGCATTACAATAAAAATATAAATATTAAATATGATAACATCAAATATAAATTGAAGAAATAGATACGTCGTAACAGCGTCGCCAAATGAATATATTAAGGACAATGCTATAATTTAATTTTAAATAGGATACGAAGAAGAAGGATAAAATTATCCGTTAATTTTCCTCCTAATTTCTCTATTTATTTTTATTAGTTATATATATATATATGTATGTATATGATAATGAGTCTAGAGGCTGTAAGACGATAGTAGATGGTAAAAGTGAATAAATTATTTTAATTTTAAATTTTTATCATATAGGAGGAGATTACGAAGAATATGCGATACGAGAACCAACTCGTGTTTTATACCATAGAGATTAATAGAAGTCGAGCTCATTTAATTTAATTTGATTTGCGAAAACAAAAGTAGCGTCAAACCCAGATGGTGCACTTAGGACTAGATGGAAAAACTCAAAGCTCGTGAGCTAGTTCAGCTCGTGTTTAGCTTGGCTCGACTCATTCTAAAATTTAACGAGACGAGTCAGAGTTTTAGCTCATTTATATAACGAACCAGCTCGCGAGTCAAACGAGTCAGAGTCATCGTCTGCATCATATCGTTTCCTTTCACTGTGATCATTAGTTTGCTCATTGATCATCTTCATCTTTGATAGAGAGATTCATTGTCAGTTTACTTGGCTTTCTATTCATCAGCTCATCATTACGATGAAGCTCTTATCTTTTTTCTTCTCTCATCAATCATTCCTTCAGACTTTAGACTTTGCATGTATCGATAGATGTGTGGAGAACGTTATTTCATATTATTTTTAGGAATGCTCCAGTATCAGAATATATATATGTGAATCTATCTGCTATTGTATTATATGTGGGTTTGAAAAACATTCAGAAGAGGTTCAGCTTATATCAATTATATCTATAATTAAATCACGTAAAAAAGTATTATACTGGTAGATATCATTGCTATTATCGTGTAATTTTATCGATATATTTTTCAATGAATATTTATATATTCTTTTTATCCTAATAACGAGATATTTGTTTAAAATAAAGTTATTCACAAACAAATGAATCAAACTAAACTAGTTTTTGAAGCTCATTATATTAAACGAGGCAAACAAACCGAACCCGAACTAACCGAGCCTATACGTCTTGTGCACAACGGCAGCACACACCACCGCGCTACAAGCGCGTTTGCGGAGCACCATATTCGATTAGCCATGTCGACGTGCGCACCGTCTGTCCAACTTTGACGGGTCATCCTGTCGCATAAAATATAAAATAAACTAGGGCAGATCGTGCTTCCTCCTAAGAAAAACCAATGGCGTCGGGCCCAAGTAAGTCCCCATTCCGTACGGAACGCGAATTGTAAGCCACTCCATCGTTCGTGCTTGTTGCTGCACGGCGTACGTGCCCCCTCGCTCGTTCCTAGCTTGATTTGCTCGAGTACGGTCAGCTGTTTAGGTAGTGTTTGGCTAACTAGTGTATGTATGAGATGATTTGAGATATGTATGTTTGGTTTGTTGTACTGTACCGTTTCATCTTGAATGGAGTTATACATATATCTAGAATATTTTTACTAAATGTTGCATCGGGTCGTTTCGACGAAATTGGCCACACCATGTCATTCAGGATAGAACGTACCCTGCACCAGGCGTTCCGGTCACCTGCTATGCCTCACCCATTTCCACGTCGACGGCGAGCCTTCTGATCTATGAACTCACACGTGTTTACTACTATATATATAAGCGTGTCATTACATTGTAGATGAGCTCTCGAAAGATTTGTGAGTGTATGGTTTGTCATATTCTTCAAATGTTTTATCAATCTAGCTGGGCTCGTGACAGAGACTAACCAAGATGCCGTAGCCTGATGAAGAAAGAGTCGGTACGGGTGTCTTTATCCTAGCTCAGTAAATATTTGATTGTATGTATTTATTATTATAGTCTAATAAATACATAGTGTGAGTAGATGTACTTGTTTGTATTATAATAATTATCTTTATACAAATAAATAATTACAATTTTAACTTTCTGCTCATAAAACTTCAAATTTAGTCAATCAAATAAAAATACAATTTAATATTTTCAATCAGATACAATCAACTAAATAATATTTCTTTTAATAATTTTATTCAACCTATTCACCTCAGCTTGCTTATATACTTATTCTAACTGTCTAACAAACGTTAGTTTCGATGCCTTGTCGTCTATTCAACGTACAAGTCCGCACCCTGCATCACGCACAAGAAGGGAAAAAACACGACCCAATATTTTTTATTATTACACGGGCAGGACCCTCAGCGGCTCAGCCCACGGTACGCCACGTGCCCCCCTTCCGCTGCTTCAAAGTCCAGTCCCGACACGCCACACATCTTGGCACGAACCAACCAACCCCTCCCAAAGATGGGGCAAGACAGCCACGCCCTCCCCATCTCCGCCGCCAGGGACGCTGCCTCGGAGCCCGGCGGCAGGCTGTTCACGGCGGGGCTGGTGGCGGCGTGGTACGCGTCCAACATCGGGGTGCTCCTCCTCAACAAGTACCTCCTCTCCGTCTACGGCTTCCGCTTCCCCGTCTTCCTCACCGCCTGCCACATGTCCGCCTGCGCCCTCCTCTCCTGCCTCGCCCACGCCGCCTCCGCCCGCCGCGCCGCGCCCCCTCCGAGCTCGCGCGGCCAGCTCGTCAGGGTGGCCGTGCTGGGTGCCGTCTTCTGCGCCTCCGTCGTCGCCGGGAACGTCTCCCTCCGCTACCTCCCCGTCTCCTTCAACCAGGCCGTCGGCGCAACCACGCCCTTCTTCACCGCCGTCCTCGCCTACGCCGTCGCCGCGCGAACGGAGGCGTGCGCCACCTACGCCGCGCTCCTCCCCGTCGTCGCCGGCGTCGTCATCGCCACAGGGGTAAGCCACAATCTTCAGTAATCCCCCAATCACTTCATTTCTTGGGTCCTCCTTGTCTTTCTGCCACGAATCGTGCAGTGCAGATGCAGTTAGAGCAAAACTAGCTTAAAGACCAAATCGTCATGACCTCTTCAACAATTTCACAACCAAATCGAAATTGTCATGAACTCTTCAACCTCTTGACATCTCTCTGCAATATACATTGTGCTTCAGGGTGAGCCAAGCTTCCATCTTTTCGGTTTCATTATGTGCGTTGGAGCGACGGCGGGGAGGGCGCTCAAGACCGTGCTGCAGGGGATCTTGCTGTCATCAGAAGAGTAATTGCTCGACACTGTCTTCATCAATTGCTCCATCAGTCACTCCATGCTAAAAAATTCGGGCTTTGAGTCGTTTTCACCTGCAGGGAGAAGCTTAACTCCATGGACCTCCTCCGTTACATGGCTCCGGTGGCCGTCATCCTGCTGGTTCCAGCAACATTGATCATGGAGCGGGAGGCGCTTGGCGTGGCGGCTGCGCTCGCACGAGAGGATCCCAGTTTCATCTGGATCCTGCTCTGCAACTCCTCTCTGGCCTACTTTGTGAACCTGACCAACTTCCTGGTCACCAAGCACACCAGCCCACTGACGCTTCAGGTGATTCAGTCATCCTAATCCTGTTGTTGCTTCAGACGAACAGGAACGCCAAGCGCCTACGTTACTAGTAACGCAAATATGTTGACGTGCTTCCTCGTTTCAGGTTCTTGGAAATGCAAAAGGGGCTGTTGCTGTTGTGGTTTCCATCCTGATATTCAGGAACCCGGTAACATTCGTGGGGATGCTAGGCTATGGGATTACGGTCGCAGGTGTTGTTCTGTACGGTGAGGCCAAGAAAAGGAACAAGTGAGCTCGACCTGATGAACAAGCCGCCTCTTCTGTTTCAGCTCCTGTACTCTGGGAGATGGTAGACTCGACGTTCCGTGCCTGCACATCTTTCGCCGGTGCCCTGAGTTGTTCTGACGGAATCATGGTGATGGTACAACGAAGACAAGCACGGAAGTTTTTTTTTTTTTGCGTGCTCTAGAATTGCAATTTGAGCTCCTAAACTGTAGGAAATTGGGATGTAATTAACTTCGCAGTGGCACATGCCATAAGATGTATTCATCCCTTGTAACAGTGTTCATGTACACTCTAGATGTACGACGAACTCACGGTTCCTACTTCCTACAGGTTATTGTTGCTAATCAGAGGGATACAGATATCGTGGCGAACATGTTATGCCTGCAAGGTTGTTCGACATTGAACGGTTCATGCACTTCATAGTTGCCTGAGCAAGAATAATTCTGACATTAATATGTGCTAGCAGTTAGAAGTAAACGAATGGAAGATCATATACGCTTTACTCGCACATCTGCAGTTCATATGTAGCTTCAACTCCAATCTCTGTACATCGACGCCCACTCCACTCATCTCATTTTCTTTGGCATCTGTTCCAATCCACGGGCAGCAAGTAGAAGAAGAAAAGAATCACGCATCGGTACAGCTCCGTGGCAGAGGAAGACGGCCGCAAAAGCAGGAACGGCTAGACTCTTGCAGCAGAACTGCAGGCGAAGAAACACTGAACGCATTGCCGGAAAAAAATGGCGCGCGGCTCACGTCAAGTTTCAAGTTTGCGTTATCAAATATTTTCGACGCATTTCATGTATCAGTCAAAATTATGACCGAGACTTTCAGACATTCATCGATCAGCATCCGTGTTCGCTAAGTCTGCTAACAAACCCTCCTAGTCTGTTTACTGCTTCAGTTCATGGCGATTTGATGCTTTTAAAAATTACGAACCTAGAAAAAGATTACAAATCTGCATGTTGAGCTCGAATTGCGAGTGTACATGTTTAGCACATCCCTGGCAAGGCCTGATCCAACCAAACGCTTTCTTTCCCATAACCCAGAATGGCTCAAAAGCCATCAGCACGCTGAACCTGCCATCCTTTCAGCCCACTACCATGGTCCTTTCAAGCAGAAAACTCTTGTTACCCTAAGATGCCAATTTACGTACACCGAGCTTTTTAAACATCCTTACCTTTTATGGTCAGTGATATCCTTCAGTTTACTAAAAATGACGTTGTCTTCAGTCGATCGTTCTGGATCGTCCGATGAGAATTCGACGTCTCCTGCAACGTCTTCTACCTCTCGCTTGTCTTCCACCTCGTGATTCTATTTCTTTTCTCTCCAGTCGTTTGATAGGTGCCCTTGCCCTACCCTTAGCCACCTTTTTCGGTGCCGGATCCGTTCCTGCAGATCCCTCAACACTAACTACTACATTTTCGTCGTCCCCGCTAACAACCTCATCTATCACCCTCGTGCTGCACGCGACATCAGCATTGCCACTATCGCCTCACGCACCATCACGCTGCTACCCACCATCGGTCTAACCCGTCACATTGGACATCCCTCTAAACCGGGAGGCACCTCTTGACCCTAAAACCCCCTCCCAAAACCCTAAATTCGAAACAACCTCACCATCGACGAAGTGCTTGTCACCATCGACTTAAAAAAGGTGAAATTTCAGTTGCTGAAATTTAGGAGGACACCCTACTTTATATGTAAGGCAAAGTGAAAATAGCCAATATTTTTCTACTTTCAGATAATTGTTTTACGATGCATTGTTCCCATGGAGATATTCTTAACCATGAGATTCAGTGCTGTATGAGTTAGAATTGTCTTTATCCGTTTTTTCTTTGCTCACCAGAGATACTATAATTCCCAGCATATTTGAACTTTCATACATACATAGGAAGCTCGACTATACAAAGTTGTATTGTACGCTTCATAATTCACATGACATAGATATGAATTGCAAGGTTTGTTTAAAAATCCGTTACTAAGCATGGACATTTAACTGGATGTATTTGGTTGCCCAAATTTATTCTAGTCTAGTTTGATATATACGTATAATCTCAGAAAAAAATATATTTGATTGTTCGTATCTACTATTACAACTTGATCCGACGGATGCAAACATACAGTTTTAGTCTAGCCCAGAAGTGTAGTCTAACTCAACGGATACAAGTGAGCTACTTGTTGATGTCACAAAATCATCTTCGTGCAAAAATCAAAATATTAAATTTTACATCTATTTATATTGTCTCAGATTTAATCAACTAAATAGAAACTCAACTCAGTTATTTTTTAATAAATATAACTCCACTTCCATCCTATTTGGTCAGACTATATGATACAGTTCTACAAAACCCACGCAAGAGACAAGACCGTAGATTGTATAGCGTTCTCTAACCGTTAGATGGTAGATCGGACGGTGCGAGAAGTATCCCACCGCAGCAACAGTCGCGCTCGCATGAGGAGGAAGCGCGCAAACAAAACATTTCGAATCCCAATCCCCCAATTTTCTCCAAAACCAAACCCCTCCTCGTCTCGTCGTCGTCGTCCTCCGCCTCGAGCTCCCTTGGGATCGCGATGGCGAACATGCCGGCCTCGGAGATGCGGCTGCCTCCCCACCTCGCCCACCTCCTCGCCGCGCGCCGCCTCAACACCGCCAAGGTCAGCCATCCCACCCTCCCCGATCCCCTCACCTCCTCTGCCGTCTCCGTCAAAACCCCACCTCCTCTAACCTCGGAGCCACCCGTCACGGACCTGCTCTGCATCTAGGACGCGCTCTCCCTGCCCAAGGTGGAGCTCATCGCGGTCCTCGACGCCGGCCTCCCCACCGCCCGCGCCGCCGTCGCTCACGTCAGCGAGGTCGCTTGCCCTCCGTGCCAGACGGTACCCTCCCTCCTCGGATTTGGGATTTCGGTTGAATGGTCGATTTAGGGTTTTGGGATTTCGGTCGTGTGGCCGACTTGTGCAGGCGCTTGCGCTGCTGGAGGAGCGCATGTTAGGAGAAGGCGGGCGGCTGGCCACCACGCTCTGCGGGCAGGATGAGGTGTTGTGCGGAGGAATCCCCGTGGGAAAGCTAACCGAGGTCGTCGGGCCCCCAGGGATCGGTAAAACGCAGGTGAACTGCTGATTTTGGAGAGTTTCACTGAATTTTGTGCACTGCATTGTGTTAGTGGCCTTGTGGATTCACGAATTTGTCGTGTACGCATGTAGGCGTCAAGTGTTTGTGAAAATGTACTAGCTATGCGTCTGCATGCCTACATGTGCAACTTGACAGCCATACATAACTGGAAGGAATGAACCTTGTGTATATGTGTCATGCAGTGCTGCATTACGAGTTTGCAGCGTTGTAATTCCAATGACCGTGGACCTCTTGATTTAGGCCAGTGGTAAATTTTCATTTTCATTACAAGAACATTTTCCTTGTGATCTCGACAGTCATATCAATTCCACAGGCACATGTGGGATTGATTTGTATTCGTTTATGTATCAAGTTTTTTTAATATTGTTTCCTCTGGTTGAATCTCAAGCTTGCTGAATCTATTGGTCCAATCTTGTACTGACTTTATCTTACTTGATTTCGTGACTTTTCTTGTATGTTTATTAAATCTTTAGTTATGGTTCTGCACACTCTGCAGTTCTGCCTGAAGCTTGCAATGTTAGCAGCACTACCAGAATGCTATGGAAGTTTAAATGGCTGTGTTGTCTATATTGACACTGAATCCAAGTTCTCTTCACGGAGGTAGCTGAAGTTTCTGATTACTGTGTACTACTCCCACACAGTGTTATCTGGACACGGGTGCGGCCGACTCGGGTGTGGGTATCTGACTTGGCAAACTCAAGAATATATGATTCGAGGATTTTTCTTATCTTCTAATACATATTATTAATGTTTTAAACCTAAGTATATAGGTAAAATATATGTATGACATAGAGATCTACCTCTTCTTTAATACACTAGATGGGGAAATAAAATCATAGATTCGTAGTTCTGATTTAATCCACTAGATTCATCAAGGCTAAAAAGAAAAAAAGAAAATAGAAAAGAATAAATGTTGAAATGGGCTGTCATTTGCTAGCCCCTTTCTCCTCTAGCCCAACTTTTTTTCCGTTGCCCTAACTCCTTCGGCCCCTTTCTTCCACGCCGCCATCGCCTCCTCATCTCCCCGTTGCCTCCCCTCCCGATTCATCCTCTCCCCCGCCGCCACCGCCACCGCCTCGTCCTCATCTCCTCCCCCGCCACCACCTCCTATCCTCCCCTGTAGCTTGGATCTAGGTGGTGGCTGGTGAAATGGGATGGGCGACGTGTGTCGGGCTGTCGGTGCGCGACGATGTGCTTAGTGTCGGCGTGGCTTCTCTGATGCTGCTGTGTCCGCCCCCTCCTCTCCTAGTCTTGGACACGGCCGCGCGCATCGGATGCGTGTCACACCACGTCCGACGCGAGTTGACGTGAATTTTTTTTATGGATACGCGTGTCCCTATAACATTGCTCCCATGTATGTGCTATGAGCCTAGGATCAAAAGGGAGGTAAACATCCGCCAATAGGATAGCCGGGCGACGCGGCTACTAGGGGAGGGATTAGAATATAGATTGGGGAGACTTAGAATATTGAGGGAGACTTAGATTAATTCTTCTTTGCTTGATTTCAATGATGTGGGCTATCCCTTTATATAGAGAGGGGAATACAATCCTAATTCAGTTCCAACTCCTAACTTATCTCATACCAAACTTATCCCTAAATAGATCACTGATATGTTATTTGAGAACTATCTTTAGTCAACCTTCTCATGATATCATTGATATGTTGCAGGATGATTGAGAGTGGTCATAAAAGCTTTCCTCAAATATTTTGACAAGAAAGATTGGTGCAGAAGGTTCTCATACTTCACCTTCTATAATTCACATGCTTATGCTTAAGAACCTTATTTAAGAATTCTTTCATTTCTTGTACCTTTGTTCTCACAATACTGGACTTTCTTGGCTGTTGTTTCGATCCTTTTTATTTTTGGAGATGGCTGGTAGGATCCTAGTGATGCGACCGACATCTTTAGCTGATTTCACCAAGAGGTATAGCTGTTCTCGAAATCATTGAACTTCATTACAAACATTCTTTCTTTATTCTCAAAATCTACCAGCGAAGGACAAATACTTTTGAGTGATATTAGCTCTTAGGCACATGAAAGATCGAAAGTTCATTGAAATATCTGCAAGATTCTAGTACCATGTTGTTGAAAATTTGAAATGCTTCTCGTCTGCTCAATCTCATGCATACATAGTTTAGATCTTGTAGTTTAGGTATATGCTCCTCACCTTTATGTACAATAAATTCAACATGTTGTACTAACACTGATATTTTGAGATCTTTTACTGTTTTTCTACAGTTTGGAACAGATGAAGGTGACTCTACTTCAGCATGATGTGAAGTTACTCATCATTGATAGCATGGCTGCTCTTATGTCATTGTAAGCTATGCACACACAATTTCTTAGTCTATATAATGGTGGTTGTTTATTGGAGGGATGAGAGGAGGGGGATGGCGACCACGGAGGTCGTTGGCGGCTATGGTGAGCGGCGGCTAGGGTTTTGAGCGCAAGGAGCTGGCGGCGTGAGAGAGAGAGGGCAAGGGTCGGCCAGACGCTAGGCGCCTGGACGCAAGAAGTATTTCCCTTCTAATTCTTACTTATCTTTTTATTGATGATTTGCCACTCTTTATATAGAGACTAACTTGGTCTCTAAGTAATCTATTATAATTTGGAAAGTTCTGTAAACCTAATCTACTTAACGACCAAGAAATGGTGTGTACTCGGCCGCTGCTACAGTACCCATGGTACTGTTCATGGTCTTGAACAGTACCCTCGAGTGGACTTTTGGGCCAGCCAGTCTTATTGGGCCATAGGTTGGATCTTGACCCATGACATCTTTCTCCCCATTCACTTGCAGCTCGTCCTCAAGATGCTAATTGGGGAAAGCTCACCCTCATGCTGCAAGGTGGGGGCTATGGTTAAAGCTTGAGGAAGCCTCATGTTGAAGAACGAGTTCTGCTCCCATGTGACTCCCTGGCGCGACGAGCCATGGTCGGAGATGGTTGATGAAAAACTCCATTCGTCTTGTGTTGATGCTGACGTCAGTGGCCTGGAGTCGAAGGAGTACGTAGATGATTGCATCACCATTGATGTAGGTGAAGGAGATGGACTCGACGATGAGCGTGATGAAGATGTGGATCGTGACGACATTGTGTTTTGTGTTGGAGATGTTGAAATCCACGTACATCGTTGTTGTGCCTGTTGTTGAATTCCTGCAAGATAGAGTTAATGTGTGCCTTGTGGATGTTGATATATGTCATGCACTGGTAGTACATCAAATGTTGGGCAGAGGAATTGGAGATCCTGCATGCAACACACGATCCTCTTGGTTCTCATGGGAACGAGGCAAGCAGGTAGGCGATGAGGATCATCCCAAGAGCGGTGAATGGCCGACAGGTGAAGGTTGGTGCGTCGCGTTTTGGTAATTAATGACAATACTTATGAACTAATAATGGTGTTGAGTTTGTTAGTAGGTTGTTCCATAGACAATGCATTGCGAGATATGCATGGGCTATAAGTGAATGAGGAGATTAAAAATGCATCAAGATAAATGAGCTCTAGGTTATTTCATAGGAGATGCATAAGTAATGAATCATGGATTTACTGAGAAATGCTATGAGAACAAAAGAAATGCATCTTTGTCAATAAGCTCTTAGTGATGCTCATAAGGAGAAAGAAAAGCTCAAAAAAATTAGCAATAAACTTGACGACTAAGTTACTTGTGGAAATCAAGTAATTAAAAGTATGACAATGTTAATAGAGTTTTATTGACTAACCCATGTGTTTTGTGCTTGAAAGTGAGATGGTGTTAGGATCCATAAGAATGCATGAGTTGAATTGAAATCATATATGCCAAGTGTGAAGAACAAGAGTTGACTTCATATTTGATAAAATGAATTCTTTGAAGATGTCGAATACAAAGTAGTTTTCTATATCAAGACGGTGAAGGGCAAGTAAGACTCGGCTGCGATGGAAAGCCGTGGTGAATGGCAAGCAAATGGCTTGTCGCCGAAGGACCAAGGCGATGGTGAAGAGCGAGTGAAGGCTTTGCGCCAATGGACCGTGTGAGGCTATGAAAACCTATAAATGATTCGCATCAATCATATGAAAAATCAAGAAGAGATGGAGTGAAGATTATATGGAAGTTGGCAACTCTCAAGGTTTGAATGAAAGAAGCGGTATTTGAAAGTTTTTCAAAGACTCAAAGTGGTTCAAATGAGTTTTGTCTTTAAATTTGAGTATAGTTATACCGCACTATTAAGAGGAATGCAATGTAGAGCTAATTGCCGTGTCTTAGTGCTCAACAGTTTCTAACTAAACCCAAGTGAGAGTTCCTTTTAGAAATCTCGGTGTGGAAAGTGTGGAATTGTTCGAATTGGTTTTCGGAGTGTTCCTAATTTGATCAAATGTGTTTGAGGTCATGAATTCAGTTGGGATGTGTAGCCCTCTGAATAAGCTTTCCATAGAGTCCGAAATCGTCAAAATCGAACTTCGGGATTAAAGGTTATTTCCGCTTTTCGAAGGTCAGCTATGCTGAATCCGGATATTCTGGGTTAACCCGGATTATCGGGGTTGTCCGGAGGTTCCGGATACTTCGGGTGAGGTTCCGAGTCTGGGTGCTCGGTTTTGCCTTCTTTAGCTTACCCGGGCTAGTTTTTGGGGGTTGGATATTTATACCCCCTCTTCCCTATCCTTTGGGGCTGCTGCAATGGCACAAAAGAAAAACATTTTAGAGCCAAAAGAACTCCTTCCCACTCTATTTTAGTGTGAGATTTGAGAAAAAAAGTGAGTTGGGTTGAGAGATTGGAAGATTGAGCGCAAGTGAGCTAAAATCCATTCTTGAGCACTCGAGTTCATCGGCAAGAAGTTCATCGTCGCGTTTGTTACTCTTGGAGCTTTGCTCCTAGGCGGTTAGGCGTCGCCGGCGAGCATCCAAGTTTGTCGTGTACCGCGAGAAGTTTGTGAAGGCTTCGATTTCGCCTGCGTAAGGGAAGAAATCAAGAGTGGAAGTCAAGCTCAAGTGTGATTGAGCTTGTAGAGGAAAATGGTGGAGAGAGACTCGGCTCAAGTGTGATCAAGCCCCTCAACGGAGACGTATGAACCTCTAAAGGAGGTGTCCGAACTTCGGAAAACAAAAATTATGTCTTCTCTTTTGTTTCTTCGTTCTTGTGTTCTTGCTCAATATTTATACATATTGCTCGATCTACTTGCTTGTGTGAATTTGATTGTAAATTCTCTGTGGATCTACTTGGAATCATCATTTGGAACACATGACTTCATTTGGTTTGAGCTAGAACTCTTTACCTGCTGTTTAATTTCAGTTTCGGGCAAGTTTCTGTACAGACCCCGGAGATTCCGGATTTACCCAGAGATTTCGGAACTTTAACAACCCAGAGTATCGGGATTTGATCCGGATACTCCGGTGAACAGTGTTTTCAGGATTTTTCAATTAATATTTTATCACATATCTTTTGCTAGAATTGAATAATTTTTGTCACCCTAGAATTGTTTAGGGTGATAGTGCATTAGTTGAGCCTAGTTGAGCCTAGCATATTTAGGTTTTTCACTTATGAAAAATCCGTTAGTTTATATTACGCTGCAAGTTTAAGCCAACGGTAAAAGGGGACAATTTTTTTTTTGAAAAAGTCTATTCACCCTCTCTAGGCGACCAATTGTCCTTTCAATTAGTATCAGAGTCAAGTCTCTTTTTTCGAGCTTTACTGCCTAGAGAATAAAGATATCGACTAGCGGATTAGTGCACATAGAGCCACTACTATTAGATGATTCAAATTATTTTGAGTGGAGTACTCGCATGCTTAATATCTTTAGGGTCATGGGCCTTTATATAGAGCGAGTTGTAGATATGAGCATTTCTCCTCCTAGTGATAATCTTTTATCATTTGAAGAGGAAGAGAAATGCATACATCTCAATACTCAAGCCATTAATATTTTATTTAATGCTTTGAGTATAGATGTGGTTGAATCTATCTTGCCGCTTAAAGACGCTCATCTTATTTGGGTAACTCTTAAAGAAATATATAATTAGCTCAAATGTGATGAAGAAAAACTTCTTTTGGAGACGCTATTTGAGGATTGCTCTACTTCATCTTCGCACCATGAAGAGTATCAAATGAATGTCTCATTTGTTCAAGAGGATGTCACTTCTTCATCCACTTTACCAACATCTAACAACGAGCAAGGTAATGAAATGGTGAGTGTGATAAGTGAGTGTCCAATCACTTTTTTGGATTTTAACAACACTTACAATGAGATTTCTATTTCTAGTAGTGTTGTTAATCCTTACATATCATCTAGTGTAAGAATGTTCATTTATCATGATGATATAGTTAATTGCCCGCATTGTAATAGATTTATTTTCAATAGTACTTGTGAGACTAATTTTTTGAAGGAAATAGAAATTTATGAGAGATAATGGCTAGGTGGAGAAGCATCCACCTCTCCAAGATACTCATCTTTTTATACCGATTCTCCATTATGTCTTATGGCAAAAGGTAAAAAGAGAGCAGTAAGTGAGGTTAATAATGCTAATACCAATTCTAGTGCTAGTGATAGTGATGAGCTCGAGTTTGATCTTTTGAGCAAAAAGGATATGCTTAAAATAATAAAGCTCTTGCATTTGATAGGAGGCTACGAGGAAAGCTTCAAGAGGTAGGAGGAATTTCTCATTAAGGAAAACTATATTGTTTTAGTTTACCAATATTCATCCTGCTGAAATACCATTGGTCTCCTTTCCTTTTTTCTTTTTTCTCTCGTGCAGGTCTATAGCAGAGTTCTTAATATCATATGAATGCTTGGAACTTTTTCTATGTTTTGATCGGTTTGATATGCTGCATGTCTATGTAATGAGAAATTTACACCTAACTTTGATTGCTGATATTGTCTAGTTATGTTTAATATTTATCGTTTTACTGTTTATCTTAGAACTTACCATTTTTGAGTTTTGATCTGTGCTAGAAGTGCACAGAAGCACAACTAAAAAACATGAAGAACTTTAAAATATGCATTGTTGTCTTGCAAAACAGAACTACAGCAGTCATTTAAATTTAGTGGAACATGTTGCATCATAATATGTCAAATTGATGTCAATCTTGGTAAAAATGGTGAGATATGAATACACATAGCCATGAAAGAAAATTACAACTATGTCAAGGAAGCTTGCTCTGACAATAACATCTTTACATGAATGACTGAAGATGTGCATATGCTTACTAAAATACTCCCTTTTTTGCTATTATGTTTAGTCTTCTTCACTTAAGGTTTACAAGTCGAATAGCAGTTTCCCATTTGTCCCTTGTCTAATTTTAGATGAAGTAAGAAGTAACTATAAATTATGTTCTCCATAGGCCACAGGTTCATCAAGGTGGCAAAATCACCTGTCTCCAGCAGTGGCATTTCCATTCATTGTTGAGTCATCAGGCATTACTTTACTAAGTGATGAAGGCATTGATGTGACAGTGTTATGTGCGGTATTAGGAATGGAAAGTTTAATAGGAACCGGAAAGATTGAGATAAAGTTAGAAGTCGGATTAGATATGTTAGCATAGTTAAACTCGGCTAGGAGAAGTATTGTCAGTAGATGGAAAGAGATGAGCTGTAATCATAGAGGACTCGAGTTCTAGTAGGTTTAGATTCGACCAAACTCTATATATAAAGAGCAGTCGTCCCCTCAAGAAAGCAATCAAGCAATAAGTCTATTTAGGACTCGAGTCCTAGTAGGTTTAGATTCGGCCATGCTCTATATTTAAAGAGTAGCTGTCACCTTAGTGAAGCAATCAAGCAATAAAAATTAATCTAGTTTCCTCTAATATTCTAAGTCTTTCTCATCTATAGTTTAATCTCTCATCCCTAGCAGCTGATGCAGCCCGACTATCTTCTTGGCGGATGTTTACCCACATTATAATTCTTGGATCATAACAAATTGGTATCAGAGCCCATGGCTTCTGATGCTGAGAGCAAACAGTTTAAGGCGCTTCTCGTCGCGCAGGAAGAGCGGCTGTGGAAGGAGATCAAGGAGGGCTTCACCACCATCAAGCAACAACTAGACGATTTCCTTGTCTGTTCAGGAAACGAATGTCATGTATGCGCTGTCCTGCAACTTCTAGTGTGTCGTGCTGGCGCTACAACCGTTCATCAACGTGGGGATTTCAAGGGCTGCAACCATGGCTACCACCTTACAACTCGAGGACGAGTGGCCTCCGAAGGAAAGGAGAGATGTTACGTGCGGTATTAGGAAAGGAAAGTTTAATAGGCAAGTTGGATTCAGTTTAGGAAAGATTGAGATAAAGTTAGAAGTCTGATTAGATATGTTAGCATAGTTAAACTCAGCTAGGAGAAGTAGAGTCGATAGATGGAAAGAGATAACTTGTGATCATGAGGACTCAAGATGGAGTATGTTTAGAACTCGGAGTCCTAGTAGGTTTATATTCGGACAAGCTCTATATATAAAGAGCAGCCGCCCCCTTAGGAAAGCAATCGAGCAATAAGAATTAATCTAGTCTCCTCTAATATTCTAAGTCTCTCATCTATAGTCTAATCTCTCATCTCTAGCGGCTGACGCCACTCGACTATCCTTTCGGCGGATGTCTACCCCTGTTATGATTCTCGGATCATTACAGGCAGGTCCTGAGATAACTTCAATTCGTTGTCAAGGTATAATCTTTATTATTTGCAGATAATGAGCTTAAGCTTGCAGTCTTCCTATTATTCGTCCTTCTAACACAGATATTTCTCCAGGGAACAATGTTCTGGCTCAATAACCATTTGAATGCTACTACAGCTATTACTGAAAAGATGCAATCCTGCGCTCCCAGTTGTCCACTGGTTATATGGACAAATTTAGTTTAATTTCAGTGCACTCTCCATCAAGTTCAAGAGTAGTCTTGCTTGTGTATCCTGTATTTTCGTCATAGTGTACCTTGTAAAAGATAAGAGCGTTTTACTACTGCTCTGACTATAAAAGGGCTGAAAGGCTTTGCAATTGTTGGGTTGGGGCAATCTTGTATGAGTTCTCGAACTTAAGGTGATGGAATGCTGCCTTTTGTTAACCACATAGGTTATGAGATTCATTGGGATTCCCAAAAGCACTCCATATGTAAGATTAGGTTTACCACTTACAAGGCTTGATCTGTGAACTGTCATGGCATGTCTTATTTTCATCATTTGCAGAAAACTGATACAAAAGGCACGATAGTTTCACAGTTTTACTTGACCTCAATTCATTCATTGATTGGTCCTAATCTGTTTATTTTCTGTGAACTGTCAGGGCATGGCTTTCTGACTTTCAATACTCAGCTGTTCAGTTATACAGGTAAGGTAATTAATATTCAATCATTATCACTCTGTATGCGCCTATCTCAACATAACTGTTCTTTTGTATTGTAAGTTTCACCGGTAGGTATCATTCCAGTGCTGTATAATTATGGTAGCAACACAATTAACTCTAGTGATGATCTGGTTCTTTAGTTTGCACTCTGGGCTATATAGGGCAACGATTCACCTGCGTGGGTTGAAATTAATTGATATCGCTGCCGCTGTCTACTTTATTCTGCATAAAAATGACAATTGTTCAACTCCCCCCCCCCCCCCCCCCTTGCGATTCTGTGATCGCTCCCCTTTGCAATTGTCCTTTTAACTTAAAAAGTTCAATTTTTGCGAAGAAACTTATTTCTGAACTTTTGAAAATTTGCAGGTTTATATCCTTTCTTAACTTTCCTGTTTAAATGTAACTAATGAGTGTATTTCCTTAGGGAAGGCGTGAATAGCTGGTATTCCTGCAGGTGACATTTCTTGGCAATATCTTTTATATTTCTAACATAGAATAAACAAGATATGTTGATATTATGAAGGGGAGAAAATCAGACACTACCTCCTTTAAAAAATGCCATTTAGAAAGGGGGTCAGTCATACTAAGGCAGATATTATCTACCAAAACATGATGAAATTGCCTCCAAAATCATTAGGTCAAGGATTTCGGAAACATAACTTTTGTTTTTACCTTTTTGGAAGGTGAGGACATCTATAGGTGCATGCAGTCCAGCACTTCATATGGGTATTATAAGGTAAAGTTAAACACCGTTTGAAAAATGCTAGTGAAATATGATATCATGGTCAATTGTTGGAAGAAAAATGACAGTCATACACATGAGAAACATCAACTTAATGCGGTTTTATGTAATCTTCTTGAAAACGAGTTTAGGCAATTCTTGTACAAGATGACAGCAATAGTTGTTTTTACTGAGTTAACTAACATAACTTTTCTGTACATTGAAGTTGTGAAATACTTTGCTTACGTCTGAACTCTGTAGGTTTCATCCTTCCTGATGAGATCTGCTGTTGTCGTTGGTCCTAGAATCAATGGAAGGTACAACAGATTTACTCATGAGCTTTGAGTTATCTTGATTGCAGAAATTCTGACTGTGTTCTGTACTAGATAATGTATAAAATCTTATAGAATCCCTACACGGAAACATGAATTTTTAGTGGAAAAAATGGTCTGACCTGTGTTTGGTCTGGAGTAGTGGACTTTCTAAGAGTGGATACCAATCCTCCACGTCTCGTGATACCATATTTTATACCTCTATAACCTCGTATGGTGTTTGCGCCACATCATGCCCTCTTTCCATTACCACCCACAGAAAAGCTACGAGCCACAGCCCACAGTTGCCACCTTGTGGGTTGTGGGCTCCTTTCCCTTCTTAAAATCCTCAGTTATCACCAAATCATATGACTTGTTTGAATCCTTCCTACCTTTTGTTTATTTCAATCAAGGAGCTTATCTTCTAGTCTATTTGCCGTTCCTGTCTGGAGTGGGCATCCTAACTAATCCTTCAAAAAGAAAACTGCTCGTCAGGGAAACCTCTGCGCACATTGTGCCACTAATATTAATAGCATATGCTGGAGGGTAGTGTTTTTCTAAAGAAAAATAGTGTTTGATTTTGGGAGTTTAAAAAAATAGAACTAGGTTCTAGGGGAACCAATTGAGGCGAAGCAACTGAAATGTCTTGTTGGCAGACAGGAAGGATCACTTTACTGGTTGTTGATTGCTGGGCAATTAAACTAAAAGTCCAATGCATCCTTTGTTGCGATTTTGTTGCAACCCTATTAAGATTACTTCTGCGAGGGATTATCCTAATTGGCCAAAAAGGGGTGTGTTTGTCCAGAAGCATAAAATTTGTGCATGGGACTGATTATTGATAGGTCATCTACAGCACCGAGAGAGATAATTTGCACCTGCAACTGCAAGGACCTAGTAATTGATTCCCCTCAAACTTGGTATTTGAAGAATAGCTCTAGTTGCTGCCATTTGAGGACATAAGCTTTAATCTGGCATCTAAAGAACAGTACAATGCAATGCATGAAGACTGGATTCTGTCTAGAAACAACTTTGCTCCCCAGGAAGCGGATTCTTTTAATGGTGCGTTGTCTAATTGGAAACATTGGGTCTGGGTGCAGAGTTGATATTTGACCATGTTCTTATGGCTAATGACGCAGTTTTAATTGTTACTAACTGGCTGTGGGCTGTGGGCCCCATTCACCACTTAGGTTAATTGGTTCAGTGATGAGTCAGCTAATCAAACAGTTGGCTTGACTTTAGTACTAAACATAGTATGGTAGTACAAAAGAATAAAGGGAAAGTGTCACTAAGTTTCTAACCTAGGAGTCAAACATGGGTGTCTAGTTGTTTGGCAGTCTGGAATTGGCTATTAGTTGCGGGGTCCAAGGTTTGCAAGGAGGCCTGAGAGCCTAGGTGACATGTGTTGGAGAGCGAAATGCGAACCAACTAGATTGGGTTGTCGAAATGGAGCTAGGACCATTCATACGTTTACTCCTTTTTCCACAAGAGTAGGTGTTAGAAGTACACTGGCATGATTCATCAGTTGCATCTCCCTGCTGCTTCCCTTACCTTATCCGTTGATAGCTCCGGCCGGAGTATTTGTGCAGCTGGGGACCCGGCCATCCTAAAAAGCAAGCAACCTGCAAGTTGCAACCCAGTATCCGATGATTGCCTAAGCAAGTGCCTTTGTTGCACCTAAATGTTGGGGCCAAGTTTAAGCTATTCTCTTTTAACAACCCAAGTGTGCATTTAAGCTATACCTACTATTTTCGACAGGTATGTGGATACTAAAGAGTAAAATACAGGCAATAGCATCCTTTTTGATAAATGTATTGTTGCAAGGTCGTTTCTGAAGCGTCTTACTCTATTGGGTTCATTAATTAATTATCGAGATAAAGCACTTAATTAACCACTAAGAATTACTTTAGTGGATGATCATCATGAAGTGATATGCAAACCATAATATCCGCAAACAAACAACAAAATCTACATAATTTTCTGATTGGTTAAGCAAGTGGCATCATTTAGTCAGCTGTTTTATTTGGGTAGTAAAGTAAGCTAGCTAGGTAGGGACTAGGGACAGTGTGTGATTGATTTGTTGTGTCAGGGCTATTTCAAAGGTGTTTTCCCCCTTCGATTTGATGGGCTTCCTATCCATCCGATTGGTGGATGAAAAGGGTAGGCATCCTAGTGGTCAACCTTTGTCTTTGCATCCTACTGTGTCGGCACTACCATTTCTAGTATTTGCATTATGTCTGCTGGGGGCAAAAACAAATTCTCACAGAAATCACATGGTGGTAAGTTCCAGATGGGCTTGTTTTATACGTATCAGGTTACAACTTTGCATGGACTTTTTGTACTTCTCACTCGGGCAAATTAATTGTAAAAATGAGCTAAGTTAGATCCTAATTCGTTTGAACTTTCGGAGGGATTCCTTGAATTTCTTTCATGATAACGAGTGCTACTAATTTTCAACTGAGTGGGTCAAATGGTCTGTGTGCGTGTGCCTTGTGAATAAGACGGCACAGGAGGATAGGAACCAGATCTGATGTGCCTCCTCTTTCCTGATAGCCATCATGTCTTCTCCACTGTACAGCTCGTGTTGATTACGGTAGTAGAACTCTCCTGATAGCCATCGTGTTGATTACCTGTAAAGGTTGGTTTTCAGTGAATTTTTTGTAGAGTATTTTTCTTTCGTAACATCGTGCTAGTAGACCGCCGAAATCAACGACCGTAGCCCGTAGGCTCCTTGACGGGTTCGGAAAAAACATAGTTGCATCTTGTATAGTAGACTTGTTGTCATCACCATAGTTTTCTGGACTTGTTATTCTAGGTTGTCAGTTGGCAACAGTCGGGTAAATGCTGCATCATGGTCCATTCAGAAGAAAACAAGCTGCATCATAGTACTTAGTAACATCCTCTCTTCGATCATAAATATTTATTGACGTTTTTAATTTTTTACCATCTTAGATGCACAATTTTGATTATTATTTTTTATTATAATATAATTATAATATTAAATAAAAATATAATATTATGAAGTTATTTTTTAAGATAAGTTTGCATGTGTAATTTTTATATTTTCAAAGTAAATATTTTAAAAGTTATTAACGGTTTAACTTTTAAAAGTTAGCCTGGAATTTTAGTCAAAGTGGTAAGTATTTATGACTGATTGAATATCAATAACCCAAGATCGAGTGAGGCTATAAATATATACTCTACTACGTAGTACCGTAGCAGATTCTCGTAAGATATTCGATGTTGCTGCCTAGTTGTCATGCAGTCATAGGTTGTTGGCCCTTCTCAAGTGAGGCTATTATCGGTCAACCAGTCACTGGTGGTGGACCACGGCGACAGATCGCACAGTTGGGCCCCTGGCTGCCTCCTGGTACAACCCAAGGGCCAAACCCGTGTGCCGCAGTTGAAACCCTGAAACTGATGTCAAAGTTTTCTTCTCCCTTAGTTATTAGTAAGAAACGAGCGGAGGGAAGGAAATGATGATGGGTTGGGCGCCACAGAAACCATCGTGTGATGATGATGGGTTGGACGCCACAGAAACCATCGTGTGAGCTCCTAGGTTTCCAAAATGCAGGTATTGCTCTCAAGAGTGGCAAGTGGGATGCATTTTTCTTTTTTGAGCACTGTCTTCGCTTGCACTTTGTCTCGTGTTGCCAACCCTCTGATATATTATACTCCCTCAACTTCTTTTTATAGTATGTATTAGGATTTAAAAAAATCTTGCAAAGTATACTTTAACTATTAAATTCTCTTACAATATACTCATTCTATTTCTTTTTATAAGGCGTATTAGAATTTGAGAAAGTCATTTAAAGTATACTTTGAATATTAATTTTTCTTATAATATATTATCGATTGCTATGAAACTAATATCTTATTAAAAGATATGTGAAATATGAATCTATTGATATATTTTTTTATAATAAACATGTATATAATTTAACTAATTGTTGGTCAAAATACATGAAGTTTGTTTTTTTAATTGTAATACGCTCTATATTTTGAAACGGATGGAGTATTATCATTTGCTATGAAACAAATATTTAGTATATGCAAAACACAAATCCATTGATACATCTTTTATACACTAATAGGCATATAATTTGATTATTGTTGGTCAAAATTTACAAAGTTTGACTTTATGAAATCCTAATATGTCCTGTATTTTGAAATGATGGGAGTACGGTGCAGTCGTGGCTTGGCAAGCTGTGCCTGTCCGTGCATATTCTTCGTCATGCTCTTTTTTACATTAACAACTTGTGTATTACTGTATTATCGATCGAGGTGCAACTTGCAGGCTAACAATATCATCGTCGATTTCCTGGATGATTGGTGTGGCCTGCAATATATATCCTGGTACCACCAGAGAATCCGAGATGCTAACGCCCCGCGCCAGGAAAGCAGCAGCCAGTTTGACCACGGGATTGCCAGCAACGTAAGACCTGTTCCTAACTTTTTTTTAAATACGCATGCTTTTCAGAATAAATAAACAGTAATCTGCAGCCCATGTGCACTTGTTTAAATAGTAGTCCCATATCCCTCGCGTCGGGCAGTATGGTTGAGTTCAAAATCATTTAGCAAAGGAACTAGCCCCAATAGCAAGTCTGATATGTGGTAGAGAAGTGTCAGCAGACTCAAGAGGTTGTGCAAATGACTCCTTGTCTGCCAAGATTCTTGATCCCTATGAACCTAGTTTGGCGGTAAACAAAACAGAGAGGGGAGGAAGAACCTGGTCAAAGCAACGGTTGCTTTTTTTCTCGATTACAAGTGATCCGCACTTATTACACCACGCTCGTACATTCGCTAGAAAAAACGTGTGTTATTGATGAATTTGAAAGGACACTGATGTTTACGGATAACACCACTGAAAACACCGTCCGGCAACAGTTACTTAACATAACGCACGCTGTTTCGGATCGGACCATCTAGCTGTACAGCATAGATGACGAGGATGAGGAGAGAGGAGTCATTAAAAAACGCAAGTACGGAGGGCCCACCCGCGCTCGCGGCGCCATCGGTCCAGGCCCCAACGCGAATAATTGCGTGCGCAGGCGGGCCAGACCGTACCCGTAGCGTCGCCGTCTCGTAGCTCCACCGGAAGTAGCCGGTGGCAGCTTTCCGGCACGCGAGGATCGGGAGCAAATTGGTCAGGTCTTAGGTTTACCAGTTTGGGCAAAACATGGCGCAGGAAAGAAAGGCTGGGGATGATCCTTCTCTTCTCTCTCTCTCCCTCTTTCTGCGCCTTTGGATTGGTTTCCTGTGGAGGCAGTGACGGGTCTGGGTTTACAGTATTGCCTGTGTTTCCATTGGATCCCTGCCCTGCTTGAATTGGTCTCACCAGCAGCTGTCTTTTCTTCACTGTTTGGGTTGCCTGTGTTTCCATTGGATCCCTGCCCTGCTTGAATTGGTCTCACTTGCAGCTGTCTTTTCTTCACTGTTTGGGTTGGATCTTGTCATTGTTTTGTTGTCGACAGATTCATGTTTATCTAAGTACGTAGTTATCTTGGTGTGTGTCTACTTGAATGTTGGTATCCACACAATGGGATGGGAGTCATGTTTGAAGGAGCGTTACTGTATACCAATCTCTGTCTACGGCTGCGCTTAATTTAACTTTAGTCAAATAGCTGTTGCTTCCGCAGCAGCCATTATCAGTTAGACCAAATAGGCAGGCCTCCATTGACCTGAGAATTTACAGAAAGTTGATTTTAACCAATAAATTACCGAGTAAATGCTAATTTAGCATTACTTTGCAGAGGTTAATACTTATTGGTGCTTTTTCTGGTGACTTGCACGCAAACTTTTTAGGACGAAATCCTTTCTTCATAGCGCAAGTCTAGGCTTTTGGTCAAATTGAACTTAGTTGTTTAAGTTGGTTGTTTGTTTGATAATATGCATGTGCAACACCCTCATCGATTTTGTTGTTTTTCCGTTGACCTAATTAAGATTGCTGCAGCTAAAAAACTATCTCGTCACATATTTCCCATGACTCAAACGGTAGGTCTATATACATATGTCTTGATGTATACGTTCATTTGTTATAGTCATACTTGTTAAAATAAGAATGATAGGCATATATTTATCTTAATTTACTTTCATAAAGTTATAGTTTTACTGGTTGGCAATAAATATAAATAGTAATTACTGACCAAATTTTGCCCATGTCTAAAACACGCTTATTTGTGCCTGTTTGTGATTGTTTGTGATCGGTGAAGTACCAGTGTTAGAAATATGCAAGACGGATGGTACTGCAAACTATAATAGACTCTTTAATCTCGTAATAGGTGCTTATTTCAAAGAAGGGGGTTAATACTTTTCTTTAATGGGCATCAATTAGGGTAGCCCGTGATTCTAAAATGGTCAATCTAAGGCCCTCTTTTTTTAGCTAGAGTGTGAATTATAGCTTTTACAATCTCTAGCTTAAATAAACAGACAACTTATAGAATCAATTTGTAGCAATTAGCTTCTAAATTCCAACAATCCATCACCCACCCTATTGGTAGATTTTGGAGTGTAAAAATACTAAAATATCCATTAGACTTTTATGAAAATTACCCGTTCTACCATTGGCCTTACACACCACCCCGATGCCCCCCTTCCTGCCCAACTGCACTCAATGCCCCTCACGCCTATGTTAGAGATAGAGATGAAAAGGGAGATATGAATGTCTTTCGTGATTATCTATTTGTTTTTTATGAGAGAGTAGACTGTTTGTGAGAATATTTGTATGGACAAAAAATTGTATGAATGATGTATCTTTTGCTATTTATTTATGCTTTTTTATTTTTTATAAATATTCTATGAGTCCGGTTAAATTGTGAAACATGTCATAAAGGATAAACAGGGCACTCAAAATGGTTGAAGTCATTACAGATTTTTAACATCCAATAGTAGCAATCAAACCCCTAGAATTCAAATTGCTAAATAGCTACTAGCTTGTTGATTCTTAGCTTTTTACCATCTAATTTTTTACAATCTATAATTTATAATCTGCTTTTTACGATCTATATTTTTTTACAATCTATAATTTTAAATTGCTAAATAACTATTAGCTTATTGGTTCTTAGCTTTTTACTATGCTAACTGAAACAAGTAAGACCTAACATATTTATGTGCAACAGCTGAGAGGACACAGCTACCAATATCTACAGCCACAACATAAACAATCCTTTCTTTAGCCTTTATTTCCTTATCTCTTCCCAGGTCAGCTGATCGCTCATTGATGGTTATCTTGTCGATCAAGTTGAAACTGTTCCTTTTCCATGGTTTCCCTCGTGCCGTTATAGAAATACCTTATCAAAAACCATGTGATATATCATGGCGCATGCTTCTTTATTACGAATTTTCCAGATCTCCTTTTGCTGTTGCAAAGATTCTACAGTAGCACTGTGCGCGTGCCCGACGGGTGAGGCACTGTTCTCTACATGTACCGGACGGGATAAGCAGTACTCCGAGATCGTTATCTTGCCTGATTGCTATGCAGCTACAGCTTGTGACGCTTGTGATGATTTCTTTCCCCTCGTACCTCCTAGATTAGATTTCAGGTGATTGAAAACGTGGAAGCTTCAGGGAGGAGGGGGCGAGAGAATACTGCTGGGTTAGCGCAGCGTGGGTGGGGATGCTGTCAGAGAGACGGAGGACGAAAATGGGGCAGGGGAGCACTGCAGTGTAGCTGTGGATAAGATGAACAGTTCCAGCGAGAGGAAGAAGATAAGCTGCGGGCCTTCCGATAGCACGGCCTTTTTTTTCATTGGTTCAATCATCTGTTTACCATGGATTTTTTAGGATTCTCGATAGGTCTACGGCTGGTTGGTCGGTCGCACGTCGAAATCAAGGACGATACGGGAGGGAGGAGCAAGCACACCGGCACATGAGAAACACACCTAGTTGTGTTACTACTCCAGCCGCATTCAGAGGTCACTACTCACTAGTATCCATTTCCAGGAGGCGGTGGGCCCTGCCGCCGGCCACCCGTCTGCCGATGAGCCATAAAAACGTGACACGGCTGGTCCGTCGCGGTGGTCCTACGGCGGGCGCACCGTACGCGAGTCTTGGCTTGAGTTTGGTTGCCGAAAGTCTAGGCTTGCGTTTAGCTGGGTACTTGGGTACTAGTTGCAAAAAAGAGGAAAGGTGTGGTTCAGCACACCTAAGTTTTTGCCCCGTAGGGCTAAGATCTCCGTTACTCTGGAAGGTACACTGCCTTTTTACAAGAGGGCTTGCCCAAAGTAGAAATTACAAAGAAGCTCTTTAGGCAGGCAAGAAGGACGTAAAAGAAAATAGAGAATTTTATTGCAGTCCTTTCGAGAGCATTGTTGACGATGATGAAGGCAACTGCTCGCCGCTGTCGAGACGCTCCAAGCACAGAGATGGACTAACCTGAGGCTGCAGATATCGGACATGAACCATGGACGCCTCTATCAACAACAGGACCTTGCGGTGTGACCGGCAGACCGAGTAACCACCGTCGTTTGCCTTGAAGGAGGAGAGGGATTGGATCTATCCTATGGCGGAGAGCTCATGTGAAATCACCTTTTTAGCACTGTAGTAGAGGGAGCATTCGAGAGAGAGAGCTTAACCCATGCCTTCAGCACACCTAAGTTGGACTGAGATGTGCACGGATGTCGAGACAGCCTCTGGATTCACAGGATGTGCACGCCAGAGGTTATATTTGGGCATGCACGTCTTGGAAAAAGAAAAGGAGAATATATGAAGGAATTAGATTTTTATAGAAATTTTTTCTAAATAGCTCCATAGAACGCATTGAATTTTATGGGATTCGTATGGAACACTATGTTAAAAATATTTTTTAAGAAATTCTAACTTTGGCTAGAGACTAAATTCTTTTGCCATTTTCTCTGCAAATTGTGTTTTTTTTTTTTGCCATGCCCCTATAAAATTTTGTTTTCGCAATTTGTCCTAGTGCTTTGCATTCTATCAGTTTTCGGTGCTCCAGTATTTCACTGGTTTTTCCCATTTTCTGTTAAACGATGTTTCTAATGAAGTAAAATCAGGCGGGAAAGCTCTGCCCCACCGTCGTTCCTTGAAAGAAAAAAGGCCCTCCTTTCGGTTCATGCGGTCTCCACGTACGGTCGATGCGGTGCGACCATTTTCTGTCCGCAGCCGTTGGTCCTGCCTGGCCGGCTGGCTCCATTTACACGCTTGTCTTACACGGCAACCACAAGCTAGATTTGGAGGCAGCCAGGTGGGCCCTATCTAATTAACCTTGTGAGCTCCTCTGCCTCTTGGTGATCTCAAGGGGCAACTGGGTGCGTAATCGGGTGACAAAAGTCTCGGAGCTGGCCATGTGGTGTCTTATTAGGTTCTGCATCCAAACTGTTACCAGCAAAATGATCAATGCCGGCGTTTACACATGTACCTTCGAGGAGACGTCTGTTCGGAATAAATGTTTTTCGAACGGACATAAACTCACCTGTTCAATATATATATATACATAACACCTATATATGGAATAGTATTCTACACTATATAAGCCTAACACCTAACTTAACTAACAAACTAATCTAACTTAACCAACCAACACAACCCACTCTCCCCGATGGGTACTTAGCACCCGGCTCAACTCACATCACGTGAGGCTACTGTAGATGCCAGCCCATCCCATCACGCACGATCACTGTAGCATTAGACCCGAATCACAATCACGTCAGTTACTGTAGCAGTAAGACCAACACATTTTCTCCGCTGGTTACTGTAGTATCCGAGTAGATCTTTGTAACTGACAAATGTGAGAATTTACTATGACATAAATTTTTCAATAATTTTGCTGAGTTTAATTTTGCTATGAGTTAGATTCTTTTCAAGGAAGTGTGAAACTTTACTATGGGTTAAAAATTTATTATAGTTTGGATGTTTACTACAAGTTAGAAATTAAATTTACTATGGTAGGAAATTCACTATGTTCAGATGTTTTTAAGTAAAATTTACTATGATTCAGATGCTTTAGTAGTTATTAGTAGTTTTGTTTAATAGTTATGTTAGTAGTTGTCTAATAGTTTTAAGTCATAAAAAAACTATTCAGTAGTCATCAGTAGTTCAGTATTCAGTAGTCATCAGTAGTTTATTTTTCAGTAGTTCTAAGTTATAGTATAATTGTTTAATAATTTCTGTCAGTAGTTACATGTCATAATATATTTGTTTTGTGTCAATAGTTATTAGTAGTTGATTCAGTAGTGTCAAAAGCTTTTGTTCAGTAGTGCCAGTAGTTTCAAGTCACAGTAAAATTATTCAGTAGTTTGTGTTAATAGTGTCAGTAGTTCTCAATAATTGCCAATATTATCTGTAATTTGTTCAGTAGTGTTAGTAGTTATTGTTCAGTAATAGAAGTAGTTATTGTTCAGGAGTAGAAATAGTTATTGTTCAGTAGTGGAAGTAGTCGTCAGTAGTTTAGTATTCAGTAATTTTCAGTAATAGTAAAATTGTTCAGTAGTTTGTGTTAGTTGTATTAGTAGTTATCAGTAGTTTGTTCAATAGTTTGCTCGCTCGAACATGTGCCTGCGCACCCGCTTGACCCTACGCCCACGCACTACACATCCCCCGCCCACCCACTACACGCCCTCGATGTAGAATATTGTACACCGTGATTCTACACTCTCGATCCAGCCCACCCTACGAGCAACTAGGGCACGCCATGTGGCGCGCCGCTAGGCCAACACGCGCCATGTGACGCATCGGCCGCGCTAGCGCTCGCGTCCACCAGCTAGCGCGCACCACATGTCCTCGCCCCGCACCCTCGCATCGCCCCCACACCCCCGCATGTGCCCAACTGCTGACAACTGGAGGTGTGACTAGCTGTTGAGAACTACTGAAACAACTACTGAAAAAACACTAACACTACAAAACCAAACTACCGATACTACTGATAATTACTGATACAAACTACTGAACAAAATTTACTATGACATAGAACTACTAAACTACTACTGACACTACTAAACACAAACTACTGGCACTACTAAATAAACTACTAATAATATTACTTACAACTACTGACACGACTGAACAAACTACTGACTAAAAACTATTGACATTACTGACACAAACTACTGATACTACCGATACAAACTACTGACGACTATTGACATTACTGAATAATTTTTCTATAACTTAAAACTACTTCACAATTAAACTACTATACACTATTAGACTACTAAATTACTAAGCACTACTGGACTACTAAAATATTGAACACTACTGAGCAACTACTATGCACTATGAACTTGGGAGTGATTTTTATTTATTTCATCTAGTAACAGTCTACCCATGGATTTCAGGGTAAAAGATTAACACCAGGCATGAAAAGATGTGAAAACAAAAAGGTAGAACAAGGAGTATTTTCATCTCGTACGCGTTGGTTGGCTGCATTTATCGGTAGGAACCCATCAAACTCCAAACAATAGAAGAAGAAGAAGATGATCGTGTGGTCTTCCAAAAAATAGAAGAAGAAGAATATGAAGAATTGATCATGTGGTCGATTTAGGTTACAATGGGAATTTCGGCTTGATGAACCTATCGTTTGGGGTTTTTTCTCTCGAGTAAGTACCAGTCAGTGGTTGTCTACTAAACCATGAAATCTAGTTAGTCATGGGAATATTTGATCGGAAGTCCTATTTGCTAATTCCGATCAGATCTAACATTTGTAGCTCATAGATTATATTGACATAATGATGGATGAAACCTATTTGTCGATGGTAAGTATACTATAAATCCAAATTCCAAACACAGACACAAACACATACACAGAAGAAGCAAGAGATGAGGTTGTAGCAAAGAACAGAAGCTACTATTGGAGGATTTTCTCTGAAAGTACTGTTGAGGATTGAGAAAGGCATCTTTAGGGATGCAGTGACAGTAAAGTTAAGTAGAAAGATGCAGCATTCCAATAGTTCCCTCCAGTGGAGGGTGCACAGCACAGCACAGCACGGTTTGTTGTAGTGTGTCCAATTATTGAGGAGACAGGGGAATGGTCCTAGCTATTCGCACATTTCCATTTTCGGGGCTTGACCCCACCACTAGTTCAGTACCAAATTCTGGCTCTAGTATGGGAACCAAAAGAGACATTTTGTACGACAATGGTACCACCGTGGCACCGTACCAGCACGTTTAGCCTCGTCCATGTTCCTCCTACATGTTGCCATTCATGTGAAGCTCTAGCTAGCGGCACACCCAACTTCAATTTTCCAGAGGGATTATTTAGAACACAAATTACCTCATCAAAGTAAAGTATCTATTTTTTAGAAATAGGTCAGTGAAGAGCATGCTATATTCGTTTTTTTTTTTAAAAAGAGCGTGCTAGATGAACTCTGATTTGGTTTAGAAAAAACATATGCACACTACTTTACCCTTTGCTTGTGAGGCATATCGTATTCGTATAAAGAAAGGAGTACTCGAATACAACAGCAATAGTGAAAACGAGGTCCATCAAATGTTCACTTGCAAGGCTGATGATGGGGCCAGGGGACCAACACTGGTGGTTCCTTCATCGTCACCTTCCAATTCCGGCATCTTCTCAGCCAAAGCGAGCCTTGTGTGAACCTAGGCATAGGCAACAAAATATACTCACTTGAAGTGTGGATCTACACATCTCGCGCTCTCTTACTTAAAGATAAATGTTTTCTCTGTTTTGGATTCGTATCACTTGGTAAAAACAACGTTTTGACAGAGATTCTACTGAATCTAGTGAGAAACAGAACCGTTTCTCGCATCCTAACAAAGCTTAAATCACTTACTTGTCATTTACTACTACCATCCTCTCTTGAGAATCAGGATCATCAAATTAGCCAAATAATTACACAAGGTGATTCTGATTCATTAGAGAAATATTTTTAAAAATAAATTAGAACCAAAATGTTATTGAGAAAAACCCTATCAAACAACAAGTTATGGGTCATAACACTTTCTGCTACACGGAAGTACGACAAAGCATTCATTCTCAGCCTGTTCAGAATTTAATTTATCGTCGGTAACCGCTCGGTTATCGCGATTAACAGACGATTTGATCCGCACCGTATTCATAAACCGAGCGGTTACCGATCAAACTCAAATTCAAAATAAAAAATTTGATAAAATTCGACCAATTTGTATCGAATTCCACCAAATTACTATACATTTACCGCGGCAATCACAATTACCGTCGGTGGATAGTTTTCATGATCTAAATGCATTTGTCAATCTTGAAGTTATCATCATTATGTGTACAGCTCTCTTCTCTTCTCCGGGGGCCATGCCTGCTCTAACTCTAAAAGTCGTACATGTACTTGTCCTTTCCCTTTCTTCACTTTTTATCCCCGTACACGTACTTATCCTTTCCCTTTCTTGCCCCATATCTTGTCATTTTTTTTGCTTGTTGGAGCGTTGGGCCCACTGTCACCCTCAAGAAGTTAAGCCCCTTAAAATGAAGCGCCAATCGCGAGTCGACAGCTCACCTCCCGGAGTTGACAGCTGATTGACTAGGACAGTCTAAAGAAACAATAAACCTCCACCAATAATACTCTAACACGGAGATCCAACCATGAGCTAGATTTGTGTTGCAGAGTAATTAAGATACAAGAGAATGAAAAATAAAAACTCGTGTTGATTTTATTGATGGATTATATATGAATAAAATTTTAAAATCTATAAATATTTTAATATATATTAAAAATGCACATGATCCATAGTTAATCCATCTATTACATGTTATAAAAGACGATAGGTGTGCTCGCAGTGAGAAAATTATAATTTTTTTAACATATGTCAATATAGTTATAATTTTTTAAATAGATATTGAAGTTGTAGTTTTCTATAACAAATATCAAAATAGCTGTAGATTTTTTAAATTTGCTCATGATATATATGTGTGTTTGTGTTTGTTATTTTAAACTCGATGTGCAGAATAACTATTCTACGTCTGGTCCAACACAGCACAACCTAACTCACCGAGCCCGCACGCTCGCCCGCCCATGTTGTGTGCTTGCTCATGTGCCACCACGTCTCCCCGCGGCCTACGCACACACGCCGCTCATTCTACGCCCATGCGCCACATGATCTCGCACCCGTGCAACACGACCTTATGTGCCATGCATCGTGTAGTTTGTAATCCGGTAGCGTTTAGTAGTTCAGTAACAGTTTTGTAGTTGATGAGTAGTGTATAATAATTTAGTAGTCTACTAGTACTTAGTAATTTAGTATAGACCCAAGGGTAAGCAGCTAGCTAGCACCGATTTATTCCTGATCAAATGCAACTAAATTTGGTCAAAATTTGGAAACGCTGGGTATACCCATCTGCCCTCCGTCAAGTGGCAACGAACTGCAACTGCAAGCGCATCCGGCAGCAAGTACTACACTGGCCTTCCGTTTCGGGTAGGTTCGCGCTTTGAAATCCGTGCCGAAAGGGGCGAGAACTACCTACCGGTCATGTTCCATCCAACTGTTGATGCCACATCACCACTGCTCCTATCCTATCCGGCTATCCGTCCGTCCTCCATTCCCTGTGGCTGAGAGTCCACGATTTGTCACCTCAGATTCATCGATAAGACACGCTTTTTCTCGCCGATTACGACAATACGACGTCTTGGGTTTGCGATTAAGTGAGGCTACATTTTCTGCCATACATGCGTGTACTTGTGAACAGCGATTTCTGTTAAGGTCAGCGACCGATCCAAGCCAGAAAAATCACCGCAAGTTAATTTCTCCTACGATATATTATTGATCACTACAAAATAAATATCTTGTTAAAATATATGTGAAATATAAATCTATTGATACATCCTTTATATGCTAAATATGCATATAATGCGAATTAACTGTTATTTATCAATAGGGATTAATTCTGCATCAGAAACAGCTAGCTGTGAGCTATATGTAGTTGGTCCCGGATGTTCTTATCCTCGTGCGATTATTTATTTATATTTTATGTGGTTAATATTTTAAAGCTAGCCCACACGATGTACATTGTTAACTCTTATATAAGCTCCAGCTTCTGGCTAGCTAGCTAGGCAAGGTCGAAAGCAATATGACCTTTGTTTTTTTTGCGGAAAATATAACCTTTGTTAGTGTTACATATACTACACAGCACAAATGAAATGAAAATGAACCCCTTGCTTGCTCCAACGAAATTACTGGTTCTCTCACAGAAAAAAATGGGAAAAGAAAAGTACCAGTACCACACGAGATTGGCATCGATTCAAGATGCATGCATGGATGGGTTGATGAAACCTAGGCATGGATAACAACGACATAGTACGTCCTATATACGTTGGATCAGCGTGGTGATGGGATGAGCTTAGCCTCGCTGTCCAATGGCAAGTGGCCACGCATGCAGCTTAATTAATGCAGCTTCTAATTCTTGTGTTTCGAGATCTGGAGCTGTACAAGCTACTACATGGAGATGCTGGATCGATGATATACGTACTCCACTAGAGTATTCGTAGCAGTAGCAAAATGGAGTATATAATAAAAAATACACAGGACACTATTAAACTGTATGCACAAACTAGATTATCCAAAAGCCTAGGTTGATGAACAGAGATAGACAATTTATTTATACCTAAGTTAATAGAGAAAAGTGGATAATTTACCTAGGTAGCGTTTGGTTTATCGTACAGGTCTGAATGGGATTTCCCCCATCCAAGTTTTTAGTCTTGTCCTATATTTGATTGGTGGCTCAGGCGGATAGGGTCATCCAAATATTCCTCCAAATCCTAAATGAACGGACCCGGAAAAAAGTCCCGGACGAGGCCGTCTCTTCCTTTGCTCGCTCCGGACGAGGTCAGTACGTGTGAGTTCGTGATTTTTATTTAACTATGATTAAATTTGGGAATATAAGAGATCTAAAAATTCTAAATATTTTCATGAGCAAACAAAAACTCACTAACAATCCATTTTAATTAGTTTGATCCAAAAATCATGAGCTAATATTTAATTAAAATTCTATAAAGAAACCTACTCAATAACTTTTAGCAATTTTTAATGCCTCAAATAAATTCCTAAAAACTAAAAAATCACTAACATTTTTCTTATATGACGTACAAATTAATAAAAATATTTTTAACCCTAAGTTATTTGGTGAAAAAATGAGTTCCTTTGCAATGCTCCGTTTATATGCATCTTAATCATTTCATGTGATATTCTCCTTTTAATTTAATTCGAATTAAACAAATTCGAACATGCATAAATTCATCTAAATGCTTATAGAATACATATAAATATGAATATATCATCCTATTTACTCTAATCCCGCTAACCAAATAGAAAACTAGTCCATCCTATTTACTCTAATTCTATCAACCAAATAAAAAATTAGCTCATCCTATCTATCCAACCAAACAGAAAATTAGATCATCCTAAAAAATAGAGATGACCATATCCCATCAAACTTTGGCCTACAATAAAACACATCGTTAATCAACACACCCCCTCACATGGAGGTTCTTAGAAATAAGAGTTGGTTGCAAAATTTTTATTTAATTGTGCCTGCTAAGACTTAAACTCAAAAGTTATGATTCTAATAACAAAAGTTATGATTCTAATAATATATTAAGTTGCATATACCAATCAATTCACCTACAAGACTAAACTAATGGTAGAACATAGCTGAGATACAGATCCTGAGCTCGAAATCGAGAAGGCGTGCATATTGTATGTGATCCATGCGACGAGGTGCGTGCGACGAGTGGTCCATTAGAATTTAGGACAGGGAAGCACACACATATGTAAAATAAAGCACTCCTGCATCCGCGAACAATTAAAATCTATATACATACGTAGCTGGGAGAGAGCCACGTCAGTCGTTAAACTCGTGAACACATGACCTTATTCATTTATGAAAGCTTGTAATATACGGCTTCTGCTCTATTTTACTTGTAGTTTAGTTTATTTGACAGAGTCTGCCCTAACAAATATGTTTGAGCATTACTTTTCGTAACTACTTCTTAGTAAGTTCAAAAAAAATTGGTGATGTGAAAGTATTTTTCATAACAAATTCGTCAGTGTTATTTTCATGTGCTAAATCATAATAGTTTTGTTTTTATTGGTAGTCAAAGTTTTAAAAGTTTTTCTCCACATATTCTGGGCCGACATATATATACTCTTTTCTTTCTCCTCACATCTAATTCGTTGATGGTCAGAGCATTAATTCTTTGTAATTACTACCATTTGTGCCGCCACCACTAACAACACCAAATGTATTAAGATAGTTGGGGCAAACCAGTTTGGAATTATTGAGGTAATTCGTAAGGAAAATAGATGACTTATTCAATTTACATGTGGAAATTGTAGGATTCATATGGGATTCCTATTTTTGAAAGATTCGAGAACCTCTTTGTAATTGCTACAAAATGATTATCATGTCTCTAAAAGATCTTTGGTTTGAACAAGCCTAGACATCCACTTCTTCAACATGTTAATGAAAAAAATCAATCTTTGAGAGGCACGACTAATTATTTTGGGCAAATACGTTTGCCTTCCCTTTAGAATTTTATTTCCTTTATTTTGTATGTGTATAAATGAAATCCAGTTTTAACCACTGTTTGAAAATAGAACTACAAGCAGTAGCATATAGGTAATTTTCTATAGAAGAATAAAAAATATATAAAGAGAACCCCTAGCTCAAATCTAATGGCAGGGGAGTTTGGCAAGAAGCATCTGCCCTGAACAGGGACACGGATCCTCTATAGTGGCAATGTGCCGAAAGAGGTAATGCAGATCACTGTAGTGCGCTTCAGTGGTTTGTGAGACGGTGACAGCGATGTGCAGTAATACTGTTAGTATATTCCTGTAGCAACATTACTCTATCTTACTGTATTAGCTTTTTTCACCGTGCATTAATACTGTACCATCTCATTAGCCGTTCCTTTCGATTCGATAGTTGAAAAGTGATCTTACTGTAGATCACTGTAGTTTCTGTACAGCGTAAACTCCACTTCAGAGTATTTTTTGCAGTGGAGTTACCGGATCCCTAAACAGAAAAGAAGATATTTTCTCCTTTGGGCAAACCCAGGCCGCAGCACCCACCAAATCGGACGACGCGGGGGAGAAAACAGGGTGCCCAAATCAGGAAGGATTTTAAGGTTAACCTGCTGCCACCGGCTACCTCCGGCGACCCCCCATTCGACAGCCTTTCTTCTATATATTAGCCGCCTCTTTTTCTCCCTCCCTTCACACACGCACCCCCTCTCACTTCTGATCCCTTCTTCTTCTCCAACTCCGTCGGCAACCGCCACCGCTCGCCGGTGCCGGTGCTCGGAAAGGTCCTGCCTTTCCTCCAAAATCCCACCTTTCTAGCTCCACCTCACTGCTGACTCTCGCTCTGCCTCGATTGGTGGGGAGTTCTTGATACAAGAATTAAGCGACAGCAAGATCGTGCCGTTCGGTTGCGTCCAGGATGGTCATCAAAGATCGGGAGTGAGGAGGCAGCTCTACCGGTCGTGGAGGCTAAATGTACCGCGAGAACGACTCGGCACTCTCCTGCTTCTACCTCTTCCTCCTCTGGTTCTTCTTCTTGAAATAGACCAGCCGAGCAGCTCGATTGCGATTCTGACAACGGCGGAGATCGTTTTCGTTTGGTCTGTGGGAGTTGAGGTGATTCGTGAGCTTGGTCTGGTTCGTCTGGTCCAAGAATCACGAGGTGTTGGAAGTTGGAATCTTGGCGAGGAGGAGATGGTGCTGGATCTGAACGTGGCGGAGGGGGTGCCGGAGAAGCCGCCGGCGTCGGCGGCGAGGAGCGACTCCGGCACGTCGGAGTCGTCGGTGCTGAACGCAGAGGCGTCCGGCGGCGGGGGCGCCGCGGCCGCGCCGGCGCCGGCGGAGGAGGGCTCCAGCTCGACGCCCCTGCCTCCGGCCGTGCTCGAGTTCAGCATCCTGAGGAGCTCGGAGTCGGCCGAGGAAGACGACGACGACGCCACGCCGTCGCCGCCACCGCCGCGGCAGCAGCAGCCGCAGCTCGTAACCCAGGAGCTGTTCCCGGCCGCTGCCGGGCCACCGCGCCCCGTGCCGCAGCATTGGGCTGAGCTCGGGTCCTTCCGCGCCGAGCCGCTTCGCCCGCAGCCGGACATCAGGATCCTCCCGCATCAGCACGCGCCACCGCCGCCGGCGCAGCCGGCTGCCAAAAAGAGCCGCCGCGGCCCTCGTTCCCGCAGCTCGCAGTACCGCGGCGTCACCTTCTACCGCCGCACCGGCCGCTGGGAGTCCCATATCTGGTCAGTACACCACCAAGCTCGCCTTTTCTTCTTTCAGCCACCAACCAATCACTTCTAATACAAACGTTTCGCCTTCTTGTTCATTGGAAATTCAGGGATTGCGGCAAGCAAGTGTACTTAGGTGAGCAGATTATAATTATATTGCCTCTGTCAAATAATTCTTAGAATTACTCCGTTCCTGATCTCAAACTGGTCTAACTGATTTGTGATCCGGCCTATACAGGTGGATTTGACACTGCTCATTCTGCTGCAAGGTATGCACAAAATTGTTCTCTTCACCTTGTACTGAATTCCTATCCGTTTTGTTTCACCGGGTTAATCTTTCAAACCTGTTACAATATACAGGGCGTACGATCGAGCCGCGATCAAGTTCCGCGGTGTCGACGCAGACATAAACTTCAATCTCAGTGACTACGAGGACGACATGAAGCAGGTGAGGAACTGGCTATGCATGTTCAAGCAACATCGAGTGAACTTTCTGCAGCTGAACATGACATGCCATGGCCTGTCTTCTTGGTGCCCCAGATGAAGAGCCTATCCAAGGAGGAGTTCGTGCACGCTCTGCGACGGCAGAGCACCGGGTTCTCGCGGGGCAGCTCCAAGTACAGAGGCGTCACCCTGCACAAGTGCGGCCGATGGGAGGCTCGCATGGGGCAGTTCCTTGGCAAGAAGTAAGACAACTTCGCAACCTTATTACTAGATATTGTCGAGATGGTGTAAGTCCTTGTGATTTGTGCTTATCTTAGTCTGATGCTAGAGCTATGAATTCTGGTACATGAACTCCCACTTCTAGTATGTACTGGTTTAGGAATAGTAGGTTTGACACATGTTGCTTAATGGTTATTTCAACAAAAGAAATTAAGAGAGAAAGGGCAGTGGATAGGGAATTCCTCACCGGTCCGAACGCCATGCTTGGGTGCAGGTACATATATCTTGGGCTATTCGACAGCGAAGTAGAGGCTGCAAGGTTGCTGATCTTGGATTCTTCCATTGATTAATTTTTTTTTACCTTGCCTATTGATTTCCAAAGGGTTGAGTACCGACTCGATTCTCTTCTTTTGTTTCTCTTCTTTTGCTCCTTTCAAACTTCAGGGCTTATGATAAGGCCGCGATCAAATGCAATGGTAGAGAAGCAGTGACGAACTTCGAGCCAAGCACATATGATGGGGAGCTGCTGACTGAAGTTAGTGCTGAAGGTAGCATGCTTGAGAAATTAGATCAATATGTTCGTATCCTGCAGCTACAGTTAGCTGATGAACTTGTTGTTTGAATTGAGTTATTGAATAAGTTTGAAATCGATGTTGTTCATCTGTAGGTGCCGATGTTGATCTGAACTTGAGCATATCTCAACCTGCTTCTCAGAGCCCCAAAAGGGATAAGAACTCCCTTGGTCTGCAACTCTACCATGGATCATTTGAAGGCTCCGAATCGAAAAGAACAAAGGCAAGTGCAAACGTTCCTTTGACAAGTTGCAAAATCAGTTCAATTTTCATGTCGAATTCGTATGGCTGCCTGATGCACTAGTTGCAAAATATCCAAGTTTCGCTGTCATCATGCTAGTGACAAGTCCTTTTCTTAGTGTACTTCAGAGATCTTATTTCTACAGCTGTTGCCCATGTATCATTTCACTGCCTTCAGAAGTCGGACTCGGCAAATTACTTTATCACACAGTAACAAGTTCCTCTTTTCTGAATGATTACGACAGTTGAGCAGACATACCTATGATTTTTCCCTACCAAAAGGAATGGTTTAAAGCATTATGGACGAATACGGAGTTGCTGAGGATTCAACTGAAAATCTTTTGCTTCTTGTGCAGATTGATGCTTCCTCTGAACTGGCGGGCCGCCCTCATCGGTTCCCTCTTCTGACCGAGCATCCACCAATCTGGCCTGCCCAACCTCACCCCTTCTTTTCAAATAATGAGGTTAGGTGATACCAAGTTACTAAAATACAGGCAATTACTTTACTCCCTAAACCTCACAGTTGCAAAGACATGGTTCGATCGAACTGTTCATATTGCGCACAAATCTTGAATGCAATCTTGACCATCTGATTCTAGAGTCCAGCAGTTTGTTGTTGGGATATTAATGCGTAGCAGAGGTTTCATATGTAAGATCTTGAATTTCCTGAGATGGCCTAATCTGGGAACAGTATTAGCCGCCTTAGGAATAGAGAGATATGTTGATTTTTTCCTTCAAAAGGAACGTCCTAGAGAGGTGACAACTTGACATGAGGCTGCTATAATCCATCGGCCAACTGTACCTGCCTGCGTCTAAGCACCTTTCAATAATCGTTTTTTATATATGGCATCTTATGAAAGTAGTAAGTACGACTATTCTTCAAATCCTTCCTTTGAACAAAAGATACCAGAAGTTGCAATCATGGAATTAGCAGTACTAAAGTTGCATTAGTTTACCATTCAACTTGAGAGTTTGGTCAAATTGAACTCTCGAACTTTTCGACTCCCGAACTTTAAGATCAGGCTCACACGTGTCGTTTTCTTATTTTGTTGGACGGAAAATCGTGCTTGATGTTTCAAGCTCGGCTTCCTGTACAACTCATGCCTTCACCACTACAAATTTTCAGTAATTGTTGCTCAATTTCTTCTTGAATTCATCCTGTATCAGTATGGCATATAAACTGCTGTTGAGTTGTGCAGGATGCATCAAGAGATCATCACAGGAGGCCAGAGGGGGGTGTTCCCAGCTGGGCATGGAAGGTGACCGCCCCTCCTCCCACCCTGCAATTCCCGCCGTTCTCGTCGTCGTCGTCCTCCGCTGCAGCATCATCAGGATTCTCCAATACCGCCATGGCAGCTGCCCTCACCGCCCCATCGTCCTCCCTCCGGTTCGACCCGCCGTCGTCAAGCCGCCAACGCTGAAAATTAACAAGCCACCCAGAAAATTTGCCGGGAAGCCGGCATTTTTTTCCCCTCTCGGCGTTGCAACTTTTTCGGTTTTGCGCCGGGGTGGTTTCTTGTAGTGGAGTGGATTCATGACTGTATTTGCATACTGCCCAAGTGAAATGCTTCTCTCTTTAGATGTTCTGGGAGTTGTTCTTGTTGCTGGAAATCAACTAACTTCAACGTCTGAGATTGAACTATACATTGTTGTAGAGAATCATTGTTGAAATTAGTAACTGAAAGATTATAGGTATCATAATAAGTCACAGTCTACTTGCGGACATAGTTCAGCAAGATTTTATTCCAGTTCCTTTCTTTGCTGTCGATTTGGTTCTTGTACTTGCTTCCTTTGGAGCCAGCTGCCCACTGTCTTGTACCTTTGTTGTCTGTTCATGCACTGTTACAAGATTCATTAGCTCTACTGGAGAGTGAAGCCTTTGGGGCAAGAATATATGCTTGTGTTTGTATTAGAAATCATATATGATTTTGGGCCTTTTACTTTGGTCACATTGAAGCATGACTGGAAATGAAAATCTGTCAAGGATGATTAACCAAGGCCTGCTTGGCAAGGGAAATTGCGCTATGAGTTTCCAGCGCTAGCTTACCGTGGTGAAATGGATTCCTGCAAAGAAGAGAACTGTCAGAAAACCACAAAAAGTAAAAGTCAGGTAGTAATTTTCTGTGCAATTTAATCCAGGAACAGACAATCTTCTATATATCCCTGGGGTAAAAAAGACATACTACTCGATATGAAGGTCAAAAATCAAGCCCCCCCACTCCCCCCCAAAAAAAGAAAACCCAAAGAAAACCTGTCACTATATATAATAATAGTTTGCTGTTAAACCCGTCGTTTGTGAAAACTTCTGTAAGGAAAGGATAGCGAGAAAACCCGACGGCTGCTGTCGGCGAAAAGGAGGTAAAAACCTTAATCCGTCACGTGAAGGGGCACAATATTTTGACGCCCACCGGATACGTACTAGATTACTAGATAGATCCCGTCTCGAATTTCTCGTGTGTATCGAGATTCGAGCACTGCCGCCTGTTCATCGATTCATTCCCTCCCATGGCCTGGATGCTTGGATTATTATTGATAATGAGAAATGCACACCAACTTGAGTGCATGCATGGTATGGTAGAACTTGGACCAATCCCATGGCTTCCTTTGATATGTTGTTTACTTGTTTCCGTGTGCCTCTGAAGGTGTTCATAATATACTAGACACCAGCTGCGACATACAAGTTGATAATTATTTCTTCACGCCTTCTAAATTTCAGTTGTTTGAAGACGAAATCAACATCTCAAGTGACGAAGAACAGCATGCTATGGTGAGGTTAGAGGAGAGGGTTCCATTTTCAATACGATTCTCCATCGATGGATCTAGAGGAAGCCATGGAAGGTAGAGCGGCCTGACGAAGGTGGCGGGCGTGAGGGCGAAGCGATGAGGTGGCTGCAGGCAGCGGGTGAGAGGGCCAGAGTGTTCGGAGGTTCATGACATAAGCATATTGACTTTGCTTTCCTTTCAAGAGAATCTATTCTCTTGTATCTAACTCACGATTATTTATTATTTTTTCTAAATCTAAAAGAGCTCGTTGGAGGTTTCTAAGTTTGAAGTCTTATTGTCCTTATAATTCCAACTATGCATCTGTTAACAGAGGCTGCTTTTGTTAAAAAAAAAAAATTTGTCGCAACAAAAGCATATTGACCTTGCTTTTCTCTGAAGAGAATGGATTCTTGCATATAAGTCTTGATTATCTTTTTTTTTCTAAAACAAAAAGAGCACGATCAAGGCCTTCGAGTTTTTCTTTAAGTTTTACTATTCCTAGTAATTCCAACTATGCATCTTCAAATCGATGTTGTCCATTAAAAAAAAAGATGGATGATCTTGTACATTTTGAGCAATATGGTGCAGTATGCGCCCATTGTTGGTTACTATGCAATTTAAACATATAAATGGCAAGATCTAATCATAGGGATTCTGAAGCATAAAATAAAAAAAATAAGTAAGTTAGAAGTAGTTCCTTCATTATTACTTTCTAGAAAGGATCCTTGCAAATATTTAAAAGACAACTTATCTATTAGATCACCAATAAACGACAATCAGGTACCATCGAAAAAATAGCCACAAAGTTGAGAGGACAACCGCCCATCTGCAACACCGAGACAGACTACAGTAAATCCTAAGCATCAACAATATATATATATCTAAGCTGATTTCACCGGGTAATGTTGGTATTTGAAAAAACAAAAACACAATGCAGCCATCATATAAAATGATGTGTGTGAAATGAGAAATCAAAACGATCACCTTTGGAAAATTGTGCCTATTTGTAGGGCTTCGATGTCAGTGATCAGTGACCGCTCGTAACGATCTTGTCAAATAATTTTTTTTATACCTAGCGATAGTGATAAGGAAATAGATAATTCCTTGTTTTCTTCCATGTGGTCTCTCTCTCTCTCCTTTTGGCATGATTCTCCTTTCGAGAGAAAATATATTATTATTTTATGCAGCGCCGTGGTGCGTCACTGCTTACGTTAATTCCCAATGGGATAGTAATAATCTAATAACCTTTTTTTTTGCATAACATGCATCGTGGGTACTACAACATGCAAGTACTATACATACGAGCTCCTTCTATAAAAAGTACTCCTGTTGTTTTCAAGACAATCTTTTCAACTCTCTGAAAACTATAATATGTAAACAGTTTGCATGTACTAGTTTTAGTATGCTGTCCCTTTTTTAAACAGTATGATTAATGAATTTTGTGTCCTTATATGTATACCTTAATCACATATATATATCATGGTCTAACTTTGTACTCCTTGGTCCGACCCAGATTAATGAATCGGTTATAGTAAGGCATTCATCAACCTGCTCAATCAAACTACAGAATATATTTGCATACAGAGAGTCCGATGACAGATGTCAGATGAACTAGTTATAAACATTGTTTAATGTCTCGATTGGTGATCAGATGCTGCTTCTTTTCGGGTACCTGCCAGTTGTAGTATATCTTTTTAACTAGTACGATAATAAATCAGGATTGCCCTAGAAAGTTAATTTTTAGTTTGGAAAATACTTCACGTACAACCTTTGGCATACAAACAAGCTAAAGACGAATGGCACCTCTGATCTATGAAAAGATGAATACTACTCGCAACATTTTTAAAGTTCTTGATTTCCAACTTAAGAGATCATGGAAACAAATACTAGTACACTGAATTAAGACTCTAGCAAAAGCTTTAGCTTTGAGATTCATATAAGATTTGGAGTTTATAAGATAAAATAAAATGATTTGAATATATATTTTTAATTTAAAATAAGACTCTCAATTTATTTACAGCTTTAACTTCAATTTTTTTTAAAGCTGATTACTAGCTTCAAAAATTACTAGAGCTGAGCTGTAACAAACCATCCTATGAGAGCTGTCCAGAGACATGCATGCAGCCAAATAGCATTTCAGTTATACATCAATCCAGATGATACATCTCCATCTTGGAGATCAGATGATACATCAATCCAGAAACCTACAACCACATAGCATTTCAGCTGATGGAGACGCAGCTGAACGCGCGCGATCCGTCGGCATCGCCCGTGTCACTGCCCAGGACCAAGATTGCTAGCTACATCGTCATCGGCTTCACACGTGTAGCTCTGTTCGACCGCACGATATTATATTGCCTTGATAGACTTAATTGTTCGACCGAACATCGTTGTCCTGATAAATTTCTTGAGATTTTGAAACATGTATAGCCGAATCAACCTAGCCTGAAAAATCAAGCTTATATCAGCCTCTCCTAAAGACCTATATATGTATTATTTCAAATGTTGAATAGTTCTTCTTTCTTGAGACGATCTTTCGAGCTTACAGTTCTTTCTTGTAGATCTTTCTAGTGAGCACAAGATTGTATCCAGGATTTGGTGGCCCGCGATTTGGCCGTGCCTTCTGGTTAACGGAATTTTATGATTCCAGTAGAAAATTGTATCCAATACCAACCGTAGAGTGAGAAGAGTGAGAGGAAACGGTTCCTCTGATGTAACGTCACCCTGTAATGTTTTCGTTGATATGTAAGAGCCACTAAAAATTAGTTCACATATCAGCGACAATGTTAAGATGATGTTAACTCAGATAATCTCCTTTCAGAGTGAGAGGTCAGTGTATTCAGACAAAATAGCCCAACCCAGACCGGGCCCAAGAAAATTTTGGGCTTCTGTAAGGCCCATACAGTAGCATTCTAGCCCATCCCAGACAGAACCCTCGCTGCCGCCGACGATGACGTCCGTGCGCAGCTCCGCCGCGTCCCTGCTGCCGTCGATCCGCGGCGCGGCGGAGCTGGTCCGCCGGGAGGCGCTCCGTCGCGAGCTGGACGGGTGCCAGCTGCTCGCGGGCATCTGGTGCCACGGGCTCACGGCGGCGCAGCTGCGGAGCATCCGCGCGTCGCTCCCGCCCACGGCGCGGCTGCTGGTGACGAAGAACTCCGACATGGCGGCGGCCGTGGCGGGCACGCGGTGGGAGGCGCTCTGCCCCTGCGCGCGCGGCATGAACGCGTGGCTGTTCGTGCGGTCCGACGAGATCCCGCCGGCGCTAAAGCCGTACCGCGACTTCCAGAAGGAGTGGCGGCTGCAGCTCAACGACTTCGCTGGCGCCGTCTTCGAGGGACGCCTCTACGGGCCCGACGACTTCGCCAAGCTCGAAGCCATGCCCACCAGAGCGCAGTCCTACCAGTACCTCCTCGGCTGCGTCGAGATGCCCGCCGTTAACGTCCTCGCCGTGCTCCGCGCGCGACAGGAGGCCATGGCGCAGTCCGACAAACCGAACGCGGAGGGAGAGGCGGCAACGACGGCGGCGGCGGAGTAGAAGTGATCCGTCGACGTCGACGAGGTTTCTTTGTGCGCATCTCACTCAGCATCCTTGATCGATGTTGCGACTCAACAATGGTTTGGCTTAAAAGAAGCTCCTTTTTCTTTTTTCTTTTTTTTGCAAATTTTTGCTGCTACAGTTTGATCTCAGTTTGGGATACATGCAATAGAAACGCTCGTAAATCATAAGGACTCATTGCTCGAATGTATTATCATGATCATGAGTTTGATTTGGAAGCTGAGTGATGCTGAATTGCCATTGGTGGTTCAGACTTCAGAGTTGAGTTCAGACTCAAGTGTCATGTGCAGTTAAGTTTAGACTTCAGACTAGAGTGTCATATGCAGTCGTGCACCGTGCACAAGTGTTGTATACCTGTATGCTCAAGTATTCATTCATCTACTTCGATGCAGTAGAGGGTTAACTTGCTGTCGGTGTTTTAGATAAACGGTGCCGGCGGGTCTCACACTGTTTGATGTCACCTAGCTGTAGATATTTTCAAGAAAATGATCTCACCACACGACCAGGGTCGGGCTCAGGCGACCAGCCCTCTGATCACAGTAGGAGATCCTGGTTGCAGGGCAGATACTCACGTAACCAGTCAATCTCATTTAATACTTCCAATTTAAGTATTTTGCTTTCCCAGGCACTCACTTTCGGTGAGCATTGTCGTGGAACGGGGTGGTGTGACAGTGACCAATCCTGCATCATTTCATGCTACGGGATAGTGACGAGTGAGCGTGACGGCGTTCGATGATGTTACAGGATGTGCAGGACGATCAGAGTAAGGTGAGCGTGCATACCCACCATCATGATGAGTTAGGAATAGCTAGATTTCATTAGGTGTAGGTCTGTCGTCTGTTTTGGTGCAATCTGTTTGTATAAATATCTTTTCTCCTGGTATATAAAGGTGAAGACCTGGGTAGGAAATGGAGGAGATTGGGTGACCATTTCATACACTCTATAAGAAAATACATATGATGTAGGGTTATTATCTCACGGGAGACCCGAATCTAGATAAATCCTTGTGTTCTTGAACTCCTTTGACACCCACCCACTAGAACATAGTTTAACACGCCCGTCGTCCGATACACCCGTGATACATTGTCAGGGGCACGTTTTTCACGTTTCTGTAAGTGTTCATACTATGGCTGGGCAACCCATGTCCGAATCCATGGCGACCGTGGAGTCCCGTACCAAGGACCCCAGCCACCGCAAGGTATTTATGGGGTACGGCCCAGACGAGCCCAGTGTACTCCGAGTATGGGACATCGAGACAGAGTCCGATGATTCCATGACCGAACAAAAAGTTTGCCTGGCGGACCATGCAATGGAGGGCAGCAGGGACCCTCATGTCCCGAGTGCCAACGGTGAACCCCAGGCCATTCGTCGGGAGGGAAATCAACCCAGCGCCGGGCATGGAGTTGGTCCAATACTGCCCTAACAACTACAACATCGCTCGGAGGAGCGCTCGCCTATGATTCAGTCCTTGGTGTCGTCGTCTTCTAGCCCGTCACGCCACACCACGGACGTGCACCATGCACCAAACACAAGTGCCGAGGGCTCCCCCCTTACAACGTTTCGCCGCTCCGCAGTCAGCGGCTCAATTATGAGGCCATGTCACCTGCGCAGAACCTGCATACGGCATGAGTGCTTCTTAGCCACTCTTCGGTGGCAATACCAGAGGGTTTGCTAATAGCACCATGGCTGCGCGGCCTCGCCCTCTTGGTAGAGACCGCCTGACTCCAAACCGTATTGGCAACCACCTCATCCGTCGCAAGGACTGGTGAAGGTCGCGACTACCATGGTTCGTAGCAGGCCTTGTAGTAGGCGAGAACCCATGCTTCCTCAGTAACAGGGAGCACGCGGAGACCCCCACCATATGGGACAGCCAACTTGCCAACCTGCGTGACTCTCTTCACACCCGCGACCTCCGCAATGTAATCCGGGACTAGAGGGCCACCCGAGAATAGGAGGATCGTGCCCAGCGAGAGCTGAAAAAGGGCAAGCGGCCCTGCAAGTCGCCCTCCCCATGCAGGGAGGCATCAGATTCCTCCATCTCATTATCGGAACTGCGAGACCGCCAGCTCTCTCCTTGATCACGTGCAGCCGCCCATCTACGAGTGGCTTCCCATTACGGGGCAGGGTGCAACGCTTTAGCAGCCTTGCTATGAGAGGTGCATTGGCTGGACAAGTTCTGGCCGATCCTAGCTGAAAAATACAATGGCTTGACCAACTCGGAGGAGTTCATGCAGATCTACACCACCATGGTGCAGACCGCAGGAGGCGACGAAAAGATCATGGTGCCGACATGCCTCACGCCATTTGATGTCAGCTGGTTGTAGATATTTTTCAAGACAATGACCTCACCACACGACTAGGGCCAGGCTCAGGTGACCAACCCTTTGGTCATAGTAGGAGACCTTGGTCGCAGGGCAGGTACTTACATAATCAATTAAATCTCATTTAGTACTGCCAACTCAAGTATTTTGCTTTCCCAGGCACTCACTTTCAGCTAGCATTGTCGTGGAATGGGGTGGTGCGATAGTGACCTGTCCTGCATCATTTAATACTATGGGATGGTATGACGGGTGAGCGTGACAGTGTTAGATGATGGTACAGGACGTGCAGGACAACCAGAGTAAGGTGGGCGTGCATACCCACTGTCATGATGAGCTAGGAATAGCTAGATTTTGTCAGGTGTAGGTTTGTCATCTATTTTAGCACAATCTATTTGTATAAACATCTTTTCCCTGGTATATAAAGGTGAAGACCTGGGTAGGAAATGGAGGAGACTGAGTGACCATTTCATACACTCCATAAGAAAATACACATGATGTAAGATTATTATCTCACGGGAGGCCTAAATTTAGATAAATCCTTGTGTTCTTGAGCTCCTTCGACACCCACCCACCAGAACGTAGTTCAATGCGCCTATCATTCTCGGTACACCCCTAATACATTGTCATGGATCAACCCCCGATAGTTGGCGCACTATGTAGGGGCACGTTTTTCACATTTCTATAAGTGTTAATACTATGGTTGGACAACCCATGTCTGAATCCATGGCGGCCGTGGAGTCCTGTACCAAGGACCTCGGCCACCGCGAGGTGTTTGTCATGGGTTACGACTTAGACGAGACCGGTGTGCTCCAAGTATGGGACATCGAGATAGAGTCCAATGATTCCATGACCGAACCAAAATGGAGGGCAGACCATGCAATGGAGGGCAGCAGAGACCCTCATGTCCCGAGTGCCAACGGTGAGCCCCGGGCCACTCACTAGGAGGGAAATCAACCCGGCACCAGGCATGGAGGTGGTCCAATATTGCCCTAGCAACTACAACATCACCAGGAGGAGCGCTCGCCTATGGTCCAGTCCTTAGCGTTGTCGTCTTCTAGGACATCATGCCACACCACGGACGCGCACCATGCACCAAACACAAGCGCCAAGAGCTCCCCCCTTGCGATGTTTCGCTGCTCCATGGTCAGTAGCTCGACTATGAGGCCATGGCACCTGTGCAGAATCTGCAAACGACATGAGTGCTTCTTAGCCACCCTTCGGTGGCAGTACCAGAGGGTTCGCTAATAGCACCATAGCTGCGTGACCTCACCCTCTTGGTAGAGACCGCCCGACTCCAAACCGTATTGACAATCACCTCATTCGTCGCAAGGACTGGTGAAGTTCGTGACCACCAGGGTTCATAGCAGACCATGTAGTAGGTGAGAGCCCGTGCTTCCTCAGTAATAGGGAGCACGCAGAGACCCCCACTATATCGGGACAATCAACTTGCCGACTTGCGTGACTATCTTCAGACCCGCGACCTCCGTAATGTAATTCGGGACCAGAGGGCCGCCAGAGAATAGGAGGATCGTGCCCAGCGAGAGTTGAAAAAGGGCAAGTAGCCCTGCAACTCGCCCTCCCCATGCAGGGAGGCATTAGACTCCATCATGTTGTCGGGATTGTGAGACTGCCAGCTCTCTCCCCGATCACGTGCAGCCGCCCATCGATGAGTGACTTCCCATTATGGGATGGGGTGCAATGCTTTAGTAGCCTGGCTATGAGAGGTGCACTGGCTGGACAAGTTCTGGCCTGTTCTAGCTGAAAATATAATGGCTCAACCAACTCGGAGGAGTTTTTGCAGATCTACACCACCATGGTGCTGGCCGTGGGAGGCGACGGGAAGGTCATGGTGAATTATTTCTCGACCGCTTTGACCGGTTCAGCCTGGTCCTAGCTTGTGAACCTCCACTGTGGGTCAGCTCATTCCTAGGAGGACTTGTGTGACTAGTTCGTTGCCAACTTCCAAAGAACCTATGCTTGACCAGGGGTTGAAGATGACTTTTATCAGGTCAAGTAGCGGCATGGCGAGCTGCTGCGAGACTGCATCCTATGTTTCACCGAATGTCAGAATACCATTCCAAAGATCACGGGCAAGTTTGTGGTCATTACGTTTTGAAGGGGGTTCAAAGACCAGAAGATGTTCAAAAAGCTGGTTACCAAGAAAGTTCGGAGCACCATCGAGCTCTTTGAGCTAATAGACAAATGCACGTAGGCCATCGAGGCCTAAGAGCCCTAGATCAGCATGATGTTGCAACCAACCTTTGACCAGCCTGCCTCTTCTAAAGGGGCTGGCTGGAAGGAGAAGAAGAATAACAAGATCAAGGGCGGATCACCCGATGTCATGGCGGTCGAGCAGACTGGCCAAACGCGTCAGTGCTTTGAGAAGAAGGATAGAAAGAAGGGCAGATGCTACTACCCAATCCACCGTACTGACGCCCACGGCCTGGCGGAATGTAAGGTCGTGCGAGGCATCATCGATAAGAAACTTGGAGAACACAAACCCATGTGCGACGATGATGGTGAGGACGTGGCAAACCCCAATCAATTGGCTCTGGGTTTCTAGCAGGCTGAGCACATAATCCACCATATCTTTGGAGGCATCGCAACGTATTCCTCTAATCCGTGCCTAAAGTGGTTAGAGGTACCTCTCACCTTTAGCCAGACGGACCACCCTTCATGTGTCAAGCGTCCCGGTCATTATCCCAACATGGTCGAGCCCACGATGCACAATATCGGAATGGGGCCCGTGCTGGTAGGGAGATCCAGGATTGGACGATTGGGGGGGGGGGGGGGCGAGGAGAGACAAATTTAAATCGGTTCTAGAAGCTATTAAATTGATAATTGTAAAAAAGCCTAATTTTCTCTTAATATCGGTTAATATATTTTCTATTTTTTTAGAAAAACAAAATACAGATGTTATGATGAATCTATGTTCCATGATCAGCTTAGAACATCTTTTTTCTTATTCATACATAAATGTACGATCTTTCCTATAATAGATAATGATAGCTATCGATTCAATGTCTCGATATTGCTTTTTCTAGTTTGATATTGGCTTGCCATAGAAATGGCTAAAAGCCATTTATAACTAAAGCCCAGGTCAATAAAGAGTAGAACAATGTAAATTAAATCATGACCATTAAGAACAAACACTTTAAAATTGATAAAGTTTGGCAAGAAAAAAACATTTCATTTAGATGCAACCATGTGTAGTAAATTATACTCGATGACATCTAATACCTTAAATGTGTTCTTAAAAAAAAGACAATACTCGAAACATATATAGTATATAAAATGAAATTGTATATCAATTAGCTCTTAAGTTATTTAGTTTTTATATGTTACTAATTACATACATACATACATACATACATACATACATACATACATACATACATACATACATACATACATACATATATATATATAAGCATAGGGGGCCTGGCCCCTGGGCTCCCCCTTGTCTCCGCCCCTACGTGCTGGTCGATGGAGGGAGCTCCATTAACCTCCTGTTCGCCGATGCGCTGGATGCCCTGCAGATCCCGAGGAGTATGTTGAAACCATCTCCTCCATTCTTCATAATCACTCCTGGCTCTTCGGCCAAGCCATTGGGGCATATCGAGTTGTCCGTCACATTCGTCTCGCCGAGTAACTTCAAGACCGAGAAGGTCCTGTTAAATGTGGCGGACTTTGGGATCACTTACAACACAATCATAGGGCATTCAATGATGACCTAGTTCATAGCCGTCGCTCACTATACATACCAAACGATCAAGATCCCTAGTCCCAAGGGAGCTATCACTATTTTGGGCAATCCAAAGATGACCCTGCACCGCGACAAAAGGCGCCTCGACATGATCGAATAACTCCCGGGTTGCAGCCCGAGAACGCCAAGCCTAGTGGTCACCCATATAAGGTACACGTTGTCACCAATCGCGACGATTTGCTCAATGTGGTTTGCCCATAAAACTATGAAGGTACATTATGACTGTGCCAAGATTCATATCTACGGGAAAAAATGGTCGCTACGTGGACAACATGTGAGATAAAGATTCTACATCAAATAAAATGTTATCTCAATTCATATAATAGTGAAGATTGACTTTGTGCCGCCCTTCCCGATCTTTTCTCCAATATATGAGTGATGTTTTTCATACTTTTGTATCATGAACATCCTCTCTCAGTGGTTATTGAATTCTTGTCATCCAGCCACACCACCCTTTATCCAGTAGGATTTTAACATTCTCAAATTCTTAGATACGTACAAAATCACCATCAAGTTAACTGGGAGAACCCACCCTTCCTTTATGAAGGTAATTAGGGTTGATTACCTTGTCATGTTGATGAACTGAGATAGGAGGAGGCGACATCACCACTTAGCACCACCTATTTAACTCGTAGGTAAGTTATAGATTAATGAACTTGTCTAAGTGGATATGGCATTAAGTAACCTAGAGCTTGTCCTAAAATATTTCCATCATCATAACTTAATTGCTATCAAATTCATCGCTTTCTCCCTTGGGCTTGTCCGAATCTTGGGATGAGATTCTTTTAAGGGGGGAGGTTTGTCACAGTGCAAAAATCTCGTATCATGTCAAGGAGCACTCATAAGCATCATGAGCGCCGTATTTGAATGTTTGTGCAATTATGGAATGCAATTGAATTTAAACATAAATTGTTAAATTACATGAGAAATGATACCTTGTGAAGGAACTTCAATTTTGACATCAGAACATATGCTAGGTGATATTTTTGTAAATTAGCAGGACACAAATGATAAATTGCAGTGTTCTTTCCCCAATTTTTGGGAATTGTTAAGCATTCTAAAAATTCATAGAAGTTCTAAAAGTAGTCAAATTAGGGGAATTTTAATTCCAATCTACAATTTTACGAGGTATTTAATATGAAATCAAGTACAAGAAGTTAAAATGGGTTGCTAATGATATCTAGTTTGACCAAAAAAGGTTTGGGATTTTTCTCAAGCCCTAGCTACCTTGGTAAATTTTATGAGGAAGGCTACACCAAAATTTGGAATAAAAACAAAGTTACACAGTCTAGTCGTTCTTCACTGAGCTGCTCATGGTGTCCTTTGCGTTAGGTGGGCCCAAAGCATGAATTTTTTAATAATATTATTTTATTGAAAAATTACAAAAATAATATCTAAATTCATATTGTAAGAATAGGTATCTGCCGGTATGTGGAATACCGATAGGTGACCTGTCGGTACTCTGAATACCAACATCTAGCCCGGGGACCTGTCAGCACACAGAATGCAGACAAAAGGCTTGTCGGCATTCTGCGTACCGATAGGCCCGAAGGTAGACACTGATAAGGGTGTCACGGTAGATGAGTGTTGACAGGCTTGTAGGCACTCCGTATGCCGACATGACCCTTTTTACATGAAATTTTTAATAATTTGAAAAATATCATGTAATTATTATTGAGACACCGCTAGAGCTCAGTGTACATCATATAAAAGAAGTCAAACTCTATTGAAAAATATCAACTACAACTACATGAAGGCTGACACAATAAGGCGTGCGGATGTTGAATAGCCGAAAATGTTTGTTGTGCAAATAGTTGTCTAAACGGCGTCACAAACAATAGTAGTAGTGAAGCACAATTATCATAGAACCCAACATAGATGTTACATATGGCACGGATGAGAACAACAAATGTTGGCATGTACGGTACGCCTAAAGACTAACTTAATAGCGTGCCACTGCTAAACGTAACATATCTTAGTTGATGAAAAATATACCAAATTATAATAGATGCTCTCTACTAAGTGCATTTAGTATATTTGCTCTTTCGCAGGGCATCAAGGTCCTCTGCTTTAGCACGACGGGCTCTATCTAGCTTCCTTTCCCTCTCTTCTTCGCGTGCGTCAGCCGCGGCACGCTTCTTCGCTGCCTTACTCATGCGGCCCTCCTCCTGACGCTTGAGCCATAGTTTCTCTTGTTGTTGCTCGTACTTCCGACGTTTGTAAGCTTGCCTCCTCCACTGTATGCTCATGTCAACCTACCACTTCTGGTCCCTAGTTTGCTCAATGTCCAGCCATCCCATGAAGTCACATATGGGTGGAGGAGACTGGAGAAATAAAACAAGAGGGGAGATTAGTAAGACAGTGCATGAAATCATATGAAAAGTGCCACATGAGTGATCTATGTTGCTATACCAGTGGGTACTCATATGTTACATATCAAGGCGGGTCATACTGGTAGTTGGCACATATGAAGAAGCATCTGCCATAGGTGTAGGAGATATCCTATGACTCATGAAGCCTACAAGGGTCACCACAGAAGCACATCGGGGTTTGATCCTCTGAAGGATGAAATCCTCCAATGTTTCTTGGGTGGGCTTGGTGGAGTTGAGAAAGATATTGCAGTTGAGAGAGCCGAGGATGGAGTGATCTATCCATGGTTGAGGGTGGGGTTATTTATGGTAGTTGGGGGCTGCTGCGTGGACTGAGTGCATGGGCATGGCTAGGGGCTGGAGCATGGGAGTATTGTGCACAAGGACAAGACTTGGGATTTCCTTTGAAAACTGAAAAAGTTGTGGCATCGATACTTGTAAGAGATTGCTTGTGAAAGCTGTTGCTTGGTGGGGTCAATTTATTATGAAAAAGTTCTGTAATGAGTTATTGTTGCCTCAACATGGAAGACAGGGAATCCTATCCAAGTATTGGACTTCTTAAAAATATATTGGTAGAATGATAAATCCCTGCTATTGCATTGATGAAAGTAAAATACATCACATGTAGTACACAATCTACAATAAGTTACAATGACATGTAGTACTCCATCGTTAAATGAAATATGACTTATGGAAAGACATTGCAGGTGCAAGAAAACATCTACTAGGTTGGTAAAAAAGATGGAGGCTTCTCATCTAGATATTCTCAGCGGATATCTTGGAAGTTGCATCTATGGTGGTAGAGCTTGCTGTACACGTACCCTTGTGCGAGTCCACGTGCCACATGCCCTAGCACAACCGATAGGCCGCACGCGTATTGTGGAGGAACCTGTATGTTACTGCATGTAGTGATGTACTTATCCCACCACTCTTCATTGAGCTCCTGTAGCCTCATCTTCAACCATTCAACATCCGCACGCCTCATTATCTCAGCCTCATCGTAGCCGTAGTTGATGCTCGCGTACTCTTCTCCGTTCGTGTACCAATCGTACTTGCACCTAGGCTTGTCGTACCATTGGAGGGAAGCAGGTGAGTTAAATAAAATTCATAGCACTATAGCATGTCATGCACACTTACCCCACATCGGTACCAAGCAACCGTGGCGAGCGGGAACAATTTCTGGCATGCTATTTTACCGCAGTCACACCGCGGCATGCATGACTCCTGCCCTTCTATCTAAAGCTTGATCTCCCTCTTCTTCCGCTATGGGTCTTCATTTCTCTTTCGCTCTTCATTCTCATGCTTGAGTCTATCAAGGATGTCATGCCGTAGCTTGTAATGGCCCATCTTGCCTTTACCCTTGTTGGATCCGGACCCTGAACCAGTAACCATGGAAGGGATTGTGTTGGACTGTGTTAGAGATGAAGTAGCCATGGATTGGTTACCCTTATATGCACAAGGGGGGAATACTGCTAGAAATTGTTCACTGTGTTTGAGGGAGAGTTATTGCACGTCTGTCGAAAGCGTCCGCCAACAAAGAGAGAAGAAGGGTTAAGGTCACGGGAAAGTGTCCAAGCTATAGGTGTAGGCTAGTTGTAGGTGCAAGTGCTGTGGATGTGACGTGTCACACGCTCGAACATCTTCTCTGATAACATGGAGTGGTTTGTTTTACATCGTGCATGAATAGTTCAACTAATGTTCAATAATACAAGGGCAACAATAATTGATTCATAGCTGTTATCTGCATAGAGGGGAAATGATACATACAGAGTGGTGACTTTTCATCACAACATGAATAAGGTCAAGGGCCCTATTTCATCAACAAATTTTGTGAGTTAAAAAAGGTTTGTAGAATAACGACCGGCGATACTTCATTCAAGTACGGTTACATAACACAATTGCACTGGGATACGACACACACATAGGAAAGTTAAATCACATGAGGCACAAACGTAAGCATAACATGTAGACATGCCTTAGGGAAAGTAAATAGCAGTATACAATGGAGCGACTTCATAGTCAATCCTCATTACTTGAGGCCTCTTTCTTACGTGCTTGTGCCCACGCTTCTTTCTCATACCTCCAATTTAGCTCGTTGTCATCCCACTTCTTCCTTTGATCCACCCATTCTTGGTCCTTAGGGGATATGAAGTCATCAATCCATTGGTGAAATGCACACACCCTGGTTGGTGTTTGGATGCGATTTGTTGCCTGTGGACAAAAAGTGTTAGTATAAGAAGTGAATGGAAATTTATGTCATTTCAAAGTAATTACTTGAGAAGATTTGCTTGCTTTGGAAAGCACATCTATGTTCGAACAACAGATGTACCTCCTTCCTATGGTATCCAAGTCATGTGAACATCGAACATTGCATTTCTATCTAGAATGGCTTTCTGGCCTCGACATGCCTTTTGGTATTAAGCTATTTTTAAACGCGTCCCTTCTTGGATCATTTGGTGGATGACTTTCAATTTTTTGCATGGCCCTTCTCCATCTACTTCTTCCCGCCATGCTTAGAGTTAGTTGTGTTCAGATGGTCAGGATGGAGGTGCCTTATATTGATGAAGGGCATCAAATACTATGGTAAGGGCATAATTGTGTGTCATTGTAGCGACATGGAAAACCCTATGTACGAGTCAATGTTGAAGTGCTTTTTATTGACGAAGGGCATCAGATACTCTGGTAAAGTCATAATCAAGCATCACTGCAGTGGTAAGGGAAAACCTATGCATGCGTCAAGGCTGTAGGCCTATAGTGCCTTTCGGTGGGACTCCTAATAGGCTGGTGCAGTATAGCGAATAGATTTTTCAGTGCTACCCCTAATAGACTGGTGCAATCTATGCAATAGGCTTTTGAGTGCTGCCACATCTATTGTGATCCCTTTCCCGAGATCTCCTATGCCTCCTATATCAGTCCCCGGATTAAGTAGCTGATACATATAGTATAACAGTTGTAGTATCACAGTCAAACTTTGTATATAAAGTATTAATATTACAAAGTATAAAAGGTTTATAAACCATATTGTATATTACAAACCTGGCCTGACGGCCAACAAAAGTACAACGAAAGATAACGACCCAAAGTCACAAACAACTAGGGAGCGAACGCGACTTCTAAGGCTACTCTTCATCCTTGCCTTCTCCTCCAGCGAAGTTGGCTTCAGTTTCCTCATCTGAATGACAGCAATAGTAAGTACGGAAGGTACTCAGCAAGCCCTATACTACTTAAAGTGTTTTATAGATGCATAAAGGTAATTCAAGGATAAGGCTTTATGGTTTTTTAAGCGCAAAGCAGTTTATGCAGGGACTTAGATGTATTCTCTATTGTTAACTTTAAAACAGTTTGAAGTAGTTCAAAACCAGGTAAAAAGTCATATCTAGAGGTTTTCGGTCCTGTGAGGGGATACACCTCACTCTACAATCCCTGTCATCTCATATGGTGTACCTCTAGTACCACGCAAATCCTAGCGGATTTAGCTAGCAACCTTATCTCATGGATATCTAGTCCACAAACTCACTCATCAAGACACACGCACCCTGAGTCTAGTCATTCTGCCTTAGCATGTCCATGACTATGGACACAGCTATTTAAATAGGTTTATACTCTGCAGAGGTTGTACACTGTACCCACACGATATGCTCAGCCTCCAACCGTTGCAAGTGGAGGAGCGAATCATACCGATATACTTCAATCACCTTTCCCGCCGGGCTTTTCTACGAGACACCTCAAGTACTAGAGGCCTTGTACTAAATGCCAGGCTCCATTTTTAAGCACTTGCTGGTCTTTGCGCATTCAAACAGAGGGACAGATAGTCATTTGACTTCTTGTTGCTCTCAGCCTCCTAGTATGATGTCCAACCCAGTTCGGTGATAGAAAAGTCAAGTCCTGCCCATACATGACGTATGGTTGCACTGAGGTGGCTTAAGCATAGCGGCAAAATGACTCGGTCCTTAAGCGGCTAGTGCAGGCATATTCTTGCAATGAATACTACAAAGGTAACTCAATTCCCTAAGAGCATCCTTATCCATAGTATTACTCTACCTGACCCCGCCAAAATAGTTTTCACCCATTTTTACACACCACCCGTCATATCCCACATGACATCAAGGATCTCACCACCATCACGGAATTCAAAACCATCAAGGATTCATGGTATATGAGTTAACATTGATAACGATCAAGCGATGTCTCCGAAGAGACGTATTGTGAAAATGATGTCTCCGGGGAGACGTATTCAATCCTAATCATGCTAGACATCAAAGCGTCGTCCGATGCTAATAAGATAATGACAGATATATCCTAGGGTGATATGTATTCTGGATGATAACATTCAAGGCATGACAATTGTTTGATAGGATTAACTACTATAAGCAGGTGTAAGCACACTATATAGTACATATGATAATAAGTTCAGTTTTTTTAGTTGATCATGTAGATTATTTAAAAGCATATGTTCAATATGATCAAGGAGATATGACTTGCCTTCTCTGATGTTCTCCTCTAAGCCTTGGTCATAATCAGGATCTTCTTCGCTCCTTATGCTTTCTGCGCAGCACTCACAAAACTCCGCTGGTTCTGCAAATGCGACTATGATCAATAACGAACTATACTAGAGAAGAATCAAATAACATAAAATGGAAAGCCAAATGAGTCCTAATGGATATACAACTATGATAGATAGGTATATCTTGAATTTCGATGAATTTTGATCAAAGAATCACCGAAATCGAAGCCAGAACGGAGAAGTTATGAGTCCCAGGATATTTAATCCAATATTAAATCAGGGAAAATATAAAATTACACTATTTATAGGTGGGACCCACGGGTGTGACCCATTGAAAAGTAACTCGGTGGGATCCACTGCATAATGCTAGGATTGGGCTGGGCTTAAGCCTAGGTCGTACGGTGTTGGGCTACACAGTGGTCGCCCAACTCGGGTTAGGTCGACCGGTGTTGTGGGCTGTGGAGCTGGGTCAGCCCACTGGGACATAACCCTCTGGTGGCTAGGCTGGCCTAGCAGGCCGGTTGCTACTGGGCCGAGCAACGGCCTACTTTGGCCTTGGCCGACCGCGCTAGCAGCTATATATATATATATATATATATATATATGATATCCCTGAGTCTTGTTATTTAAAATTTATCAAATCGAACTCCAACATCCGCATCTGTGTCCGTGTAACACTGCAGTACACTACTTACTAGATATATATATGCAACAATTCCCTTAGCAAAGAGAATGAGATGATAATTATTTTACTTCATCACACTAAATAGAACGAGAATTCGTTCGTAGAGAGAACAAGACTTGTGAAAGAAAATAGTTAGAGATAGCTTTATTAAAAAAAACACGACCCAATAACCTTTTTTCTCTCTCTCCAATCACGTACGCATTAGCCTAAGTAATACTAGTCTCCAATCACTCTGCACAAAAACACACTTGCCCGAATCTAAAGCAAACAGCAGCCTAGGTCTCCATGGGCCTGCTAAATATATAAACCCAATCAGAGCTACGATCTGAGCCTCGAAAGGACGGCACGGTGCAGAAATTCTTAGAATTTTTAGCTCCCTAACACTATTTATGGAATTAAAAAGAGAAGAAAAAGAGGATTGCTAAATTTAGAAAAATGACACTTACACGTGAATCCACACGAGTTGAGTTAGTCTCACCACCTCTCCTCTCCTTTAACTGCCGCAACAATAGTTCAGAGTATGCACTATATCTGAATTACATAACTTTTTACCCCACATACTAAATTTATAAATATGACAATATATATCTATTTTTATAATATACGGTGTGTATATTATCTATTTTTTGGATTTTTTTATCCATTTTCACACACCATAAAAATGAAAAAAAATCTAAAAATAGACAACTACACATTGTATATTACAAAAATAGACACCATGCTGTTGTATTTACAAACTGCCGACATGTAGGGCAAAAAGGTATGTAATTTGGATATATTGTATGCATTGTATGGGTTACTGTAGCGACGGTCACTAGACTCAAAGTAATCGATAGTGTGCAATCACATCGCTCTGAAAAAGTGGCAACAAGAGATTACGTCAATCTGAAATGTTGACAGTAAGTATCACATCTTCGTAAAAAGGTGGTAGTAAGAGGTGACTTTAATCTGAAAAGTTGTTTACGTGATGTCACATGAGATTAAGAATTATAATAATAACATTATAAATAGAAACGTCTAAACATATAATATATAGAAAATATATATGTATGAATATATAGGACTGGACGTGTCATATATATACCCTTGGTCCTATAGCTGATCAAGGCAGAATATCATAGGCAGATAGGATTATATATGTGCCTGTATAAATCGACATCGACCGGCCGAAGACATGACAGAAAACTAACATGATGTATGCATGTATGCACGATGGATTCTCTGATGATAGACGTACATGCATGTATCACAAACTCACGCGCCCTCAATGTTGCGTTTGCCACTGATCTAGTCAAGCATGGCACTCGCACAGTGTCAGTCTGCGACCTCCTTTATTTCACCATCCAGTTGACAGAAAGGCCAAATCAAATAAAGCATCATGCAATGATCCGATGACAATTTAATTTGCTACATCACGTGTGGATAAGCTTGAAAAGTGGGAAAAAATTTAGATGGATACTATAAAAAAATATCTATATTGTAAGTCTATATCTCTGTTTCTATATTTATATTAAATTCTTATAATTTTAAATTATATATATACACGCCGGATGTTTCAGCGTTCACAAAATGAACACGCTAGACCATTTTTTTCAAAAAAGTTTCAAAATGGTTCGGTTGGCTTTGTATGCATGTAGGATATTCTGGTGTTCAAAGATGACATCACGTCAGACCTTCTGACGTTCACAAGAAAGAAAGTGAAATTTTAACAGCTAGTTCGTAAAGAGTACATGCCAGATAGTCCGTCGCTTATAATGTTGCACACGCCGGACCTTCTGATGAGTACAACAAAATATGACCATTGGAGTAACCGCTAGTTCATAGGGTTAAGGCCATAAATATCCATCCACACAGCCATTTAAGGGGGCTAAGTGTAGAGAAGCTTATATATACTTGAAAAAACATCCAAACCACTAAAGTGCTTAAAGTGATCAGCCAAGATAATTAAGCATAAGATTAGAGAGTGATCAGTGCTAATAGACCTAGAGGGAGTTGTTGCTAATTATTGCTACATAGAGAGTGAATCAATGAGTGATCCTATATTGTACAAAGTAGTACACTGGTACCTTGGAGTTTTGGTGACTCGCCGGTACCTCGGGTCTTGGTGGCTGAAGCTTGTTGACCATCCGACTTGGTGTGGAGCGGTAGCAAAAAGCTTGTATAGGGACGCGGATACCATTGCCTTGGTGGCTTAAGCTCCGAAGTGAAGATGACGACAAATGATCGGAAAAGGGGATTGTAGTGATGCCTTACTTTGGTGGCTCGACGACTCATTTTGCTTGAGGCATTAGTGGCTCAAGAGACATGATCAAAAGAGTCTTGATGACTGGGTGCATATCCTTAGTGAAGCTCCAACATAGACTATAGGTGACGTTTATGCCATCAATAATATGGGATAAAAATCTCTTATATCGAGTTTGCTCTCTCTACCTTATTTACGTTTCTGCATTTACATGCTTGCAATTTATCTTCCTACAATAGTTAGCTAAATTTGGTTATAGGTTGCAAAACTCTTTTTAACGGTAGAGTTGACATACTAAATAAGTCTAGATCATATTTAGATAGCAATTGATATATGATATTATCTTATAAATTTTTTAAAATCAATTAGTTTTAGATATCTAATTCACTCCATCTTATAACGTTATTGATCCCTTCAAACATAAAACGTGCTGCACGCACATGTACGTTGTTGCGAATGACTGATCCAAACAAAGGTGGCAGATGTGGACTCATGTTTGTATTAAGCATACAAACAAGATAGTAATTTTGAGGTGGCCTAAAGGGCACCGGCCGCATGTGACGCTAGCTCTAACCACTCCAAGTTATACGCAAGGGCATACTATGACACACCGCATGTGTCATATGAGAAATCACTCAGATAATATTTTAATTAATTATTTGTGTAATTATGACTATACGATTAACTAGAATATCACCTGATAGTCCCGATATGTGTTTTGTATCTAAGATTAGAACACACGCCTTTACAATAAATACATCATCACAAGACATAATAAAAATCGAGTAATTAGATTAAGTTATAAGTCTTTAAGTAGATTAACTTTACAAACGAAATATAAATCAAACATTGTTAGAGTAGCTATGCAGCGAAAAGAGTTACATAACGATAAAAGATGGGTAGCGTCATTGCCCTAAGGCGCCACCCCCAAAATAATAACACTTGAGTATAATGACACTACTTCTGTCTGTCGCCAACATCGACAGGTGTAAAATAGGCAAAGACTAAACCTTCATCACTTGAAAAGCAAACGAAGTACGTGAGTATGAAGGTACTTGTAAGACTTAATCCATAATGGATACTTATATATAGCCCGACTCCAAGAAGAATGTAATTTGAATAATTAGTAAGGACTCAGCCACAAGGTTAAATGAATTTTATATGTAAGAGCAATTTCGACTCAAGTGTAAGCATCTACACCTAACCATAAACAACCTTCTATCCTGAGATTATTACCATACTATAATTATAACTTAAACCGTATCAAAACTTTAACAACATCACCATACATTTCCCAACATGCCATCACAGCCACAACCGAAACTCTACGATTGATGCAAATTGACAGAAGCATATTCATAACCGAAAGCACGATAATTTAAATTTTTCACACCCTACACGGGTACTCTATTACCCACATGACGCGATGACCATACGGCTTGCGTCACCACATAGGTCCACATAAGGGGTACTCATGTCAACCTTTCCCAAATAAGTCTCAACCGTTTGAACATACACCTCAGCATGCGTGGGTTATCTAGAACTATTTCCAGAGCAAACTAGATACCCCTTCCAAGCCTATTATACCGACAACACCCGAGACTAGCACGCCAAAAGATCGCATCTACATAAGGTATTCGGCTCATCCGTCCCATATATGGATATGTGGTAAGTACGGACAAGTGCTAAAGCCAACTGCAACAACGGATAGTGCTTAATCGATTCAAGCGGGCCTATAGCATCCGATACTCCCTTCTCGAGCCATCCCTATTGCTCGCTTGAATCTCAGTTCATCCTCACTAACTTATACCATCCTCCATCACCATTATCTTTGTGATATAAAGTAAAATCTAAGCTCGCGAACGATGGTTGAACCACCACTTGATTTGTACCGAGGATCTATGCCATGCTAAGCATAACACATACTTTTTAAGTTAGACCATTATGTGACATGAACAACCCAGGTTACAAAAAATCAAACGATAAACAATGTTAAGGGAAGGTAATGCTACAAATAGGATCTAACCCAAAACCCGACGTAAGACTCATTGACATGTAAACATACATAAAGCATCACTAAGAAGAATGCATGCAGTGATGAGCATGAAATAGATGCTATAAAAACGCTATAAAATTTTAATGGGGATATGATACTGGGTAATAAACATAATTTAGCAAGAAACACTCAAATTGAAGCACATATGCTCATGGTATAAATGATTTATTTAAGGGCTATCAAAAAGCACTGTAACTAAACTAGATATCAAGATTAAATGAACTTCAATAATTTAAACAACACTTTCATACGAAAGTATATTTTTCCTAGATAGCATTGAGCAAAACATAAATTTTTGGACATGGTATTAATATTAATTATCAAAAAGTATTTTCTTGAGTTCTAAAATTTTTACAATGTAGTTCATACTCATATGAAGCTAACGTAACTAGTTTCATGATTTTTGGAGTTTGTATGAATTAATTATGAAATTTCAGAACAAATGTGGTGACAAAATAGCTTGTATTTCCTTTAAAACTCCATAGATGCAAGAGATTATTGGATGGAAAAGAAGCTAAGAAAGAGAGGAAAACTACAGTATAATATGCACACCTTAAATCCTAATGTTTAAGGTGGAATTTGTATGGAAAGTGAGAGAGTTTGAGAGAGGGAAGGAGAAAAAGTACCGTCTATTTTGCTCTTGGCTGTTGGAGAGGGAGAGTGAATGTGAGGGAGAGAGTGAGGTCGAGGGGAGGGGCTGCTGTTGTATGTAGCCGTGTGAGAGAGGGGAGGTGGTGTGGGGTTGATTAGGTGACTCCTACTTACAAGAGAAATAAGTATTTTAACTGCACTTTTGTATCTTTCTCTTCTATTTCTCCTTCTCTCTATTATTAACCTAAGATGCTCTAGTACTTCAATAATTTTAGAAATTATGATGCAGCGATAACAAAACTTGTCTCTCCCACACCACTTAAAGATATGAGGGTATGACTGAAATACTTGTCTCTCTTGCAAGTGGGACCCACCTGGCCCACTCTGAAGAGCAACAACCCACCCTTCCACCTCACAACGCATAAGCGGAGTTTAAACTAAAGAAAAACTCTAACATCGAGTATTTCATAACATTTAGAAATTCTTAAACCACCAAAAAAAATTTAACAAACTCTGAACAATTAGATAGGATATTTATGATATATCATTATATTTAATGACGTGATTACGGAATTCGAATGTGACATGCCCATACCGCGCATCACGCTCGTGGTTACACTGCACCGTCATATTCATCCTTGCACAAGTCTAGACCGAAGTCTATTACTAATAGTAAATTATTATAGTAGTGTCTCTTATACGTCCTGAAACATGATAGTTTGAATTTTCCAACGAAATGAAACTTATAGGGCCGTAGAATAGCCACATGTACACATATGATTGGTACCTTCAATTAATGTCTTCTGTAACCCCGGCCCATTGCAAGACTTTTTACAAGAGCAGTCATGCACAGATCCACTTGGTGGACAGGCGGCATTTTATTGCGGTGGATTGCACGTTGGACCATGTGGCATCCTCTGCCCTGCCTCCCCGGCATGTAGTGGTGGGTGGAGTATTAACTAGGCGGATTGGCTCGTGTAACCCGTGTTGACTAAAAAAATTAGATTTATTAATTTTAGAAATCTCAATATTTATTTATGATTTATCAATATTTATCATATTCATTTAATTATAAAAATAGTGGTACTTTCATCCATACACATAATTTTAACATGTAGACAATAGTAATACGAACCTAACTAAATTATTTCATATTTTTTGAGTTTTAGATATTTTTCTATATATTTTAGATTATTTTAGCTGATTTATCAATATAACTATTATTACTTTCGCAATTTTCTAGAATTTCGCAAAAAAATATGTATACAAACACATACATATATGTATGTGTATACTTGTACATATACATATACACATACATATATATATCCATATATACGTATGTATACATATGGGAGACCTATATAAATAATAGCTACAGTAACTCAACCCTATAATTGCTCTAAATTTTGGCCCTTTAATATATATAATAGATTACTCGTCACAGTACTAGTTTGTTGGCTACCCATAATTTTCTTGATTCGTACCAAGCTGTCTCAGTGTTATTTACTACTCCTACCATACACACATACACTCCATGTTAATAGCTGGCCGCCATGCATGCACTCGATCTGGAATGATCAAGAGAAATCTTCTGCATCGGTTGGCCACTAATATTAATTTGTAAGCCTTGAGAGTTGAGACGAATTACAAAAGAGAGGTAAAATTAATCAAGCATCATGGTACGGTGAAGATCCACGAGGTTCCTAAACTTGGTAGTAACACCACCGCAGCACCACATGTCAGTAAAACTATATTATGTCCCAATGCAAGTCATGCTAGTGTTCCAATCGGAGAGGCTGTTGGTCGAAAACGCAAGTCCACATATGCATGCACTCGATCTGGAATGATCAGTGTGGGATGCGGAATGCCTCACAAGTATGTGACACATTAAGACATGTATTTCCATGGGTAAAAAGATTATGACAGGGTGACTTTGTCCATCCTCCTTGAGGTTGTTAGGTAAACAAAGGAAGGGACTTATGAGTTATGATGTGTTGAATGTATTATTCTCTTCCACGGGGAATTGTAATAGCCGCACGTATGTTGGAAACACAAGCAGCACATATATAGATCAATTCCTACCATTGGTAGTAATGTCCGGATAGCTACCCCACGCCCTTTGCTCAAACAATATCAGGGAGGAAATCCCCTATTTGACCTCACAAATTCAAACTTTCAGCGGTAGAAATCAAACTTCCAAATCGAAAAAATTGTATGGTTTTGCCAATTGGATTTTTGACTCACGAGCCTTGCTTGCGGTTAATTCGTACATGATGATGTGATATGGTTCGGCTGCATCATGTACCATGCAGTTATATTGGTGATGTCGAAATGATATTATAAGAGACAGTTATATTGGTGATGTCGAAATGATATTATAAGAGTATGTGGCAGTTGATAGCCACCAAAGCCACCAACTTAATTAGATTCGCTACAGTCACTATGTTGCTTACACTGATCGGCAGTTGATGCATGGTGAGTAGGCCAGATGCTGGAGGCACATGGGATGCTTGCTCTGCAGAGGATATATCGATATCACTCCTTGCTAGAACAAACAATTCCCAGAGACCTAGACAGCCAAACTATCTTTGTTTCCACCACTATTTTGGTAACGATCTTACATTGCCATTGGTGACAACCAGAGTTAGCTGAAAATACTGGCAACTAAACCAGTTTTCCATGCTAGAGCGAAACAAATCAGGGTTGCGAGAAAGGATTACCATGCACGTACTTTGTGTTCTACTTTAATGTGCATTCATGCTATCTGATACCTCATCTCTCCTTCCATATGTATGGATACCAAACACATGTGTCGCTTGTAGCTGCAGTCCAACGGGAATAACTACTGACCATTGCTGCCTTATGAAGATCTTGATTCCTCAGATAATTCTTCTTGTTTCTCAAAATTAAAAATTACCAGCAATTGCTGCTTCCTGAAATTTAATTTTGCCATGAATTGCTGCTTCCTGGGATCAACAACAAAGCAAAATCATGAGAAAATTTTGAAGGTCCACAGGGATAAAGGTTTTAAGTTCCGAACTATTGTTAAAAACCAGTGGTTAGTCATGAGTTAACCATATGCCTTGAATTTGAATGTCTACACCAATTTTTTTTTTACCAAAATTATAAGCTTCCAGAAACAGTTGATATAGACGAAGTCTCCAATCTTGAACACAAGCTCACGTCGATGACGATCGGTATAGATTTTCTGACGTGATTGAGCTGTGAGAAGGTTCTTGCGAATGGTTAGGACTTGTTCTTATGCCTCTTTGACCAAATCTAGGTCCAGAAAAGCTCTTTCACCGGACTCGAACTAATTCAATGGGGTTCGACATCTCCTTCCATAGATTGCTGCAAACGGGGGCATCTTGAAACTCGATTGAAAACTATTGTTGTAAGAGAATTCCATAAAGAGATGAAGTTAGATAGACACTAGTAACTGCTCGGTTGGTCGATGGTTCATAATAGCATGTTCACTTCTACTTTGTTTCTCTTTGTAGTTTATATGTTCTGAATGTTTCCTCGAAACTGGAATTTTGTTAAATCCAAAATAATTTCTTGTAAATGGCATGCAGAACCAATGTTATATTCAGAACAAATACTTGGTTTCTTGTGTATTTTTCTATTTTATTTATATTTTGGCTTTTCTATATTTTCATAAGTGTTATTCTTTTTTCTCCTTTTTTATCATTTTCCGGTATTTTTCTTAGCGGTTGACCTAACAGGAGTGGCAAAAAGAAAAGGGAACAAATGGAGTAGTGACAAAAGTGAAAAGCGCTATTTTTTTACGGTAGAAGAGAGAATTGAAGCTCTTTTAGTGACAAAAAGAAATTATTCACTATATTGATTGATTTCTTCCATTTATATTTATAGTAATGTCTGGATGGCTTTCCCACGCCCTTTGCTTAAACAATATGGGGGAGGAAATTTCTTATTTGACCTCATAAATTCAAACTTTCAACCGTCGAAATCAAACTTCTAACTCGAAAAATTGTATGGTTTTGCTAGTTGGATTTTCAACTCATGAGCTTTGCTTGCGGTTCGATTGGGCACGGTCAGCACGATGGGCCCGGCCGGCACGATGGGCCCGTTCGGCACGGTGTAGGCACGACAGACCCGTTTGGCACAACGGGCCCGACCGGCACGGTGGAGGCACGACGGGCCAGGTCGGCACGGGAAGGCACGACGGGCCCGGCCGGCACGGTGGAGGCACGTTGGGCCCGTCAGCACTAAAAAAATAGGAAAAAATCAAAAATAATAGCTAAAAAAATCCAAAAAACAATAAAAAATATAGAAAATAAATACATAACATCTTTATTGATTGGTTGCCTCGCTAAAAACCTTTCTACTAGAAGGAAAAAAGAGTACAACCAATGATTATGCTCCGAAAATTACATGGTTTCATTAGAAACCCCAGAATTTTGCTTGCAATTTTTAATATGCTTCCTCAAGTGTCCCGTTCCATGTGGAGATGTGGCACATATTTCTATGCTGCATATATTACACTTAGCAAATCTTACCTGTTCCCTGTTAATTTCTTTGAAGACCTTTTCAAAATGTTGCCACACCCATGACCATGCACGTGAGTTCTCGGCATCTTGATCCATGAATTGAAATATGGAATTGTTTTTTTGATGTGAAGTGACTACTGGCTACTTGGCTAGCAAATAGGAAAAGAGAGATGGGTGGGCAGGGTGGGCAATGAGAATACATGGAGTTTGAGATGGAGTAGATGGTATTTATAGGCCACGATGAGAGGAGAGGTAGGTGGGGGTGGGGCCGCGGGGGGTATTTTAAAAAAAATAAACAAAAAACATGAATAAAAAAAACTTAGAAATAATAGGGGCACATGATTAATTCTAAAAATGAGCTTTATTGATAGGTTGCCTTATTAAAAACCTTTCTAGCAAAGCAAAAAAGAGTACAACCTAGCTCAGAAAATTTAAAATTACACGTTCTCATCAGCATCTAGATACAAATTTTGGAATGATTCTTCAAGCTCAGTATTTTCTGCAGTGTGTTGCATTCGTGCTTCAGCTTGTTCCCAATCCTTTACTATAGTGAGTATTTCAACCATCTCACTTGACAGATTTGTTCTTCTCTCTTCGATTATCCTTCCTGTAAGACTGAAGGCAGCCTCAGAAAAAACTGTAGATACAGGAACCGTTAACAAATCTCGCGCTAACAGTGAAAGCACTAGATAATTCGTCTTGTGCTCATGCCACCATTGCAGTATGTTGAAGTTTTCTTGTTCGTGGCTGATAACGTCACTGTCGATGAAGGTAGTTAGCTCCCCTCCGGATGTTGGAATTCCGGTGCCCGTAGATGATCGTGACGAAGAGTCTGAACTTCTTGATGAAGAACCTGCACTAAATATTTTTCCCCACGTTATCATCTTCTTACTTGTTGTGCCCTTTAGGCCACCTCAAAATTACTATCTTGTTTGTATGCTTAATACAAACATGAGTCCACATCAGCCACCTTGTTTGGATCAGCCATTCACAACAACGTACATGTGCGTGGAGCTCGTTTTCTGTTCTCGTGCCGTTCAAAGGCATTATATATGTACATAGGCAGTACTATCTTTTTAGTATATTATCTTTTTGTTCAATGATCACCTGATTTATTAGTACTCGAGCCCCTTTGCCACATCAGTCACGATCATCAGCTAGCTACCTGATCAGATTATGATAGCTAATCGGATTGTTTATTTTCATCATCAGCATTCACACCCATTCTAACTCATGAGCATGCATGAACACACCCGTTGGAACACAGTTAATTGTTCTGGGTGAAGTGTGAGGAGATTAGATAATATGGAGCCACTTTTAGTAAACAAAAAAGTTAAAGAAAATAATACAATGATAAGGTTCACGGCAGCTATAATCTAACATCTTGTGGTAGGCATGCAGTGAGTTAACCGAACGCACTTGCCTTTTCTCCACAGTTGAAAGAAACAATGAGTATTTCTTAGATAAACTGTATATCGATTAATTTGCTTATATGCACATAGTACAATCACGTGCTTGCATATGTGTTATCAGAATTTGATCATTGTAATTATATTTTCTCGAGGACATGCGAGAGCAATTCTGGGCTTGGGTTGTGACATTTGTCATATCGGCTTATATTTAAATATTAGTTTCAATAGTGCTACAGTATTCACCATCTATTTAAGATCTGCATAGTACTATAAGTATCCATCCATCTTCTCTCAATCGTTGAAAGCATAGTGCTATCAATTACCACGTACTCTTATAATATTATTTCAGTGTCACCAATATAATTGCATGGCACATGCTGCAACGGAACCATATCACACCATCCTGCACGAACCGCAAGCGAGGCTCATGAGTTGAAAATACAACTAACAAAACCATAAAATTTTCGAGTTGGAGGTTTGATTTCGACGGTTGAAAGTTTGAATTTATGAGGTCAAATAAGAAATTTCCTCCCCCATGCATATTGTTTATGAGCAAAGGGTGTGGAAAAGATCGATCAATATAGAGAATAATTTATGAGCAAAGGGTGTGGAAAAGCCATCCAGACATTACTATAAATATAAATGGAAGAGATCGATCAATATAGAGAATAATTTCTTTTTGTCAGTGAAAGAACTTCAATTCTCTCTTCTACCGTCAAAAAATGGCGCTTTTCTCTTTTTTCACTACTCCATTTGTTCCCTTTTCTTTTTGCCACTCCTGTTAGGTCAACTATCTCTGACCGTTAAGAAAAATACCGGAAAATGATAAAAAAGGAGAAAAAAGAATAACACTTATGAAAATAGAAAAGCCAAAATAAAAATAAAAATAGAAAAATACACAAGAAACCAAGGATTTGGTCTGAATATAACTTCAAGTTTTGAAAAATTTACTCTAAACTAAGAATACGTATGTTAAATATTTCATTCTTCCTCACCTTTTATGTAATAAATTTTCCCAAAAAACACGAACGTTAATTTTCTATGAACCTCAAGTTTTTATTAAAAGTTGACCCTAGGATTCTCATGTTTTTTAATCTTTTTGTTATATTTTTTGAATTTTCTATTGTGTTCAAGTATTATTCTTGATTTCCCCCAAATTTCTATATATATATAACTTTCTAGGATTTTCTATAGTTTTCAAGTATTATTCTGATCCAGAACTAGACCCAGAATGAGCACAACGACAATCAAACTCGTAGGACCTCTTCCTTCCATGTTCTTCGTATGCGATTTCAAAGAGAAGCATGCATGGTATGAGTGAACAATAATGTGATATATATATACACACACTGTATATCTATTTTGTGTCTAGGTGTACTGTAGTTTACTGTTTCGCCACTCCGCAGTTACGATAAAAAACAGTATAGTTACGACTCATAAGATAGGTCAATTACTACAAACATATATTTTTATAACTGGGTACCTTATCTAGTCGTAATTATGTATTTTTTGTCATATGATAGCAACTGAGTCACCTCTATATACACCCCCCAGTTACAATCAAAAAGCAGTATAGTTACTATCGTAACTGATTTTTTTGTTATGTGATCGTAACTCAACTATCTGTGCTGTTGTAACTGACTATTTTCTTAGTCGTAACTGTGATCGCAACTGGATCACCTCTGCGCACACCCTAGTTACGATTCAAAACGCAGTATAGTTGCTATTGTAACTAATTTTTTTTAACATGTGATCGTAACTCAACTATCTGTGCTGTCGTAACTAACTATTTTCTTAGTCGTAACTGAAATAGTGGGAAGGTAGCTGCAGCAACTAAGGGTGGCGTAATATAATTCACTGTTGTGACTAGGCGTAGTCGTATATGTGTATACATACATATATAAAGAGAGAGAGTTGAGAACCACGTGTTCCTGCTAGGGCGATTGTCTTATTTGGATTCTCCATTATTTGGACCATGCATGTATTGGATCCGGCTACTTGGGGCATATGCACGTGACCATATATAGACGATATGTTTTATTGTGGTAGCTTGCAAGATCGACCATATGGCTTCATCTGCCTCACCGGCCAGCATCTAGTATGGGATGCTCGTCCTATTAGCACTAGTTAATGAGCTATCAATGAATTTCTCAGTTAGTACATATCCTTGTTGACGCTCTAGATCTGTACCGATACTTGGTGTTCATTACTCATGCGTATGCCCATAACGATCACGTACCTTATTACGGGCTAACTTCAGCTTCTACCTCTCCAGTGGCTCCAGCGGTCTGGGTCGCTCGGCGGTGGCTCCACCCCTGGCACAGATCTTGTTCGTCAGGCTGCCTCTAATATTGCGTACGCTATGGCACCAACAGAAAGCAATCTCGGTGAAAAACTTAGCATCATGGTAAAAAACCACGGCCGGTGCAGTGGTTCCGCATGCCATTTACAAGAAATTATTTTGGATTTAACAAAATTCCAGTTTTGAGAAAACATTCAGAAGATATAAAGTACAAAGAGAAACAAAGTAGAAGTGAACATGCTATTATGAACCATCGAGCAACCGAAGTTACTGGAGTCTACCTAGCTTCTGCAGCCACATATACAGGATCGATTAGCTTGCACAAAATTTTCATGCACTTGATATCAATGAGTTCATTGCGGTGACTTGTGTATTTGTGCGATCATATGCTTGCCACCTCTCCCTCCCAAGCATTATGTACTGAAAGTTAATTACTTAATTGTTATGTACAAGTTTATTGGTATGCATATTTTATACAATTATATTTCCAAATTGATAAAGTATAAATAAAATAATAAATAAATTAACGTAGCCAATTACTGACTGAATAGCAATAAGTTAATCCTTTTTGGGTTACAGCGAAGAATGATAGACACAGCCACTTCACATGGAACCAAACTCACGAATAGCATACATACATACATACATACATATATATATATACATATATATATATACATATATATATATACATATATATATATATGCCTAAATTTCGTAATATTGTTTACAGAACAAAATTTTGCAGTTTGAGAATAAATTAACAACACCCAAAACCGAAGGCTTGCCTTCTCCACCATAGCGCACTAGTGTGTGTGCATAAAGTTAGGATTATATTGGAATCATGGTGGGTGTGTGAGTGGAGTCATATATACTCTCGTAACCACACAACCCCATCAAGAGGTGGTTACCCAACACAAAGGTAGTATTACTTGCTCTAAGTTATACTCATTTATAGATAATAACTAATTTCATAGGACTAACAAAATACTGCCGAGCTGTGTTTTTCAAAAGCTAGCCCGTTTTCGCACACAGTGCATTTGAAACTAGAGTTGTATTGCATTTCTATTAATTTTTATGATCTAAAAGCTAATTGTACTTCACTATAAAAAACTATTTTTCAAGACATTTAGAATAATTTTCTACAGGCGGTTTATTTGAAAAACCATCTGAACAATTGGCGAGGATCTCCTGCAATTACGGACCGCCTGTAAAAATATATTTTCACAAGCGGTTCACATAAGGAACCATTTTTACATAGAACCGCCTCTGAAAATGACCGTCCATTAAAAAATTCATAACTTTTGTATATGAAGTCGGATGAGGAAAATATCTATATGAAAATTGTGGCTCTCGATGAGATATACAACTTTGTAGTTGAAAGTTTTTTTTATTTGAAGTCATTTAGATATCTAAATAATCGTTTTAAGTTTAAAATAATTATTTGGGCATCTAAATGACTTCAAATGAAAAACTTTTCAACTACAAAGTTGTAGATCTCGTCAAAGACTACAATGTTCATATAAACTTTATCCTCATCCGACCTCATATAAAAAAATTATGAATATTTGAAAATAAGCTGTCACGAACCGTCTGTAAAAATGTGTGACAGCTTATTTTCAAAAATTCATAATTTTTTTATATGAGGTCGGATGAGGATAAAGTTTATATGAAAATTGTAGTCTTTGATGAGATCTACAACTTTGTAGTTGAAAAGTTTTTCATTTGAGATCAGTTAGATGCCCAAATAATCATTTAAAGTTTTGGATTGCAGATATCAAAAGAATTACATATGCTCTACGATCAGTTGTCGTTCTCTGGTGTGATGGTGGGGAGGGATCGCGCGACCTGATAGGTTTCGACTTCGAGTGCCAAAAACCGCGTAGCGCGCGTATTTCGCGCGAAAAAACGCGTGACTTGTGACTTGCGACCGCGTGGGGTTCCTGATCGGTCCAAAAAAATTTTTTTGTTTTTTTTCGGTTAAAAAAATATCGATTGAGTAACCGATTATCACATGCGGTCCGCTTAAGAAACCGCCTGTGGAAATCAATTTCCACAGGCGGTCCGCTTAAGGAACCGCCTGTGGAAATATATTTTCACAGGCGGTTCCTTAAGTGAACCGCCTGTGATAATAGATTTCCACAGGCGGTCACTTTTGCGCCTGTGAAAATCATTTATTTCTACAGGCCTTCGATCACAGGCGGATGCACTAAACGTCTGTAAAAACGAGTTATCACCCGTCTCTAAAAATAATTTTTGTAGTAGTGCTTATTGTGACGATGACCCCTTAAGTATTTTCAAGTATAGATCATTTTCCAAAAGCATGTTAAATATGTATAAAGTAGCATGCATGTTTGAGAGAAAGTGGTTCTCCTAAGAAAGGGAAAGAAGTTTTTTAGGAGCAGTCAATTTATAGTGCCAATGCTTAGAAACGGTCCTTTGCGTGACGTCTATCTTGTTAACAACTATATTTGATTATCACTTGTTGCTGTTATGTCTAACTTCATTTACTCTTGTTTTTACAGCTACTACTTCTTTTTAACTAAATCTTTAACACTATTTTACTTTCAAAACATAAAAGAAAAGAGAAATTTAATAACGAGACAAACGATCACAACAAAGTTCATTGGCCAAGGATATATTCGACATGGATGATCACATTCTCCAAAGAAAATGATATCACCCTGACCCTTATTCGAAATAGAAGAAAGAAACTGAAACAAGGTGACACAGCTTGTTGGATGCATGCAAGCATCCAATTATTGAAGACATAACAGCAACATGGCTTTGGCTACCACGTGAAACCCCAGTGCATGCACTTGCTTAGGCGACAACAGTAGCGGCGTCAACGTCATTGGTGCAGAAACTAAGGCATGCATCGTTGCAACGTTCCACGGCATCATTCGCTTCCTCATTGCTAAATGCTGGTACCAAAATAACATGCATTAGAAGCAAAACCTTTGTCAACGAGAGACTGGTAAGAGGCAAGCTATATGTAATAAATTTATCTTACCGGTGTTTATTTTTTCACAAACAGAGTGCATACATCCCAGTTTGCAGAAGTCACTGACGTCTGATTCGTCTGCCAAAACATCTTCTGCTTAAATATGGAATTTCTTGTTTTTGACAGATAATAGACAAAAAAGAAAAGAATGTGTTCATTATACCAGAGTGTGGGAAGAGGGTAAGTTTATCATAAGGGGGCTTGCATTTCCCGTCAACAATTTTGCAGCCAGAGAGTTTTGCTCAAATTTATGGCTCAAACAATGTAGATTCATTACTCTCTCCGTCTACATCTAGATCTAGATCTAGATAAAAAAAATCCTCATTCTTAATAAAATCTTCTAGAGACTAAAAACATCAAATTGAAGCTGTATTTTTTAAATATATTGCAAGAATCATGTGAATCTACACAATTGAATCAATATTGCCATAAATTTTTGCTAATTCAAAGATCTAAATGGCTAGAACCATGAGCACTCTAGAACATATTCAAACCTTAAATAAGCCATAAATCTAAAACTATACTTCAAAAATATGCTACCTAGGGATGAGATAATCTTGCCTTAGATGTCTCCTTTAGAGAATTTAGAAACAAAACATTCTCCCTCTGTTTTCAAATTTTGTGACCGCCTTTTGAGCTATACTGTTCGAACAACAGTGACCTCGGTCTGAATCGAGCTACTCGTGGAGAAGCACTATTTATAGAGATATTACCACAGACGGTTCACACAACGAATCGCTTACGAAAATTAATTTCCACAGACGGTTCATATAGGTACCTTTATTTCTACAGACGGTTCACATAAGGAACTATTTGTAAAAATAAATATTTTTCGAGGTGATTCCTATGTAAACCGTATGTGAAAATAGAGTTATTTCCACATGCGGTCCAAAACCATACGAAACCTCAGCCTAGTCTGCATGCGGTCCAAAACCATAAGAAATCTCAGCCTATACTCAAAAGATTTATCATATAAATCGCATGTAAAAATAAAAACTAAGTATTAAAAAATAATTTTTTAAGTAGTGATCCCGTACTAGATGCTGGCTGGTGAGGCAGAGAAAGCCATATGGTCGATCTTGCAAGTTACCACAATAAACATATTATATATGGTCACGCGCATATGCGCCAAGAGCCTGGTCCCATACATGGTCCAAATAATGGAGAATCCAAATAAGACAATCGCCCCAGCAGGAACACGTGGTTCTCAACTATATATATATCACATTATTGTTCACTCGTAGATGCCATGCTAGTCGAGCATCATTCATCATCTGAACATGGTTTCTCTTTGTTCCTTGAGAAATCGCATACGAAGAATATGGAAGGAAGAGGTCTTACGAGTTTGATTGTCGTTGTGCTCATACTGGGTCTAGTTCTAGATCAGAATAATACTTGAAAACTATAGAAAATTATATATAGAAATTTTAGGGACATCAAGAATAATACTTGAAAACAATAGAAAATTCAAAAAATATAACAAAAACATTAAAAAAACATGACAATCCTAGGGTCAACTTTTAATAAAAACTTTAGGTTCATAGAAAATTAACGTTCATATTTTTTGGGAAATTTTATTACATAAAAGATGAGGAAGAATGAAATATGTAACGTTCGTATTCTTAGTTTAGAGTAAAATTTTCAAAACTTGAAGTTATATTCAGAACAAATACTTGGTTTCTTGTGTATTTTTCTATTTTATTATATTTTGGCTTTTCTATATTTTCATAAGTGTTATTCTTTTTCTCCTTTTTTAATCATTTTCCGGTATTTTTCTTAACGGTCAGAAATAGTTGACCTAACAGGAGTGGCAAAAAGAAAAGGGAACAAATGGAGTAGTGACAAAAGAGAAAAGCGCTATTTTTTGACGGTAGAAGAGAGAATTGAAGCTCATTTAGTGTCAAAAAGAAATTATTCTCTATATTGATCGATTTCTTCCATTTATATTTATAGTAATGTCTGGATGGCTTTCCTACGTCCTTTGCTCAGACAATATGAGGGAGAAAATTTCTTATTTGACCTCATAAATTCAAACTTTCAACCGTCAAAATCAAACTTCTAACTCGAAAAATTGTATGATTTTGCTAGTTGGATTTTCAACTCATGAGCCTTGCTTGCGGTTCGTGCAGGATGATGTGATATGGTTCAGCTGCAGTATGTGTCATGCAATTATATTGATGATGCTGAAATAATTTTATAATAGTACGTGGCAATTGATAGCACTATGCTTTCAACTATTTAGAGAAGATGGGTGGATACTATAGTACTATCCAGATCTTAAATAGTTGTGTGAGTATTGTAGCACTATTGAAAATAATATTTTAAATACATGCAGATATTGAAAATAATATTTTAAATACATGCAGATATACTACAAAGATAGTACTGCCTAAGTACATGTATAATGCCTTTGAACGGCACGAGAACAGAAAACGTGCTGCACGCACATGTTCGTTGTTGTGAATGGCTGATCCAAACAAGGTGGCTGATGTGGACTCATGTTTGTATTAAGCATACAAACAAGATAGTAATTTTGAGGTGGACTAAAGGGCACCCCATGTGACGCTAGCTCCATACAATCCAAGTTATACTATGACACACCGCATGTGCCCATACCGTACGTCTCGCTCATTAATTACACCGCACCATCATGTTCATTCTTGTACAATCTGGACTGAGCGTCTAATACTAATAATAAACTATTATAGTAGTGTCTCTTATACAACCATCGAAATGAATACGAGCTACATTCAGATCATTTGGAGAGTTATACCTGAATCATCCTTTTGTGGAGAGACGGCCCATTTCTCTCTTTTCCTTCTCTCCCCTCCACCCTGTGAAAAATTTATCGCTGAAAAAAATCGATAAACTCGATAATTCTGTTTATCGGCGGGTAACGATAAATTTATTTATCGACAAAAAAATTTGGTAATTTTTAAATTTGGTGTCTTTTGATTCCTGGATTTAACACGCGGGCAACAAAACGCAGGCTCGCAGCCCGCCAGACCACCCCTCTAATCTTAATTCATTTATATGTTATTTTTTATATCAAATAATTTGAATATAATCTATATGATTTTCTAAGAAATTAAGCTCTTTTTTAAAAAAAAATTGTCCAAAAGTTTTGTCTACCGTCGATAAAATTCTGATAAATCCGATAATACTGTTTATGGCTAACCTAAGATAATTTTTTGTTACCGATAATTTTTCTCTTGCCTCCACTGAAAAAAATTCTACATCAGGTTGCTAATAAATGACGTATTTATTATCATTGTACATGTTCTAAAGTATCTATTAGCGAGCGGTTCATTTGTCCATCTCCGGTAACCGTCGATAAAATTCTGATAAATCCGATAATACTGTTTATGGCTAACCTAAGATAATTTTTTGTTACCGATAATTTTTCTCTTGCCTCCACTGAAAAAAATTCTACATCAGGTTGCTAATAAATGACGTATTTATTATCATTGTACATGTTCTAAAGTATCTATTAGCGAGCGGTTCATTTGTCCATCTCCGGTGAAACCGTGCTGCAATACATAGATATGAACTGTCGCTCTAAAGATGATCTCACTCTATAGAAAACCTAATGATTTGTGGTTGCATGTGACGCTCTGAACGGACCAAGAAGTGAAATTATATATTGTGATAGACATGTGTCTAATTGCACTATACCATCTCATGGAGTTACAGAAGGATATGACTGAACCACCATCTGATCGCACCTGTAGCTGCATGGAAGCTCCAAAGATAGAAGTAACCAGGCAAGAGATAGTGGAAACAATTCATAGTAATTTCAACTATCCATTTTTATTTAGTGTCATCTATTCAAATATTTTTTTTCCTCGGGCATCTCCTCTCGACGAGTAAAGTTATGGTTGGCGTAGAGGTGCAATACCTCATCCTAGCCGTAGTTGATGCTCGCGTACTCTTCTCCATTCGCGTACCAATCGTACTTGCACCTAGGCTTGTCGTATCGTTGGAGGGAAGAAGGTGAGTTAGATAAAATTCATAGCACTATAGCATATCATGCAGACTTACCCCACATCGGTACCAAGCAACCGTGGTGAGCGGGAACGATATTTGGCGTGCTATTTTATCGCAGTCACACCGCGGCATGCATGACTCATGCCCTTCTATCTAAAGCTTGATCTCCCTCTTCTTCCGCTATGGGTCTTCATTTCTCTTTCGCTCTTCGTTCTCATGCTTGAGTCTATCAAGGATGCCGTGCCGTAGCTCGTAATGGCCCATCTTGTCTTTACCCTTGTTGGACCTGGACCCTGAACCAGTAAGTAACCATGGAAGGGATTGTGTTGGACTGTGTTAGAGATGAAATAGCCATGGATTGGTTATCCTTATATGCACAAGGGGGAATACTGCCAGAAATTGTTCACTGTGTTTGAGGGAGAGTTATTATGCGTCTGTCGAAAGCGTCCGCCAACAAAGAGAGAAGAAGGGTTAAGGTCACGGGAAAGTGTCCAAGCTATAGGTGTAGGCTAATTGTAGGTGCAAGTGCTGTGGATGTGACGTGTCACACGCTCGAGCATCTTCTCTGACAACGTGGAGTGGTTCGTTTTACATCGTGCATGAATAGTTCAACTAATGTTCAATGATACAAGGGCAACAATAATTGATTCATAGCTATTATCTGCATAGAGGGAAAATGGTACATACAGAGTGGTGACTTTTCATCACAACATGGATAAGGTCAAGGACCCTGTTTCATCAACAAATTTTGAGAGTTAAAAAAGGTTTGTAGAATAACGACCGGCGATACTTCATTCAAGTACGGTTACATAACACAATTGCACTGGGATACGACACACACATAGGAAAGTTAAATCAGTTGAGGCACACACGTAAGCATAACACGTAGACATGCCTTAGGGAAAGTAAATAGCAATATACAATGGAGTGACTTCATAGTCAATCCTCATCACTTGATGCCCCTTTCTTACGCGCTTGTGCCCACGCTTCTTTCTCATGCCTCCAATTCAGCTCGTTGTCGTCCAACTTCTTCCTTTGATCCACCCATTCCTGGTCCTTAGGGGATATGAAGTCATCAATCCATTGGTGAAATGCACACACCTTGGTTGGTGGTTGGATGCGATTTGTTGCCTGTGGACGAAAAGTGTTAGTATAAGAAGTGAATGGAAATTTATGTCATTTCAAAGTAATTACTTGAGAAGATTTGCTTGGTTTGGAAAGCACACCTATGTTCGAACAAAAGATGTACCTCCTTCCTAAGGTATCCAAGTCATGTGAACATCGAACATTGCATGTCTATTTAGAATGGCATTCCGGCCTCGACATGCCTTTTGGTATTAAGCTGTTTTTAAACGCTTCCCTTCTTGGATCATTTGGTGGATGACTTTCAATTTTTTGCATGGCCCTTCTCCATCTACTTCTTCTCGCCATGCTTAGTGTTAGTTATGTTCAGATGGTCAGGATGGAGGTGCCTTATATTGATGAAGGGCATCAAATACTATGGTAAGGGCATAATCGTATGTCACTGTAGCGACATGGAAAACCCTATGTATGAGTCAATGTTGAAGTGCTTTTTATTGACGAAGGGCATCAGATACTCTGGTAAAGTCACAATCAAGCATCACTGCAGTGGTAAGGGAAAACCTGTGCATGCGTCAATGCTGTAGGCCTATAGTGCCTTTCGGTGGGACTCCTAATAGGCTGGTGCAGTATAGCGAATAGATTTTTCAGTGCTACCCCTAATAGACTGGTGCAATCTATGCAATAGGCTTTTGAGTGCTGCCACATCTATTGTGACCCCTTTCCCGAGATCTCCTATGCCTCTTATATCAGTCTCTGGATCAAGTAGCTGATACATATAGTATAACAGTTGTAGTATCACAGTCAAACTTTGTATATAAAGTATTATTGTTACAAAGTATAAAAGGTTTATAAACCATATTGTATATTACAAACCTGGCCTAACGGCCAAAAAAGTACAATGAAAGATAATGACCCAAAGTCACAAACAACTAGGGAGCGAACGCAACTTCTAAGGCTACTCTTCATCCTCGCCTTCTCCTCCAGCAAAGTCGGCTTCAGTTTCCTCATCTGAATGACAGAAAGAGTAAGTACGGAAGGTACTCAGCAAGCCCTATACTACTTTAAGTGTTTTATAGATGCATAAAGGTAATTCAAGGATAAGGCTTTACGGTTTTTTAAGCGCAAAGCAGTTTATGCAGGGACTCAAATGTATTCTCTAATGTTAACTTTAAAACAGTTTGAAGTAGTTCAAAACCAGGTAACAAGTCATATATGGAGGTTTTCGGTCCTGTGAGGGGATACACCTCACTCTACAATCCCTGTCATCTCATATGGTGTACCTCTAGTACCACGCAAATCCTAGCGGATTTAGCCAGCAACCTTATCTCATGGATATCTAGTCCACACACTCACTCATCAAGACACACGCACCCTGAGTCTAGTCATTCTGCCTTCGCATATCCATGACTGTGGACACAGCTATTCGAATAGGTTTATACTCTGCAGAGGTTGTACACTGTACCCACACGATATGCTCAGCCTGCAACCATTGCAAGTGGAGGAGCGAATCATACCGATATACTTCAATCACCTTTCCCGCCAGGCTTTTCTACGAGACACCTCAAGTACTAGAGGCCTTGTACTAAATGCCAGGTTCCATTTTTAAGCACTTGCTGGTCTCTGCGCATTCAAACAGAGGGACAAATAGTCACTTGACTTCTTGTTGCTCTCAGCCTCCTAGTATGATGTCCAACCTAGTCCAGTGATAGAAAAGTCAAGTCCTGCCCCTACATGATGTATGGTTGCACTGAGGTGGCTTAAGCATAGTGGCAAAATGACTCGGTCCTTAAGCTACTAGTGCAGGCATATTCTTGCAATGAATACCACAAAGGTAACTCAATCCCCTAAGAGCATCCTTATCCATATTACTACTCTACCTGCCCTCGCTAAAATAGTTTTCACCCATTTTTACACACCACCTGTCATATCCCACATGACATCAAGGATCTCACCACCATCACGGAATTCAAAACCATCAAGGATTCATGGTATATGAGTTAACATTGATAACGATCAAGCGATGTCTCCGAATAGACGTATTGTGAAAACGACATCTCCGGGGAGACGTATTCAATCCTAATCATGCTAGACATCAAAGCGTCGTCCGATGCTAATATAGATAATGACATATATATCCTAGGGTGATATGTATTCTAGATGATAATATATAGGACATGACAATTGTTTGATAGGATTAACTACTATAAGCAAGTGTAAGCACAATATATAGTACATGTGATAATAAGTTCAGTTTTTTTAGTTGATCATATAGATTATTTAAAAGCATATGTTTAATATGATCAAGGAGATATGATTTGCCTTCTCTGATGTTCTCCTCTAAGCCTTAGTCGTAATCAGAATCTTCTTCGCTCCTGATGCTTTCTGCGCAGCACTCACAAAACTCTACTGGTTCTGCAAATACGACTACGATCAATAACGAACTATACTAGAGAAGAATCAAATAACATAAAATGGAAAGCCAAATAAGCCCTAATGGATATACAACTATGATAGATAGGTATATCTTGAATTTCGATGAATTTTGATCAAGGAATCACCGAAATTGGAGCCAGAACGGAGAAGTTATAAGTCCCAGGATATTTAATCCAAAATTAAATCAGAGAAAATATGAAATTACACTATTTATAGGTGGAACCTACGGGTGTGACCCACTGAAAAGTAACTCGGTGGGATCCACTGCATAATGCTAGGATTAGGCTGAAATGGGCTTAGATTGGGTTGGGCTTAGGCCTGGGCCGTACGGTGTTGGGTTGCACAGTGGTCGCCCAACTCGGGTTGGGTAGACCAGTGTTGTGGGCTGTGGAGCTGGATCAACCCACTGGGACATGACCCTCTGGTGGCTAGGCTGGCCTAGCAGGTCAGTTGCTACTGGGTCGAGCAACAACCTACTTTGGTCAGCAGCTATATATATATATATATATATATATATGACATCCCTGAGTCCTGTTATTTAGAATTTATCAAATCGAACTCCAACATCCACACTTGTGTCAGTGTAACACTGCAGTACACTACTTACTAGATATACATGCAACAATTCCCTTAGCAAAGAGAATGAGATGATAATTATCTTACTTCATCACACTAAATAGAATAAGAATCCCTTCACAAAGAGAACGAGACTTGTGAAAGAAAATAGTTAGAGATAGCCTTATTAAAAAAAACATGACCTAATGATTTTTTTTCTCTCTCTCTCCAATCACGTACGCATTAGCCTAAATAATACTAGTCTCCAATCACTCTGCACAAAAACACACATGCCTGAATCTAAAGCAAGAACAGCAGCCTAGGTCTCCGTGGGCCTGTTAAATATATAAACCCACTCAGAGCCACGATCTGAGCCTCGAAAGGACGGCACGGTGCAGAAATTCTTAGAATTTTTAGCTCCCTAACACTATTTATGGAATTAAAAAGAGAAAAAAAAAAGAGGATTACTAAATTTAGAAAAATGACACTTACACGTGAATCCACATGAGTTGAGTTAGCCTCACCACCTCACCTCTCCTCTCCTTTAGCTGCCGCAACAACAGTTCAGAGTATGCACTATATCTAAGTACATAACTTTTAACCCCACGTACTAAATTTATAAATACGATAATATGTATCTATTTTTATAATATATGGTGTGTATATTATCTATTTTTTGAATTTTTATCTATTTTCACACACCATAAAAATGAGGAAAAATCTAAAAATAGACAACTACACATCGTATATTAAAAAATAGACACCATGCTGTTGTATTTACAAACTGCCGACATGTAGGGCAAAAAGTTACTAGTTTGGATATAGCGTATGCATTGTGTAGCGAGCGGTCACTAGACTCAAAATAGTCAGCAGCATGCAATCACATCGCTTAAAAAGTGGCAACAAGAGATTACGTCAATCTGAAACGCTGACAGCAAGGTATCACATCTCCGTAAAAAGGTGGTAGTAAGAGGTAACTTTAATCTGAAAAGTTGGTTGCGTGATGTCACATGAGATTAAAAACTATAATAATAACATTATAAATAGAAACGTCTAAACATATAATATATAGAAAATAGGTATGTATAAATATATAGAACTAGACGTGTCATATATATACCCTTGGTCCTATAGCTGATCAAGGTAGGGAGATAGGAATATGTGCCTGTATAAATCGACATCGACCGGCCGAAGACATGACAGAAAACTAACATGATGTATGCATGTATGTACGATGGATTCTCTGATGATAGACGTACATGCATGTATCACAAACTCACGCGCGCCCTCAATGTTGCGTTTGCCACTGATCTAGTCAAGCATGGCGCTCGCACAGTGTCAGTCTGCGATCTCCTTTATTTCACCATCCAGTTGACAGAAAGGCCAAATCAAATAAAGCATCATGCAATGATCCGATGACGATTTAATTTGCTACATCACGTGTGGATAAGCTTGAAAAGTTAGAAAAAATTTAGATGGATACTATCATAAAAATATCTATAGTGTAAGTCTATATCTCTGTTCCTATATTTATATTAAATTCTTATAATCCTAAAATTTATATATACACACTGGATGTTCCAGCGTTCACAAAATGAACACGCTAGACCATTTTTTTCAGAAGAGTTTCAAAATGGTTCGGTTGGCTTTGTATGCATGTATGATATTTTGGTGTTCAAAGATGACATCACGCCAGACTTCTGACGTTCACAAGAAATAAAGTGGAATTTCAACAGCTAGTTCGTAAAGAGTACACGCTAGATAGTCCGTCGCTTGCAATGTTGCACACGCGGGACCTTCTAATGAGTACAACAAAATATGACTATTGGAGTAACTACTAGTTCATAGGGTTAAGACCATAAATATCCATCCACTCAGCCATTTGAGGGGGCTAGAGTCGAGAGAAGCTTATATATACTTGAAAAGACATCTAAACCATCAAAGTGCTTAAAGTAATCATCCAAGATAATTAAGCATAAGGTTAGAGAGTGATCAGTGCTAATAGACCTAGAGAAAGTTGTTGCTAATTATTGCTACATAGAGAGTGGATCAATGAGTGATCCTACATTGTACAAAGTAGTACGCTGATACCTTGGAGTTTTGGTGACTCGCCGGTACCTCGGGTCTTGGTGGCTCAAGCTTGTTGACCATCTGACTTGGTGTGGAGCGGTGGCAAAAAGTTTGTATGGGGACGCGTGCCTTGGTGGCTTAAGCTCCGAAGTGAAGATGACGACAAGTGATCGAAAAAGGGGCTTGTAGTGATGCCTTACCTTGGTGGCTCGACGACTCATCTTGGTTGAGGTATTAGTGGCTCAAGAGATATGATCGAAAGAGTCTTGGTGACCGGGTGCATATTCTTAGTGAAGCTCCAATATGGACTATAGGTGATATTTATGCCATCAATAATATGGGATAAAAATCTCTTATATCGAGTTTGCTCTCTCTACCTTATTTACGTTTCTGCATTTATATGCTTCCTACAATAATTTGCTAACTTTGATTATAGGTTGCATAAATCTAGACCGAAGTCTAATACTAATAGTAAACTTAAAGATGGCCAAATGGGCCAATCGGGCCGGCCCGGCACGGGCCCATCTCGGCACGGCCCGATTGGCCCATTTACTGTTACGGGCCGTGCCGTGCCGGCCCGCGTGCCGAGCCGTCGGCCCACGGCACGGCCCAACTGTCACCGTGCTGTGCCGGGCCGGCCCACGGCACGGTCGGCACGATGGGCCCGGCCGGCACGATGGGCCCGTTCGGCACGATGGGCCCGTTCGGCACGGTGTAGGCACGACAGGCCCGTTTGGCACAACGGGCCCGACCGGCACGGTGGAGTCACGACGGGCCAGGTCGGCACGGGAAGGCACGACGGGCCTGGCCGGTACGGTGGAGGCACGTTGGGCCCGTCAGCACTAAAAAAATAGGAAAAAATCAAAAATAATAGCTAAAAAAATCCAAAAAACAATAAAAAAATATAGAAAATAAATACATAACATCTTTATTGATTGGTTGCCTCGCTAAAAACCTTTCTACTAGAAGGAAAAAAGAGTACAACCAATGATTATGCTCCGAAAATTACATGGTTTCATTAGAAACCCCATAATTTTGCTTGCAATTTTTAATATGCTTCCTCAAGTGTCCCGTTCCATGTGGAGATCTGGCACATATTTCTATGCTGCATATATTACACTTAGCAAATCTTACCTGTTCCCTGTTAATTTCTTTGAAGACCTTTTCAAAATGTTGCCACACCCATGACCATGCACGTGAGTTCTCGGCGTCTTGATCCATGAATTGAAATATGGAATTGGTTTCTTGATGTGAAGTGACTACTGGCTACTTGGCTAGCAAATAGGAAAAGAGAGATGGGTGGGCAGGGTGGGCAATGAGAATACATGGAGTTTGAGATGGAGTAGATGGTATTTATAGGCCACGATGAGAGGAGAGGTAGGTGGGGGTGGGGCCGCGGGGGGTATTTTAAAAAAAATAAACAAAAACCATGAATAAAAAAAACTTAGAAATAATAGGGGCACATGATTAATTCTAAAAATGAGCTTTATTGATAGGTTGCCTCATTAAAACCTTTCTAGCAAAGGAAAAAAGAGTACAACCTAGCTCAGAAAATTTAAAATTACACGTTCTCATCAGCATCTAGATACAAATTTTGGAATGATTCTTCAAGCTCAGTATTTTCTGCAGTGTGTTGCATTCGTGCTTCAGCTTGTTCCCAATCCTTTACTATAGTGAGTATTTCAACCATCTCACTTGACAGATTTGTTCTTCTCTCTTCGATTATCCTTCCTGTAAGACTGAAGGCAGCCTCAGAAAAAACTGTAGATACAGGAACCGTTAACAAATCTCGCGCTAACAGTGAAAGCACTAGATAATTCGTCTTGTGCTCATGCCACCATTGCAGTATGTTGAAGTTTTTTTGTTCGTGGTTGATAACGTCACTGTCGATGAAGGTAGTTAGCTCCTCTCCGGATGTTAGAATTCCGGTGCCTGTAGATGATCGTGACGAAGAGTCTGAACTTCTTGATGAAAAACCTGCACTAAATATTTTCCCCCACGTTGTCGTCTTCTTACTTGTTGTGCCCTTTAGGCCACCTCAAAATTACTATCTTGTTTGTATGCTTAATACAAACATGAGTCCACATCAGCCACCTTGTTTGGATCAGCCATTCACAACAACGTACATGTGCGTGGAGCTCGTTTTCTGTTCTCGTGCCGTTCAAAGGCATTATATATGTACATATGCAGTACTATCTTTTTAGTATATTATCTTTTTGTTCAATGATCACCTGATTTATTAGTACTCGAGCCCCTTTGCCACATCAGTCACGATCATCAGCTAGCTACCTGATCAGATTATGATAGCTAATCGGATTGTTTATTTTCATCATCAGCATTCACACCCATTCTAACTCATGAGCATGCATGAACACACCCGTTGGAACACAGTTAATTGTTCTGGGTGAAGTGTGAGGAGATTAGATAATATGGAGCCACTTTTAGTAAACAAAAAAGTTAAAGAAAATAATACAATGATAAGGTTCACGGCAGCTATAATCTAACATCTTGTGGTAGGCATGCAGTGAGTTAACCGAACGCACTTGGCTTTTCTCCACAGTTGAAAGAAACAGTGAGTATTTCTTAGATAAACTGTATATCGATTAATTTGCTTATATGCACATAGTACAATCACGTGCTTGCATATGTGTTATCAGAATTTGATCATTGTAATTATATTTTCTCGAGGACATGCGAGAGCAATTCTGGGCTTGGGTTGTGACATTTGTCATATCGGCTTATATTTAAATATTAGTTTCAATAGTGCTACAGTATTCACCATCTATTTAAGATCTGCATAGTACTATAAGTATCCATCCATCTTCTCTCGATCGTTGAAAGCATAGTGCTATCAATTACCACGTACTCTTATAATATCATTTCAGCATCACCAATATAATTGCATGGCACATGCTGCAACGGAACCATATCACACCATCCTGCACGAACCGCAAGCGAGGCTCATGAGTTGAAAATCCAACTAACAAAACCATAAAATTTTCGAGTTGGAGGTTTGATTTCGACGGTTGAAAGTTTGAATTTATGAGTCAAATAAGAAATTTCCTCCCCCATGCATATTGTTTGAGCAAAGGGTGTGGAAAAGCCATCCAGACATTACTATAAATATAAATGGAAGAGATCGATCAATATAGAGAATAATTTCTTTTTGTCAGTGAAAGAACTTCAATTCTCTCTTCTACCGTCAAAAAATGGCGCTTTTCTCTTTTTTCACTACTCCATTTGTTCCCTTTTCTTTTTGCCACTCCTGTTAGGTCAACTATCTCTGACCGTTAAGAAAAATACCGGAAAATGATAAAAAAGGAGAAAAAAGAATAACACTTATGAAAATAGAAAAGCCAAAATAAAAATAAAAATAGAAAAATACACAAGAAACCAAGGATTTGGTCTGAATATAACTTCAAGTTTTGAAAAATTTACTCTAAACTAAGAATACGTATGTTAAATATTTCATTCTTCCTCACCTTTTATGTAATTAATTTTCCCAAAAAACACGAACGTTAATTTTCTATGAACCTCAAGTTTTTATTAAAAGTTGACCCTAGGATTCTCATGTTTTTTAATCTTTTTGTTATATTTTTTGAATTTTCTATTGTGTTCAAGTATTATTCTTGATTTCCCCCAAATTTCTATATATATATAACTTTCTAGGATTTTCTATAGTTTTCAAGTATTATTCTGATCCAGAACTAGACCCAGAATGAGCACAACGACAATCAAACTCGTAGGACCTCTTCCTTCCATGTTCTTCGTATGCGATTTCAAAGAGAAGCATGCATGGTACGAGTGAACAATAATGTGATATATATATACACACTGTATATCTATTTTGTGTCTAGGTGTACTATAGTTTACTGTTTCGCCACTCCGCAGTTACGATAAAAAACAGTATAGTTACGACTCATAAGATAGGTCAATTACTACAAACATATATTTTTATAACTGGGTACCTTATCTAGTCGTAATTATGCATTTTTTATCATATGATAGCAACTGAGTCACCTCTATATACACCCCCAGTTACAATCAAAAAGCAGTATAGTTACTATCGTAGCTGACTTTTTTGTTATGTGATCGTAACTCAACTATCTGTGCTGTTGTAACTGACTATTTTCTTAGTCGTAACTGTGATCGCAACTGGATCACCTCTGCGCACACCTTAGTTACGATCCAAAACGCAGTATAGTTGCTATCGTAACTGATTTTTTTTTGTCATGTGATCGTAACTCAACTATCTGTGCTGTCGTAACTAACTATTTTCTTAGTCGTAACTGAAATAGTGGTAAGGTAGCTGCAGCAACTAAGGGTGACGTAATATAATTCACTGTTGCGACTAGGCGTAGTCGTATATGTGTATACATACATATATAAAGAGAGAGAGTTGAGAACCACGTGTTCCTGCTAGGGCGATTGTCTTATTTGGATTCTCCATTATTTGGACCATGCATGTATTGGATCCGGCTACTTGGGGCATATGCACGTGACCATATATAGACGATATGTTTTATTGTGGTAGCTTGCAAGATCGACCATATGGCTTCATCTGCCTCACCGGCCAGCATCTAGTATGGGATGCTCGTCCTATTAGCACTAGTTAATGAGCTATCAATGAATTTCTCAGTTAGTACATATCCTTGTTGACGCTCTAGATCTGTACCGATACTTGGTGTTCATTACTCATGCGTATGCCCATAACGATCACGTACCTTATTACGGGCTAACTTCAGCTTCTACCTCTCCAGTGGCTCCAGCGGTCTGGGTCGCTCGGCGGTGGCTCCACCCCTGGGCACAGATCTTGTTCGTCAGGCTGCCTCTAATATTGCGTACGCTATGGCACCAACAGAAAGCAATCTCGGTGAAAAACTTAGCATCATGGTAAAAAACCACGGCCGGTGCAGTGGTTCCGCATGCCATTTACAAGAAATTATTTTGGATTTAACAAAATTCCAGTTTTGAGAAAACATTCAGAAGATATAAAGTACAAAGAGAAACAAAGTAGAAGTGAACATGCTATTATGAACCATCGAGCAACCGAAGTTACTGGAGTCTACCTAGCTTCTGCAGCCACATATACAGGATCGATTAGCTTGCACAAAATTTTCATGCACTTGATATCAATGAGTTCATTGCGGTGACTTGTGTATTTGTGCGATCATATGCTTGCCACCTCTCCCTCCCAAGCATTATGTACTGAAAGTTAATTACTTAATTGTTATGTACAAGTTTATTGGTATGCATATTTTATACAATTATATTTCCAAATTGATAAAGTATAAATAAAATAATAAATAAATTAACGTAGCCAATTACTGACTGAATAGCAATAAGTTAATCCTTTTTGGGTTACAGCGAAGAATGATAGACACAGCCACTTCACATGGAACCAAACTCACGAATAGCATACATACATACATACATACATATATATATATACATATATATATATACATATATATATATATATATGCCTAAATTTCGTAATATTGTTTACAGAACAAAATTTTGCAGTTTGAGAATAAATTAACAACACCCAAAACCGAAGGCTTGCCTTCTCCACCATAGCGCACTAGTGTGTGTGCATAAAGTTAGGATTATATTGGAATCATGGTGGGTGTGTGAGTGGAGTCATATATACTCTCGTAACCACACAACCCCATCAAGAGGTGGTTACCCAACACAAAGGTAGTATTACTTGCTCTAAGTTATACTCATTTATAGATAATAACTAATTTCATAGGACTAACAAAATACTGCCGAGCTGTGTTTTTCAAAAGCTAGCCCGTTTTCGCACACAGTGCATTTGAAACTAGAGTTGTATTGCATTTCTATTAATTTTTATGATCTAAAAGCTAATTGTACTTCACTATAAAAAACTATTTTTCAAGACATTTAGAATAATTTTCTACAGGCGGTTTATTTGAAAAACCATCTGAACAATTGGCGAGGGTCACCTGCAGTTACGGACCGCCTGTGAAAATATATTTTCACAGGCGGTTCACATAAGGAACCATTTTTACATAGAACCGCCTCTGAAAATGACCGTCCATTAAAAAATTCATAACTTTTGTATATGAAGTCGGATGAGGAAAAAATCTATATGAAAATTGTGGCTCTCGATGAGATATACAACTTTGTAGTTGAAAGTTTTTTTTATTTGAAGTCATTTAGATATCTAAATAATTGTTTAAAGTTTAAAATAATTATTTGGGCATCTAAATGACTTCAAATGAAAAACTTTTCAACTACAAAGTTGTAGATCTCGTCAAAGACTACAATTTTCATATAAACTTTATCCTCATCCGACCTCATATAAAAAAATTATGAATTTTTGAAAATAAGCTGTCACGAACCGTCTGTAAAAATGTGTGACAGCTTATTTTCAAAAATTCATAATTTTTTTATATGAGGTCGGATGAGGATAAAGTTTATATGAAAATTGTAGTCTTTGACGAGATCTACAACTTTGTAGTTGAAAAGTTTTTCATTTGAGGTCATTTAGATGCCCAAATAATCATTTAAAGTTTTGGATTGCAGATATCAAAAGAATTACATATGCTCTACGATCAGTTGTCGTTCTCTGGTGTGATGGTGGGGAGGGATCGCGCGACCCGATAGGTTTCGACTTCGAGTGCCAAAAACCGCGTAGCGCGCGTATTTCGCGCGAAAAAACGCGTGACTTGTGACTTGCGACCGCGTGGGGTTCCTGATCGGTCCAAAAAAAAATTTTTGTTTTTTTTCGGTTAAAAAAATATCGATTGAGTAACCGATTATCACATGCGGTCCGCTTAAGAAACCGCCTGTGGAAATCAATTTCCACAGGCGGTCCGCTTAAGGAACCGCCTGTGGAAATATATTTTCACAGGCGGTTCCTTAAGTGAACCGCCTGTGATAATAGATTTCCACAGGCGGTCACTTTTGCGCCTGTGAAAATCATTTATTTCTACAGGCCTTCGATCACAGGCGGATGCACTAAACGTCTGTAAAAACGAGTTATCACCCGTCTCTAAAAATAATTTTTGTAGTAGTGCTTATTGTGACGATGACCCCTTAAGTATTTTCAAGTATAGATCATTTTCCAAAAGCATGTTAAATATGTATAAAGTAGCATGCATGTTTGAGAGAAAGTGGTTCTCCTAAGAAAGGGAAAGAAGTTTTTTAGGAGCAGTCAATTTATAGTGCCAATGCTTAGAAACGGTCCTTTGCGTGACGTCTATCTTGTTAACAACTATATTTGATTATCACTTGTTGCTGTTATGTCTAACTTCATTTACTCTTGTTTTTACAGCTACTACTTCTTTTTAACTAAATCTTTAACACTATTTTACTTTCAAAACATAAAAGAAAAGAGAAATTTAATAACGAGACAAACGATCACAACAAAGTTCATTGGCCAAGGATATATTCGACATGGATGATCACATTCTCCAAAGAAAATGATATCACCCTGACCCTTATTCGAAATAGAAGAAAGAAACTGAAACAAGGTGACACAGCTTGTTGGATGCATGCAAGCATCCAATTATTGAAGACATAACAGCAACATGGCTTTGGCTACCACGTGAAACCCCAGTGCATGCACTTGCTTAGGCGACAACAGTAGCGGCGTCAACGTCATTGGTGCAGAAACTAAGGCATGCATCGTTGCAACGTTCCACGGCATCATTCGCTTCCTCATTGCTAAATGCTGGTACCAAAATAACATGCATTAGAAGCAAAACCTTTGTCAACGAGCGACTGGTAAGAGGCAAGCTATATGTAATAAATTTATCTTACCGGTGTTTATTTTTTCACAAACAGAGTGCATACATCCCAGTTTGCAGAAGTCACTGACGTCTGATTCGTCTGCCAAAACATCTTCTGCTTAAATATGGAATTTCTTGTTTTTGGCAGACAATAGACAAAAAAGAAAAGAATATGTTCATGATATACCAGAATGTGGGAAGAGGGTAAGTTTATCATAAGGGGGCTTGCATTTCCCGTCAACAATTTTGCAGCCAGAGAGTTTTGCACATGCTTGCCTAGAAGCACCCCCAAAACGACATGTGTTATAGATATTTCTTGCTGTAGTGGATGGGCAGCAACTCTTAGCTTCCACTTGGATGGCCTCTAACACTAGACCCAGTATAAGTGCACCGATAATCACACTCTTCAGACTCTTGCCCTCCATACTCTCAAGTATTGTGACGTCACTCACGGGAGAAATAGCTGCAATTCAAGTGACGAGCTACGCATCCAGGGCAGCTATTTATAGAGGTTTGGACCATGGTACTCAGACACCACTTTGGACACGTGGATGGTATTGCCTTTACCCAATGTCTTCTGGCCCTAAGCCAACGAAAGTATTGTGCCATGTAGATGATAGTACTCGGCCACAGTACGCGTGTGATTCACGAGGGATGACAATCCATCAATTATTGAAGCACGGCGGAAACAATGAAGGGAAGGACAAGCAATTATTTTTAATAGTGAAGCTCCAATATGGACTATAGGTGATGTTTATGCCATCAATAATATGGGATAAAAATCTCTTATATCGAGTTTGCTCTCTCTACCTTATTTACGTTTCTGCATTTATATGCTTCTTACAATAATTTGCTAACTTTGATTATAGGTTGCATAAATCTAGACCGAAGTCTAATACTAATAGTAAATTATTATAGTAGTGTCTCTTATACGTCCTGAAACATGACAGTTTGAATTTTCCAGCGAAATGAAACTTATAGGGCCGTAGAATAGCCACATGTACACATATGATTGGTACCTTCAATTAATGTCTTCTGTAACCCCGGCCCATTGCAAGACTTTTTACAAGAGCAGTCATGCACAGATCCACTTGGTGGACAGGCGGCGTTCTATTGCGGTGGATTGCACGTTGGACCATGTGGCATCCTCTGCCCTGCCTCCCCGGCATGTAGTGGTGGGTGGAGTATTAACTAGGCGGATTGGCTCGTGTAACCCGTGTTGTCTAAAAAAAAATAGATTTATTAATTTTAGAAATCTCAATATTTATTTATGATTTATCAATATTTAACATATTCATTTAATTATAAAATAGTGGTACTTTCATCCATACACATAATTTTAACATGTAGACAATAGCAATAGAACCTAACTAAATTATTTCATATTTTTTTAGTTTTAGATATGTTTCTATGCATTTTAGATTATTTTAGCTGATTTATCAATATAACTATTATTACTTTTGTTATCTCTAGAATTTCAAAAAAATGTACATATTATCTCTAGAATTTCAAAAAAATGTACATAAACACATACATATATGTATATGTATACTTGTACCTATACATATACACATACATATATATATATATCCATATATACGTATGTACACATATGGGAGACCTATATAAATAGTAGCTACAGTAACTCAACCCTATAATTGCTCTACATTTTGGGCTTTAATATATATAATAGATTACTCGTCACAGTACTAGTTTGTTGGCTACCCATAATTTTCTTGATTCGTACCAAGCTGTCTCAGTGTTATTTACTACTCCTACCATACACACATACACTCCATGTTACTTCCTCCGTTTCGCAATGTTTGTTCATAGCCTCGGGAGTATCTGTCTCAAATTATTTGTCCATTGCGGTAACCAAGGATGTTTTATGGTCTATTTTCTTGCTATGCCCTTGAGTGAATGCATGCATTTACTCCAATACTGGTGAGTTATTTGCTCTCATCTTTACATTGATTAAGGGTAGCATAGTCATCTCTATGCATTTTTTCACTCGATTTCAGTATTTCTTGGTTTGTACGTAATGGTAGGCGTGGACAAACATTGCGAAACGGAGGGAGTAATAGCTAGCCGCCATGCATGCACTCGATCTTGAATGATCAAGAGAAATCTTCTGCATCGGCTGGCCACTAATATTAATTTGTAAGCCTTGAGACGAATTAGAAAAGAGAGGTAAAATTAATCAAGCATCATGGTGAAAATCCACGAGGTTCCTAAACTTGGTAGTAACACCACCGCAGCACCACATGTCAGTAAAACTATATTATGTCCCAATGCAAGTCATGCTAGTGTTCCAATCGGAGAGGCTGTTGGTCGAAAACGCAAGTCCACATATGCATGCACTCGATCTGGAATGATCAGTGTGGGATGCGGAATGCCTCACAAGTATGTGACACATTAAGACATGTATTTCCATGGGTAAAAAGATTATGACAGGGCGACTTTGTCCATCCTCCTTGAGGTTGTTAGGTAAACAAAGGAAGGGACTTACGAGTTATGATGTGTTGAATGTATTATGCTCTTCCACGGGGAATTGTAATAGCCGCACGTATGTTGGAAACACAAGTACCTCATAAATTCAAACTTTCAACCGTCAAAATCAAACTTCTAACTCGAAAAATTGTATGATTTTGCTAGTTGGATTTTCAACTCATGAGCCTTGCTTGCGGTTCGTGCAGGATGATGTGATATGGTTCAGCTGCAGTATGTGTCATGCAATTATATTGATAATGCTGAAATAATTTTATAATAGTACGTGGCAATTGATAGCACTATGCTTTCAACTATTTAGAGAAGATGGGTGGATACTATAGTACTATCCAGATCTTAAATAGTTGTGTGAGTATTGTAGCACTATTGAAAATAATATTTTAAATACATGCAGATATTGAAAATAATATTTTAAATACATGCAGATATACTACAAAGATAGTACTGCCTAAGTACATGTATAATGCCTTTGAACGGCACGAGAACAGAAAACGTGCTGCACGCACATGTTCGTTGTTGTGAATGGCTGATCCAAACAAGGTGGCTGATGTGGACTCATGTTTGTATTAAGCATACAAACAAGATAGTAATTTTGAGGTGGACTAAAGGGCACCCCATGTGACGCTAGCTCCATACAATCCAAGTTATACTATGACACACCGCATGTGCCCATACCGTACGTCTCGCTCATTAATTACACCGCACCATCATGTTCATTCTTGTACAATCTGGACTGAGCGTCTAATACTAATAATAAACTATTATAGTAGTGTCTCTTATACAACCATCGAAATGAATACGAGCTACATTCAGATCATTTGGAGAGCTATACCTGAATCATCCTTTTGTGGAGAGACGGCCCCTTTCTCTCTTTTCCTTCTCTCTCTTTAACCCTAAGAAAATTTATCGCTGAAAAAAATCGATAAACTCGATAATCCTGTTTATCGGCGGGTAACGGTAAATTTATTTGTTGACAAAATTTTTTGGTAATTTTTAAATTTAGTGTCTTTTGATTCCTGGATTCAACACGCGGGCAACAAAACGTAGACCTGCAGCCCGCCAGACCATGCACCCCTCTAATCCTAATTCATTTATATGTTATTTTTATATTAAATGGTTTAGATATAATCTATATGATTTTCTAGAGAAATTAAGCTCTTTTTTAAAAAAAAATTGTCCAAAAAGTTTTATCTACCGTCAATAAAATTATGATAAATCCGATAATACTGTTTATCTCTAACCTAAGATAATTTTTTGTTACTGATAATTTTCTCTTGCCTCCAACTAAAAAAAATCTACATCAGGTTGCTAATAAATGACGCATTTATTGTCATTGTACATGTTCTAAAGTATCTATTAGCGAGCGGTTCATTTGGTCCATCTCCGGTGAAACCGTGCTGCAATACATAGATATGAACTGTTGCTCTAAAGATGGTCTCACTCTATAGATAACCTAATGATTTGTGGTTGCATGTGACGCTCTGAACGGACCAAGAAGTGAAATTATATATTGTGATAGACATGTATCTAATTGCACTATACCATCTCATGGAGTTACAGAAGGATATGACTGAACCACCATCTGATCGCACCTGTAGCTGCATGGAAGCTCCAAAGATAGAAGTAACCAGGCAAGAGATAGTGGAAACAATTCATAGTAATTTCAACTATCCATTTTTATTTAGTGTCATCTATTCAAATATTTTTTTTCCTCGGGCATCTCCTCTCGACGAGTAAAGTTATGGTTGGCGTAGAGGTGCAATACCTCATCCTATGTGAATGCTATAGGATGGTCTTGCAGACAAGCATGACGCTGTTAAGTGGATGAGACGGGATCTGCAAGACAGCCAGACATGTAAGATGGTCCCACTGGTGAGCGTGCGGTGCGCAATGATAGGACAAGCGTACCGGTCGACCAAACTAGGTATACATGCCTTCCCTTTGTTATCATAAGCTAGACGTAGTTAGCTCCGTGAGTGCTAAGCTAGTCTTAGAATTTAGCATCCCTCTCCTTTTACTGTATAAATGAAGAAGGATCAAACTTGTAAGAGATGAAAATATTCTTTCAACGATTGAGAAAACAGATGGTCATGCAAATCTTAAACTACAGTACTATAGCACTATTAAAAATAATTGCTTGTCCGTCCCTTCATTGTTTCCGCCGTGCTTCAATAATTGATGGATTGTCATCCCTCATGAATCACACGCGTACTGTGGCCGAGTACTATCATCTACATGGCACAATACTTTCGTTGGCTTAGGGCCAGAAGACATTGGGTAAAGGCAATACCATCCACGTGTCCAAAGTGGTGTCTGAGTACCATGGTCCAAACCTCTATAAATAGCTGCCCTGGATGCGTAGCTCGTCACTTGAATTGCAGCTATTTCTCCCGTGAGTGACGTCACAATACTTGAGAGTATGGAGGGCAAGAGTCTGAAGAGTGTGATTATCGGTGCACTTATACTGGGTCTAGTGTTAGAGGTCATCCAAGTGGAAGCTAAGAGTTGCTGCCCATCCACTACAGCAAGAAATATCTATAACACATGTCGTTTTGGGGGTGCTTCTAGGCCAGTATGTGCAAAACTCTCTGGCTGCAAAATTGTTGACGGGAAATGCATGCCCCCTTATGATAAACTTACCCTCTTCCCACACTCTGGTATATCATGAACATATTCTTTTCTTTTTAGTCTATTGTCTGTCAAAAACAAGAAATTCCATATTTAAGCAGAAGATGTTTTGGCAGATGAATCAGACGTCCCTGACTTCTGCAAACTGGGATGTATGCACTCTGTTTGTGAAAAAATAAACACCGGTAAGATAAATTTATTACATATAGCTTGCCTCTTACCAGTCGCTCGTTGACAAAGGTTTTGCTTCTAATCCATGTTATTTTGGTACAAGCTTTTGGCAATGAGGAAGCGAATGACACCGTGGAACGTTGCAACGATGCATGCATTAGTTTCTGCACCAAGGACGTTGACGCCGCTACTGTTGTTGCCTAAGCAAGTGCATGCACTGGGGTTTCTCGTGGTAGCCAAAGCCATGTTGCTGTTATGTCTTCAATAATTGGATGCTTGCATGCATCCAACAAGCCGTGTCACCTTGTTTCAGTTTCTTTCTTCTATTTCGAATAAGGGTCAGGGTGATATCATTTTCTTTGGAGAATGTGATCATCTATGTCGAATATATCCTTGGCCAATGAACTTTGTTGTGATCGTTTGTCTCGTTATTAAATTTCTCTTTTCTTTTATGTTTTGAAAGTAAAATAGTGTTAAAGATTTAGTTAAAAAGAAGTAGTATCTTTAAAAACAAGAGTAAATGAAGTTAGACATAACAGAAACAAGTGATAATCAAATATAGTTGTTAACAAGATAGACGTCACGCAAAGGACCGTTTCTAAGCATTGGCACTATAAATTGACTGCTAGGGGAACCCCTTTCTCTCAAACATGCATGCTACTTTTACATATTTAACATGCTTTTAGAAAAAGATCTATACTTGCAAATACCCTCAAGAATAGACTAATAGCATGAAAATGCTTAAGGGGTCACCTTCACAATAAGTACAATTAGCTTTTCGATAATAAAATTTAATAGAAATACAATACAACTCTAGCTTCAAATGCATTGTGTGGGAAAACGGGCTAGCTTTTGAAAAACATAGCTCGTCGGTAATTTGGTAGTCCTATGAAATTTGTTGCTATCTATAAATGAGTATAACTTAGAGCAAGTAATATTACCTTTGTGTTGGGTAACCACCTCTTGATGGGGTTGTGTGGTTACGAGAGTATATATGACTCCACTCACACTTGTGCGCTATGGTGGAGAAGGCAAGCCTGCGCTTTTGGGTGTTGATAATTTATCCTCAAACTGCAGAATTCAGTTTTGTAAAGAATATTACGAAATTCAGGCATATATACATGCTACTCGTGAGTTTTGTTCCATGTGAAGTGGCGGTGTCTATCATTCTTCGCTGTAACCCCAAGAAGGATTAACTTATTGCTATTCAGTCAGTAACTGGCTAATACGTTAATTTATTTATTATTTTATTTATACTTTATCAATTTGGAAATATAATTGTATAAAATATGCACGCCAATAAACTTGTACATGATAATTAAGTAATTAATTTTCAGTACAGAATGCTTGGGAGGGAGAGGTGGCACGCGTATGATCGCACATATAAGCAAGTCACCGTAATGAATTCATTGATATCAAGTGCATGAAAATTTTGTGCAAGCTAATCGGTCCTGTATATGTGGCTGCAGAAGCTAGGTAGACACCAGTAACTACTCGGTTGCTCGATGGTTTATAATAGCATATTCACTTCTACTTTGTTTCTCTTTGTACTTTATATGTTCTTAATGTTTTCTCGAAACTGAAATTTTGTTAAATCCAAAATAATTTCTTGTAAATGGCATGCAGAACCACTGCACCAGCCGTGGTTTTTTTTTTTTTACCATGATGCTAAGTTTTTCACGGGGATTGCTTTCTGTTGGTGCCATAGCCTACGCAATATTAGATGCAGCCCTGACGAACAAGGTTCGTGCCAGGGGTGGAGCCACCGCCGGGTGACCTAGGCCGCTGGAGCCACTGGAGAGGTAGAAGTTGGAGTTAGCCCGGACAAAAGGTACATGATCGTCATGGGCATGCACATGAGTAACGAACACCAAGTGTCGGTATAGATCTAGAGCGTCAACAAGTGTCGGTACTAATCGAGAAATCCATTGATAGCTCACTAACTAGCGCTAATAGGATCAGCGTCCACTACTACAGAAACTATTTCTAGATGCGGTTCGTAACCGTTTTTACAGGCATTTAACGCAACCGTATGTGATCGAAGGCATGTGAAAATCTATTTTCACAGGCGATTCACTTAAGCAACCGCCAGTGAAAAACCAATATCACAGGCGGTTCCTTAAGTAAACCACCTTCAAAAATAGATTTCCACAGGTGACGCACTTTAGCGTCCACTTATAGATAGATAGATTTGCATATGCACCCGCCTGTGACATGTATTTCATTTAAAAATTACTAATGAGTACATATTTTATTCCCTCCAAATTCTAAGATATTTTCAAGACAGATTTCAACATAACAGATTTTAACAGCATTTGAATCAACAGAAGTCCAATATTTAACACAAAACAATAATATTCACAAGTACAATATTTTTACATCATAAGTCAATTTACATCACAAGCCAAATATTCAACACAAGTATTCTTTTATCTCCCACTCATAAAGCCTCAGATAGCTAGCTAATTCACCTCTGAGGTCAAAGAACATGCCACTCTTGTGAATGACTTCATGTATGATTGTCGGAGGATTAACTCCTGTCGCAGGGATCCCGAGAGACCCCTTTTTAGAGATTCGGCCGGGGGATGATCCTGAATAAGTTCGTCGGAGAAATAAATGGGAATGAATGCAACGGCCGGTGGTGGGGGATGTCGACCTAGTGCAAGAAGAAGTAAATGCACCGGAATTTAGATAGGTTCGGGCCGCACGGGGGCGTAATACCCTACTCTTATATGAATACTATAACTGTCCTGAGGAAGTCCCTCAAGGATGTTGCTAGTTACAAGGATGATAGCCTAACTAAGAGCTTGAGGCTCCTTGTTCTTCGGCTGGAACTGTGCTCAACCTTGCTCACAGCGACTCTGTGTGTTCTCTCTTCTGGTATATCTCTTTTGTTCTTGTCTTTCGTTTTCGTCTGGTCTCGTCTGGTCGTCTCTTGCGTTGCCGGCTATTTTAAGTGCTCGCCGGCCACGACATGCCCCGAACGGAAAGGAGGGGGCTTGGGTTCCGAGGCGCCATAAATGGAAAGGGCGTCATCATTTCTTCTGAGTGAAGTGACCGGGGGTGGAAAATGCGTCGCATGCCCGGTCGCCCGTCACCATAAATGCCCTGGCAACGGGTGCCGTGGAGAGGGCCCATCGGGCAGCCGCAGAGCAACCCAGCGTGCCCACCCTGTCTTGTTCCTCTGTCACAGCAGTGCGGCAGACGGAACGCCTTGATCCTTACGACGTTATCCCGAGACAGGCCGGATGGCACGGGACGGGACCTGTGCAATTAATGACCCCACGCCTCTTTGCCAAAGCATGGCAGGAACTGACGCTGAGCGCGGCGGGAGCAGTTGGAGATGTCAGGCCACGCACGCTCATTAAATACGGCCTTGGACCTCTGGCTATTCGACACCTCATCGGCAGGCCCCTCGGGGGCCTTTCTGAGTCGTCGGGGTACCGAGTGCTCGGGGGTACTGTTCATATCCCCGAGCACTCTCTCCCGAGAATGCCCATCCTTGTATTCGGAGTGCCGGGTGCTCGGAGGTACTGTTCACCTCCCCGAGCACTCACTCCCGAGCACTCTTGCACGAACCTTCGGGGAACCGAGTGCTCGGGGGCTGCCACGTGCAGCCCCGAGCACTCTCTCCCGAGAACTCTTGTACGGATCTTCGGGGAACCGAGCGCTCGGGAGCTGCCGCACGCAGCCCCGAGCACTCTCTCCCGGAACTTAGCTCTTCTGATCGTCGGGGGACTAGGGTGCTCAGGGGTGACCGGGCACCTCCCCGAGCACTTTCTTCCCGGTACTCGGACTCCGTGGATCATCGGGGTACTGGGGTACTCGGGGGCCACCGACCGTGGCCCCGAGCGCCTTCTCCCGGGACTTGGCCTTCTATCATCCCACAAGAGAGGCCTTGCGGGATGGTGCCATGTGGCGGATGGCTGGGCTGGCCTCGCTATTCGGGGACCCCCGGTTCTTGATACACCGACAGTAGCCCCCGAGCCCATTGGCAGGCGATGGCCCAGAAACTGCGGATGGGTCCTTCATTGCGAATGAGGCCGAAGCCGACGTGGACGCCACGTGGCAAGCTTTCAGGAGGTGGCCCTTTCGGTTCGGGCCCTTGGTACAGCCCGACGGGGAGATGAACGGACACGCGTCCACACAACTCCCGAAGGGCATGACAACGGGACGGGTGGCACGCGCGGTAGCCGCGCAGATCGAGGAAAGTACGCCTAGCAACCGCTGACACCGCACGACCTGTGGGAGATTTGCCTGGCAGTTGCGTCGATCGAGGGAACCGTCCCACCGAGTGCGCCGCGGCAGGGGACGTTTGAACTCCCTGAGGTATAAAAGGAGGAGGGGAGCGAACCGCCCTCCTCTTTACGCCATCTTGCGATCCTTGCTCTTGCTTCCTTCACGCTCTTGAGCCTTAGAATCTCCCAGGCGATCAGAGCTCATCTTCCCTTTCGCCGTCCGGACCATCTCCCCCCCGACGAGATGCCAAGAGCTGGAGGAAGCCGCCGCGATGGGACTCCGAATGGCGTGCTGCCGGAGTCTCGCCTTAGAAACGAAGAGGCGGCGGAGAAGATCAGGAAGCTGCTGGTCCCCGAGGGCCAGCAGGGGGCCCTGGTGGTGACGCCGGCGAGCTTCCCGCCGGCGACGACCCACTCGGGGCGCATCGTGCTGTTCACGTCCTTAGTGGCGGCGGGGCTGGTGCCGCCGTTCTCCACATTTTTTCTTCAAGTCCTCGACACCTACGGTATTCAGCTGGTGCACCTGAGCCCCAACTCGGTCGTCGTCCTGGCGGTGTTCGCCCATTTCTGCGAGATGTTCGTGGGAGTGGCGCCATCGGTGACACTCCTCCGGCATTTCTTCGCGCTGCGATCCGCCGGGAAGAAGAGGGGCTACTCCACCGCGGACGTCGCGGGCTGCTGTAATCTTCGGCTGCGTGACGGCATGGGGGAGCGATACATCCCCCAGCTGCTGCGGAGCAAGTGGGAGGAGTGGCGGCAGGACTGGTTCTACATCGACGTCGACCCCCACGACCGACTCACCCTGCCGGAGGCGGCGGCGGAGCCCCAGAAGGCGACCTGGGAGGTACCACCGCCGACGGACGCGCGACTGGAGCCGGTCTTCGAGCGCATCGGGTTCCTGCGCGACACCGGGCTCACGTCGGTGATGGTGGTGGCGGACTTCCTGCGCCGCCGCCTGGCGCCCCTGCGGGAGTGGGCCCGGCCCTGCTGGCTCTACACCGGGCCTAATGACATCACCCGGACCCAGATCAGCGCGAGCTGGGACCTGGGCCCGGCGGAGCTGAAGGGCATGCTCCAGGTGGTGACCGGTGTGGAGGAGATGAGCCAGGCTTAGCTCCCGTGGAGAGAGATGGCGCTCTGCGCCAACCCTGAGCGTGCGGCGATCCAGGCGAAGCTGCCGGTATTCGACGCCCAGGGATTGGTCGACCGGCCGAGGAGCCGGAGTCCCGAGGTCATGGAGATCCCCGGGTTGGATGAGGCGGCCGGCGAGGGGGCCGCGAGCGATCCGGCGCGGACCGGTGCCCCGGGCGCCGCGAGCGGCGAGCCGCAGGCCAGCGGTGGGGCCGCTGCGGGCAGCAGTCACCACACCAGAGGAGAAGGCACCGCCGGCAGCGGAGCGGCGGTGGCGCCGGAGGACCGGGGGAAGCACCCTCGGCTCTTCATTCCCGTGCCGGAGTCCCCACCGTTGCCATCGGCGGAGGCGGCATTCCCCGTTCTGGAGCCGCGCCTTGTTCGGCTGGGGCCCGATCCGGAGCTCGGAGACCACGCAGCGGCCCCGCGGAACCCCCGGCAGAAGAGGAGGAGGGAGGACTCCGGGCCGGCGCCAGCGAGCTCGGAGTTCAGGATCCCGGCAGCGAAATGGCAGTACCGAAAGCCTGCATCCGCGTAAGTCTTGTCCATCATTCCTTCTTGGGCGTGCTTCGCCCGAACTGGATTTTGATTTTGATTTTTGTCCTTCTCCCGCAGGCCTCCCGCGGGCGCCGCTGAGGGCCAGGGGTAGCCAGAGGCGCCGAGGGCGGCGCCAGCCCCCGAGCTGAGTGCGCCCGAGCTGAGCGCACCTGAACCGAGTGCGCCGGCGGAGACAGGGCTGGCCAGCGCAGTGGGGGAGCCGGAGCCAGCGGACGCGGCGACGGAGACGGGGACGACGGACGCGGGGGCAGATACGGAGCCAGCGGACGCGGCGGCCGTGACAGAGGCGCAGCCGCTTCCCGAGCGTCCAGCGTCGTTCGAGCCCGCCCCGAGCGCGCCGAGCCCGGGGAGGATGGTGGTGCAGCAGTTTTCGGGGACCCCGAGCCCCCCGAGGGAGGCTCGCAGGGGACCCAGCGCCCAGTCGCTGCCCAGCTAGCCCGCCGAACCCCTCTCGGTCGCGCTGGGGAGCATCCGGGAGGCGATGGGGCGGCTAGAGGCGACTGTAGCAGAGGAGGTGGCGCAACTGGAGGTGGATCGCGCTGCCCTGGCCACGGAGAGAGCGCAGCTTACCACTGCTTGGCGCTCTTTCGAATCCCGCCTCCTCGCGATGCGCGCCGCCAACGAGGACGAACAGCGCGCTATGGTGGAGGCCCGCGCGGAGATCACGCGGGAGCGGGAAGACGCCGCCCGCCTGGCTGAGGCATCGCGGCAGGAAGCTGCCGAGGCCCTTGCCATGTAGAGGCGGGCGCAGGAGCGGGAGGAGGCGGTCGCGAACCGTGAGAGGGCAGCAGAGGCCCTCCAGGCTGACCTAGCTCGCCAACAGGGGGAGGCCGACGGGACCCGCGCCGATCTCCAGCATTGGGCAGAGGAGCTCCAGCACATCGAAGGAGATCTCCGACGCTGGGAGGAGGACGTCGCAATCCGGGAGGTCGACACCGAGATCACGGCGGCGGACCTGGGTGCCCGAGAGTAACTGCTGACCCGCCGGGAGTTAGAGGCTACCGAGGCGGCGGCGGCCGCTGCTGCCAGGGAGGAGCAGATTGCCAAGTCCGAGGCAGAGCTATCCACCCGAGAACGGGCCCTGTCCGAGCTGGCGGGGCAGGCGAAGCTGGCCGCCGACCATGCACCCGGCGCCGGTTCCTCTGGTGCGGTCGTGGGCCAGGGGCTCGTGGAAAAGCTGCGGCTCGTGAAGGAGGAGCTCGAGGCCGCCTCACTCGCGCGGATCAGCATGCAGCACATGTTGGAGGACACCCTCCGGCGGATGCGGCGGTCCGTAGCGACGGCCGGACTTGGGCGGCTCGTCGTGGAGACGAAGGGCGACGGTCCCGGCCGGTTCGTCCTGGGATTCCAGCAGGTCTGCGAGAGCCTCGAGACGCTGCCCTGGGCCGTCCAGGAACTTGCCGCCCGGGAGGGGCGCGGCTTGGCCCAAGCGGTGGCCGAGCACGTCCTGGCTTGCTACCGGAGCAGAGACCCGAACTTCCCGCTGGAGCCAGCGCAGGAAGGGGTGGTCGAAGCCGAGGAAGAGGCCGCCCGGGAGGCAGTTCGGAGCACCGCCGCCGCGGTGGCGGCCGGGTTCAAGCGGGAAGTGCCGCCGCCGCCCGTCCCGGGGAGTGGCCGTGAAGACTCCGGCTCCGACGTCGACTCCGATTAGATTTTTTGTAGTAGTTTCTTCTTTTTTCACTTTTGACTTGATGTAAATATGGGAGTGATCCCTCAGAACAGCTATCCTTCTTTGTGAATATAATGGAAGCCTTTCTTTGGGGTCACAACTCTAGTGTTTCTGAGTACTTAGTGTAGTTTCCTCTGTTTTCTCTTGGTGCCCCGAGGAGTACTCAGTCGGACCGGCCCCGACCTTTCCTTCCCGAGAACGAAGTCGTCCCGATCGTACTTCTCGGTGCGTTCAGCCCCCGAGCCCTCGCGAGTCCGCAATGGCTAAGTCACAAGACAAAGGCACGAACTTCCTTGCTTGGGAGATAGATTGATCCAGCACGGAGCACGCCGTGACCGGTGAACACTTTTCCACCTTGCGACTACTCGGCCAGCAGACTGGAGGCACGCGCGGGCGGGGATGCGACCAAGAGTCCCCACAGTTCGGTGGTGCCCGGGCTTAGGACGGACCGGAGCGAGCACCGACAGCCCGTCCCTGGGGGCCTAGGCTCCGGACTACTCGAGTGGCTCGAGTGATAGGATTACCCAGGGCGCCCAGGGAGACCATCTCACCGAGCAAATTAGAAAACGAGGGCCCCCGAGGACGACTCGGGAATAAAATATTATTGAATGTAAATTCGTCTGAATTTAGCCACTCACCGGACAGCTGTTAGCCTTTCGGCCAACCGATCCAGGAGGGGCATGCGCTCCGAGCTCGGGGTGCCCGGGAACTTAGTTCCCGAAGTCGGGGCGCCCGAGCACCAAGGGGCGCATGAGGAGCCCGGGGTCAGGTGATCTCGACCACTCAAGCCTGAGCGGTAGGACCACCCGAGGACCCTGAGGGCCGAGCAGCGACCTAGGCACTGAGGCCCTTGCGGTCGAGCTGCTTTTGCTTTTGATTGTCGATCTGTGACTTGGAAAAAATAGAGAAATTCCATGTTTGGTGCGCTCTGTTAGTGCGGTACTTGTTATAGACTACTCTCGTTTTTGACCCGAGACCTCTCGAATACCCAGACCGGCGGACAAGAGCAGGCAGAGGCATAACCCAGAGGTCCTATGGTTCGGTGGCGCCCGGGTATGACAGACCGGACCGAGCACCGACAGCCCGCCCCTGGGGCCTAGGCTCCGGACTACTCGAGCAGCTCGAGCGATAGGATTACCCAGGGCGCCCAGGGACTCGGTAGTGCCCGGGAGCCTACCACGACACCGAACACCACAGCCTAACACATCAGACGTAAGTTAGCAGCAACTGCCCGCGCGCATACCGATCGGGATTCTTTTATCAACGGGGAAAATGAGAGAGCGAACTTTTTCTCGCACAATCGAGCATCTCACCAGACAGATTAAACATATGGAATCCAGAAAAACGAAATTGACACATAATTGCATATTAACATTCATACTATATTGACAATTTTTTTTACAAGGTTGGGTGACTTACCCAGTTAGTGGTAGCCCCCGGTCAACTTGGGCGGGGGGGAAGCCTCCGGCCTGGTTGACCTGAGCTGCGAGCATGGCCATCTACGGGTAGAACTTGCGCAAGTGCTCGATGTTCCATGGATTGGGGAGCGGTTGCCTGTCTTCTGCAGCCAGCCGGAAGGAACCTTCTCGCGGGACACCGATCACGGTAAAGGGGCCTTCCCACATAGGGGACAGCTTATTCTTTCCTTCGCGCGATTGGACGCGTCGGAGAACTAGATCCCCCACCTCGAGAGACCGGGCTCGGACGTGGCACTGATGGTAGTGCCGCAGACTTTGCTGGTAACGAGCTGCCTGGACGGCGGCACGCCGCCGGCGCTCCTCCAAGTAATCGACGTCGTCGCGCCTCTACTGCTCTTGCTCGCCCTCAGAGTAGGCATGCACCCGAGGGGAGCCTAGAGTGAGCTCGGAGGGGAGGACCGCTTCAACGCCGTACATGAGGAAGAAAGGAGTCTCCCCGGTAGCGCGACTCGGCGTGGTTCGATTGGCCCATAGCACGGCAGGTAGCTCATCGACCCACCCTCCTTCCCGTGCTTTGCGAGCACGTCATAGGTCCGGGTTTTGAGCCCCTTTAGTATCTCCGCGTTGGCGTGCTCAACCTGCCCATTGCTCCGAGGATGAGCGACGGAGGCGAAGTAGAGCTTGATGCCGAGGTCTTCGCAGTAGTCCCCGAATAGGGCACTTGTGAATTGGGTACCGTTGTCGGTGATGATCCGGTTCGGGACACCAAAGCGACTGGTGATGCCGCGGACGAATTGAAGCGCCGTGTTCTTGGTCACCTTGATGACTGGGACCGCCTCCGGCCACTTGGTAAATTTGTCGATGGCGACGTAGAGGTACTCATAGCCCCCGATTGCTTGGAGGAATGGACCCAGAATGTCCAGCCCCCAGACCGTGAAAGGCCATGATAGGGGGATGGTGTGGAGAGCCTGAGCTGGCTGGTGAATCTGCTTTGCGTGGAACTGGCATGCCCTGCAGCGCCGAACCAGCTCGGAAGCATCCTGGAGGGCTGTAGGCCAGTAGAAACCTTGCCGGAAGGCCTTCCCGACCAGCGTGCGGAACGATGCACGGCCACCGCACTCGCCCTCGTGGAACTCAGCGAGAAGCTCGCCGCCTTCTGCCCGGGAGATGCATTTCAGGAGGATGCCGCCTGCACTACGCCGGTAGAGATCCCCATCTACTATGGCATAGCATTTGGACTGCCGAGCAACTCTTTCGGCAGACGCCTCATCCCCGGGAAGGAACTTTTCCTTCAAGTACCCTCGGATGTCGTCCATCCACGAGGCATCTTGAGAACAATCAGCAAGTGCAGCGCACTCGCCGGACGGCGGCACCCTAACGGGGCTTCCCACTGAGGGCACCGCCGGGGTCCCCTGAATTGAGTTTGAGGTTTCCCCTTCGCCCTGTTCGGCAGGCAGGACGGAAGGCCGTGTGAGTCTTTCTTCAAAGACTCCGGCAGAGATGCGCGCACAGGAAGAAGCCAGGCAGGAGAGGTCGTCGGCCAGAGCGTTGTCGCGGCGCGGGATGTACCGCAGCTCCAGGCCATAGAAGCGCTTCTCCAGCTTCCTAACTGCCGACACGTACGCCGCCATCTAAGGATCCGTGCACTGGTACTCTTTGGATACTTGGTTGACTACCAGCTGGGAGTGTCCCTTGACCAGGAGGCGACGAATCCCAAGACCCACCGCGGCTCGGAGGCCAGCGATGAGACCTTCATATTCCGCCATGTTGTTGGATGTGCGGAACTGCAGTTGCACGATGTACCGGAGTTCTTCACCCGTTGGGGAGCTGAGAACCACTCCGGCCCCCGCGCCTTTCAGCGAGAGAGAACTGTCGAAGTGCATGATCCAGTACCCGGGCGCATTGTGCCCGGGATATGTAGAGATCTATTCTGGGATGACCTCGGGGACGGGTGTCCATTCTGCCACGAAGTCGGAGAGCGCCTGGCTTTTGATCGCCTGGCAACTGACAAAGTGTAGGTCGAACTCCGTCAGCTCCACCGCCCACTTGAAGACACGCCCGGTGCCTTCTCTATTCCGGAGGATGGGTCCCAGTGGATACGTGGTAACCACCGAGACCTTGTGCGCTTGGAAGTAGTGGCGCAGCTTCCGGGAAGCGATGAGCACGGTGTAGAGCAGCTTCTGAGCCTGGGGGTACCTTGTTTTGTCCTCCCGGAGGACTTCACTGATGCAGTACACTGGTCGCTGTACCCGGCGGGCCCGGACCGCGGCCTCACCCGAGGGGCTGTTGCAGCCCCCAGGCTCGGCGGCGAGGTCGGGGCTAGCCGGATGCTCGGGCTCTACTCCCTGGCCAGGAGGAACCGAGTGCTCGGTCTCGACCCCCTGCTCGGGGGAGCCAAGTGCTTGGGCTCGACCCCCTGCTCGGGGGGAGCCGCGAGGACTGAGGAGTGCTCGGGGGCGGCCGGGAGCTGGGACCCAGCACCTGACCCCGTGCACTCGTCGCGTTCCACCACCAGCACCATGCTCACGACCTGAGGGGTGGCCAATACGTATAGTAGTAGTGGCTCGCCTTCGGATGGAGCCACCAGCACGGGTGGTGAGGTGAGGTACTTCTTCAGATTGCGGAAGGCCTGCTCGGCCTCCGGCGTCCAGTCAAAACGACCGGTCTTCTTCAGAAGCTTGAAGAGGGGGAGCCCCTGCTCTCCAAGTTTGGAGATGAAGCGTTCGAGGGCCGCCATGCAGCCGACGAGACGCTGAACCTCCTTGAGTCGAGCCGGGGGTCGCATCTGCTCGATGGCCCGGATCTTCTCTGGATTGGCCTCAATTCCTCGGCTGGAAACCAAGAAACCGAGGAGCTTGCCCGCGGGTACCCCGAAGACACACTTCTCGGGGTTGAGCTTTAGGCGGGTAGTGCAGAGACTATTGAAAGTCTCGGCAAGGTCTTCGAGCAGGGTGGCGCAGTCTCGGGACTTGACCACGAGATCGTCGATGTAGGCCTCGACGTTGCGGCCAACCTGCGAATCAAGGGTGATGCGAATAGCGCGCTGGAAAGAAGACCCAGCGTTACGCAAACCAAAAGGTATCGACAAATAGCAACAAGTCCCCACCATGGTGGTAAAAGCAGTTTTTTCTTCATCCTCTACGGCCATGCAAATCTGGTGATAGCCAGAGTTTGCATCTATAAAACACAAAAGATCACATCCCGCGGTTGCATCTACAATCTGATCTTTGAGGGGCAAAGGGAAAGGATCTTTAGGGCAAGCCTTGTTTATATCGGTGTAGTCCACGCACATGCGGAGCTTGCCGTTGGCTTTCGAGACGATAACTGGATTCGCCAGCCACTCGGGGTGGAGGACTTCTCGGATGAATCTGGCGTCAAGGAGCTTGCTGACTTGCTCCCGGATGAACTCCTGGCGCTCGGGCGCCTGCCGCCGGACCTTCTACTTCACCGGGCGTGCGTCCGGACGCACAGCCAAGTGGTGCTCAATCACCTCCCTAGGGATCCCGGGCAAGTCGGACGGCTGCCATGCAAACACGTCGGTGTTAGCCCGGAGGAAGGTGACGAGCGCGCTTTCCTATTTGCCGTCCAAGTCACCGCCGATTCGGATAACCTGGGAGGCGTCTTCACCCACCACGACTTCCTTTGTAGGGACAGAGGCGTCGACGGTGAGTCGGGGTTTGGATGAAGAGGGTCCCGGGCCCACTTGGCAGCCTTCGACCTCAGCCTGAGCTGAGATCAAGGCCAGGTATGACTGCTCGACGCAGGAAACGGCGCCGCCGGAGTCAGCAATGACGGAGATGAGGCCTGATGGGCCCGGCATCTTGACCGTGAGATACGCATAATGCGCAGCCATCATGAACTTGGCAAGTGCTGGACGCCCGAGGATGGCGTTGTAGGGGAGGGGGAGCTCCACGACGTCGAAGAGGACGTTTTCCGTGCGGAAGTTATCCCGACTCCCGAAGGTCACGGGCAGCTCGACCTGCTCGAGGGGTAGGGAGTGCCCGGGTGTCACTCCGCGGAATGGAAGCGACGACTTTAGGCGCCTGGAGGGCACCTGCAGCTTCTCAAAGGCCTCCTTGGAGAGGAGGTTGAGGCCTGCACCCCCATCGATCAGCACTCTGCCGACCTTGACATTGCAGATGGTGAGGGACACCACCAAGGGTAGTCACCCCACGCCTGCAGTACTGGCGGGGTGATCGGCTACACTGAACGTGATCGGAGCGTCTGACCACCTCAGGGGCCTGGCGGCCTCTTCGCTCGGGGTTGCCGAGCACACTTCGCGCCGCATGGTCTTGATGCCACGCCGCGAGGAAGGCGTATAGGCGCCTCCGTCGATGAAGGCGACGGTATGCTCGGGCTCCTGAAAGCCGAGCTCTGTGTTGCCGGGAGCGACCTCAGGGCCGCCTCCCCCGCGAGACTCGTCGCGCTCCCTCTGGCGCTACTCGATGAGGCCCTTGACCGTACGACACTCCGTGAGGTCATGCCATCTGATCTGGTGGATTGGGCATCATTTGCCTAGCTCGGGCCCCGCAGGAGCGGGGGCCTTTGCTAGAGCGGGAGCCCGGGCGGGGGCCGGAGCCCTTGCGGGAGTCGGAGCCCTTACGGGGGCCGAAGCCCTAGGAGGGGCCCTGGCCGGGGCTCTCGCGGGCGCGGGCCTTCTATCGGTGGCTGCCCAGCGTTCTTGCCGACGATCGGGCTCTGGGGCCAGCCTATGGGCGGGGCCCTGGGCCGGCTCGACAGGGGCGACCTCGCGCCTCCTTCTCTTTTTCTTTTCCCGCCTGTCGGAGCGGGAAGAACTTGGTTGGTCGGCGGCGGGGCACTCGAGGCGCGGAGCGTGCCAAGCCTGTGCTTCCGCCGCCTTGGCGCACTTGTCGGCCAGCGCGAAAAGCTCTGCGGTGGTCTCGATTTCGTGCGTACCTAGCTTCTCGAGCATCCGTTCGTCACGGACGCCCTGCTGGAAGGCGACGATAACAGCGTGGGGGGCTATCCGCGGGATAGTGTTGCGGACCTGGCTGAAATGCTGAATGAAGCGCCGCAACGTCTCCCCCTCCTGCTGCTTGACGGCGTGGAGGTCGCACTCCAAGCCAGGGCGCGTGAATGTGCCCTGAAAATTAGCCACGAATTGGTGGCAAAGATCATCCCAAGAACTAATGGATCCCGGGGGTAAGTTCATGAGCCAAGAACGGGCAGAGCCCCTCAAGGCGACATGAAAATAATTAGCCATCACCTTTTCGCTGCCACCGGCCGCCTGGATAGCGGTGGTGTATATCTGGAGGAACTCAACGGGGTTGATGGACCCGTCGTACTTCTCCGGCAGCTCGGGGCGGAACTTGGAGGGCCATTTGACCCGTCGGAGCTCACTAGTGAAGGCACGGCAGCCGGTGCAGTACCCTGTGGCGCGGGTGGCGTTCCTTGGCGGCGAACGCCGATGAGCCAGGGAATCCTGGCGATCGTGGGCCGGCAAAGAGGAAGACTGGTCCTCAGCCTCGGCCTCCTGCCGGGTCTCCCGCTGGCGCTCGAGAGTGACACGCGTATCTTCAAGGCCCCTCCGCTCGTTGAGACGCAAGAGGAGGTCTTGGGCTCCGGACGCGGACGAGGGGGGGGGGGCGGCGCTCCGTCTGGAGGCCCCCCGGCCAGTGCGAACGTTGCCCGTAGATGGGCCGGTTCTGGCGGCGCCACGCTGGGTGGTGGCGCGAGAACTCTCGGCCAACACCTGGCAGCGGGCTGTGCCGACCAAGGCGGTGACTTCTTGGAGCCAACGGCCTTTTGGGGTTTCCGCCGTCGCCTGGATAGGCGGATGCCTGAGGAGAGCGTGCGCCGCAAGCAGCGCGCTCCCGGGGCTGGCCTCGCCGAAAGCGAGCCTACGCCGGAGAGGCGCCCAGCGCTGTCCAGATGCAGACCTGGAGGCCGGAGTCCCGACCACCTGCTGGGGGTCGGATGGTGCACTGGCGGAGGCGGCGGCGGCCCTGCTGGGCCCAGCGCCTTGGTCCCCTTGGGAGGGAAACGCCGCGCGTGCAGATCGCGGCTGCTGCTGGGACGCTGCATCGGCTGGGGCCTCCTGTGCGAGGGGCTGCATTTCCCCGCTGGAACTGGAGCTGGAACGCTGGAGGCGGTGACCACCGGCCATTTTTTTCTGTGGAAGAAAACAAAACAAATAGATTCAGGGATGTTCCCCCCTACCTGGCGCGCCAGCTGTCGGAGGATTAACTCCTATCGCAGGAATCCCGAGAGACCCCTTTTTAGAGATTCGGCCGGGGGTATGATCCTGAATAAGTTCATCGGAGAAATAAATGGGAATGAATGCAACGGCCGGTGGTGGGGGATGTCGACCTAGTGCAAGAAGAAGTAAATGCACCGGAATTTAGACAGGTTCGGGCCGCACGGGGGCGTAATACCCTACTCCTATATGAATGCTATAACTGTCCTGAGGAAGTCCCTCAAGGATGTTGCTAGTTACAAGGATGATGGCCTAACTAAGAGCTTGAGGCTCCTTGTTCTTCGGCTGGAACTGTGCTCAACCTTGCTCACAGCGACTCTGTGTGTTCTCTCTTCTGGTATATCTCTTTTGTTCTTGTCTTTCATTTTCGTCTGGTCTCGTCTGGTCGTCTCTTGCGTTGCCGGCTATTTTAAGTGCTCGCCGGCCACGACATGCCCCTAACGGAAAGGAGGGGGCTCGGGTTCCGAGGCACCATAAATGGAAAGGGCGTCATCATTTCTTCTGAGTGAAGTGACCGGGGGTGCAAAATGCGTCGCACGCCCAGTCGCCCGTCACCATAAATGCCCTGGCAACGGGTGCCGTGGAGAGGGCCCACCGAGCAGCCGCAGAGCAACCCGGCGTGCCCGCCCTGTCTTGTTCCTCTGTCACAGCAGCGCGGCAGACGGAACGCCTTAATCCTTACGACGTTATCCCGAGACGGGCCGGATGGCACGGGACGGGACCTGTGCAATTAATGACCCCACGCCTCTCTGCCAAAGCATGGCAGGAACTGACGCTGAGCGTGGGGGGAGCAGTTGGAGATGTCAGGCCACGCACGCTCATTAAATGCGGCCTTGGACCTCTGGCTATTCGACACCTCATCGGTAGGCCCCTCGGGGGCCTTTCTGAGTCGTCGGGGTATCGAGTGCTCGGGGGTACTGTTCACATCCCCGAGCACTCTCTCCCGAGAATGCCCATCCTTGTCTTCGGAGTGCCGGGTGCTCGGAGGTACTGTTCACCTCCCCGAGCACTTACTCCCGAGCACTCTTGCACGAACCTTCGGGGACCGAGTGCTCGGGGGCTGCCACGTGCAGCCCCGAGCACTCTCTCCCGAGAACTCTTGTACGGATCTTCGGGGAACCGAGCGCTCGGGAGCTGCCGCACGCAGCCCCGAGCACTCTCTCCCGGAACTTAGCTCTTCTGATCGTCGGGGGACTAGGGTGCTCAGGGGTGACCGGGCACCTTCCCGAGCACTTTCTTCCTGGTACTCGGACTCCGTGGATCATCGGGGTACTGGGGTACTCGGGGGCCACCGACCGTGGCCCCGAGCGCCTTCTCCCGGGACTTGGCCTTCTGTCATCCCACAAGAGAGGCCTCGCGGGATGGTGCCATGTGGCGGATGGCTGGGCTGGCCTCGCTATTCGGGGACCCCTGGTTCCTGATACACCGACAATGATGAACCGACACATGTAGAGATACAGGTACATCAATCGGTTTAGCATCTTTTATGTAATCGATGCAACACTTAACAACTTTTTCGGTACTGTAGCACTCGATCATGGAACCCTATAGGTGAGCACGATTCCGTACATAGTCCTTGATAGGGGTGGAAACGGATCGAATACGAATGGAATCGAATTCGGATAGTACGATTTACCACATTTTAATCCGAATGCGAATACGGATCGGATATCCTCGAATACGAATATGAATCGGATAGTTCGAATACGAATTCGCATTTGGATATCTACTCGATCTTCGAAATTCAGGTCGGAAATTTAAATTTTTGAAAAACTTTGACTGAAATTTGATAAAATTCGACTGAAATTTGTTCTAATTTGATTGGGCCGGAATTTTAGAAATTTTGTTCAAATTTCATGTTGGAAATTTAAATTTTTGATCAAATTTAACTAAAATTTGATGAAATTTGTCTGAAATTTGTTCCAATTTGATTGGGTTGGAATTTCGTTCATATCTGAAATTTCTAAAACTTTAGCAAAATTTGGTTCCCTGGTTGGCGGATACGGATACGAATCGGATATATCTCGAATTCAGATATCCACATTTGAATCCGAATCTCGAAAACGAATTCGGATATATCCATTTTAGTATCCATTTCAGAAACGAATACGGATATGGATATCCATATTCGTATTTTAACGGATACGGATATCGGATAATTCGGATTTCCTGCCATCCATTTCCACCCCTAGTCCTTGAGAATGCCCATGTATGGCTCAAACGTATACATCTGATCTAAGAATTCAGGGTCCAGTGTAATTATCTCATTCACGATGTGAACCAAGAGGTGTACCATGACATCGAAAAAGGATGGAGGGAAGCACATCTCAAGTTGGCACAGAGTCTCTACCATGTAACTATGTAGAGCACCCAGTTTTTCAGCATCGATCACCTTCTGAGCAATTGCGTCGAAGAAGTGACACAACCGTGTGATGACCACCTTTATGTATCCTGGCTTGATACCCTTGATTGCAATAGGGAACATACGCGTCATCATCATAGGACAATCGTGAGACTTCATGCCGATTAGCTTCAAATCTTTCATCGAGACTAGTTTCTTGATGTTGGATGAGTAACCAGTTGGGACTCTCACCCCACGTAAGCACTTGCACAACACTTTTTTTCTCCTCAGGTGTCAGAGAGTAGCTAGCCATTTGGTCTGTCTTCAGGGTGTAGCTCTAGCGTGATTCCAAAATGCACGAAGTCCTTATGTAACTTGATTCTTTCCTTTGTCTTGCCCGGTATGTCTAGTAAGAGGCCAAGGATGCTGCCACAAACATTCTTGTCAACATGTATGACATCGATGCTATGGCGAACGTCCAAGTTCTTCCAGTAAGGCAAATACTTAAAGAAAATTGACATCATCTTCCATAGCATGCCGGTCGGCGTCTCACTTTTCTTCCTCTTTTTACCCTTCGGCAGCTTCCCAAAAACAACCTTGATGCTCTTGACCATTTCAAACACTAGTGCTCCGCTGCGAGATTTTGGGCTAGTACCTTACTCAATCGTGTTGTCAAAATATTTATTCATCCTGCGGTATCTGTGAGTTTTGAGTAAGAATCGTCAGTGTCACGTGTACACTACCTTTTGTGAGTACGGAAGGTACAAAGATGCAGTTTTATCCAAGCACACTACACATCCTTGCTTCCCTCTAACCTGTCCGGGTAGGGAAAAAAGGGCGGGATAATCACTGATGGTAACGAAAATTAAGGTTTTCAGCGTGAAGTACTGTTGTCGGTACTCATCCCACACCCAAACCCCATCATTTCACAGTTTCGCCATATCTTCCATCAATGGTTCCATAAACATATCTATATCATTGCCAAGTTTGTTTAAGTCCTTGAATAAGAATGGACAGCATAAAGTATTTTCGCTTCATGCATAGCCATGGAGGAAGGTTGTAGATGGCCAGGACTATTCGTTAAGTGCTATGTGAGGTGCTCATGTCATCGAAAGGATTCATTCCATCGGTACTCAATGCAACCCTTACATTCCTTGGTTCTTCAGTGAAATCTAGATACATGGCATCAAACTTTCTCCATTGGCTAGCATCAGCGGGGTGTCGAAACTTAGTTCTATCCTTCTTGTACTTATCGAAATGCCAACGCATCAGTTTAGAGTCCCTAGGGTTCAAGTACAAACGCTGCAAGCGGGAGATCACAGGCATACCACATCACCATGGTAGGACTTTTTATCTTCTTCTCTACGTCGGAAGAAGTGTCTTCTTCGTCGCGACCAGCATTACTCTTCTTCTTCTTTGCGTTGGCAGAAGCATCTTCGTCCTCACAATCGTCATTCCTCTTGTACCGACTCGCATTGCATACTGGACATCTATCCATGGCTTCGTTCTCTTTACGGTAGAGTATACAATGGTTTGGACAGACGTGTATTTTTTTACATCCAATGACAATAGGCTGATAAGCTTCTTTGCCTGATAAGTGGTGGTGGGCAAGGACGGCTTCAGAAGCATGTTTGTCAAGATATTCAACAGATCCGAGAAACTCTTGTCGGATCATCCATTGCTGGCCTTCAACCTTAGAAGTTCAAGCACCGAATGCAACACCGTAAACTCTTTATCACAACCCTTCGATTCCTCGTACAAAAGTTCATTCGATGTCTTCTGTAACACCTCAAAATTATCTAAACCTCTTGTGTCTCTTAAAACATGCGGTTCTGCGTGGCGTAACATTTCCTCCAGATCGAAATCAGTATCATCATCCACCATAACATAAGTGGTGTCTTCAACTCCCTCATCATCACCATCAACTTGATCAGCAGCGATGTTGTCATTTGGTTTGCTTGTATGTTGTTCGCCGTGATTGGACAAACATGTGTAATCCTCGACAAAACATCTCAAGATCAAGTGTGATTTGATTATGCTTGATTTGACCCATAATTTCTTGTTCTTGCAGTCATAACATGGACAATATATTTTCTTGGTCTTCTTAGTCAAAGCGTTCTTCTCGGCGGCTTTAATAAAAGCAGAAAGTCCTTTAATGTATATTTCTTCATATCTTGGCGCATCGTATATCCATGATGTATCTATCTTTAACTTCAACAACAAAATTAGATACATAAATTAATTAATTAATAATAATATCATAATTAAAAAAGATTTTTTAAATATAGAAAAATTAGGCATATAATATGTCTACGCAACTGAATCTACATTGGAGAAAATTTATGGCTCAAAATAATGTAGATTTATTACTCTCTCCCTCTACATCTAGATCTAGATCTAGATCAAAAAATCCTCATTCATGATAAAATCTTCTAGAGGCTAAAAAATATCAAATTGAAGCTATATTTTTGAAATATAATGCAAGAATCATGTGAATCTATACAATTGAATCAACTGCCACAAATTTTAGCTAATTCAAGGATCTAAATAGCTAGAACCATGAGCACTCTAGAACATATTCAAACCCGAAATAAGCCATAAATCTAAATCTATACTTCAAAAATATGCAACCTATGGATGAGATACTCGTACCTTAAATGTCTCATCCAGAGAATTCAAAAACAAAACATCCCCCTCTGTTTTCAAATTTGGCGACCGCCTTTTGAGCTGTACTATTCGAACAACAACGAGCTCGGTCCGAATCAAGCTACTTGCGGACAAGCACTATTTATAGAGATATTACCACAAGCAGTTCAGATAATAAATCACGTATAGAAATTAATTTTTATAGGCGGTTACTTATATAAATCGTCTATAAAAATAACTCCATTTTTACATACGGTTCATATTAAGAATCATCTGTGAAAATAGATATTTTCTAAGGCGGTTACTTATGTGAATTGTATGTGAAAATAGAGTAGAAATAGTTCAAAACCGTACGAGATCTCAACCTAGTACTCAGACAATTTATCATATAAACGGTCTGTAAAAACAAAACTCAAGTATTTCGAAAAATAGCTTTATAGCAGTGATGCCATACTACTAATGCTGGCCGGTGAGGCAGAGAAAGCCATATGGTCGATCTTGCAAGTTACCACAATAAACATATCGTCTATATTGTCACGTGCATATGCGCCAAGTAGCCTGGTCCCATACATGGTCCAAATAATGGAGAATCCAAATAAGATAATCGCCCTAGCAGGAACACGTGTGGTTCTCAACTATATATATATATATATATATATATATATATCACATTATTGTTCACTCATACCAGGCATGCTTCGTCCATGCCATGTTAGTCGAGCTTCATTCATCATCTGAACATGGTTTCTCTTTGTTCCTTGAGAAATCGCATACGAAGAATATGGAAGGAAGAGGTCTTACGAGTTTGATTGTCGTTGTTCTCATACTGGTCTAGTTCTAGATCAGAATAATACTTGAAAACTATAGAAAATTATATACAGAAATTTTAGGGAAATCAAGAATAATACTTGAAAACAATAGAAAATTCAAAAAATATAACAAAAAGATTAAAAACATGAGAATCCTAGGGTCAACTTTTAATAAAAACTTGAGGTTCATAGAAAATGAACGTTCATATTTTTTGAGAAATTTTATTACATAAATGGTGAGGAAGAAAGAAATATTTAACGTTTGTATTCTTAGTTTAGAGTAAAATTTTCAAAACTTGAAGTTATATTCAGAACAAATACTTGGTTTCTTGTGTATTTTTCTTTTTTATTTATATTTTGGTTTTTCTATATTTTCATAAGTGTTATTCTTTTTTCTCCTTTTTTATCATTTCCGGTATTTTTTTAACGGTCAGAGATAGTTGACCTAACAGGAGTGGCAAAAAGAAAAGGGAACAAATGGAGTAGTGACAAAAGAGAAAAGCGCCATTTTCTGACGGTAGAAGAGAGAATTGAAGCTCTTTCAGTGACAAAAAGAAATTATTCTCTATATTGATCGATTTCTTCCATTTATATTTATAGTAATGCCTGGATGGCTTTCCCACGCCCTTTGCTCAAACAATATGGGGGAGGAAATTTCTTATTTGACCTCATAAATTCAAACTTTCAACCGTCGAAATCAAACTTCCAATTCGAAAAATTGTATGGTTTTGCTAGTTGGATTTTCATCTCTTGAGCCTTGCTTGCGGTTCGTGCAGGATGGTGTGATATGGTTCGGCTGCGGTATGTGTCATACAATTATATTGGTAACACTGAAATAATATTATAAGAGTACGTGGCAATTGATAGCACTATGCTTTCAACATTGAGAGAAGATGGATGGATACTTATAGTACTATGCAGATCTTAAATAGTTGTGTGAGTATTGTAGCACTATTGAAAATAATATTTTAAATACATGCAGATATTGGGCTCGCATGTCCTAAAAAAATATAATAACATAGATCAAATTCTGGCAACACATATGCTAGCACGTAACTGTACTATGTGCACATAAACAAGTCAATCGACATATAGTTTATCTAAAAAAATACTCACTGTTTCTTTCAACTGTGGAGAAAAGGCAAGTGTGTTCGGTTAACTCACTGCATGCCTACCACGAGATATTAGATTATAGCTGCCGTGAACCTTATCATTGTATTATTTTCTTTAACTTTTTTTTTTTGCTAAATGTGGCTCCATATTATCTAATCTCCTCACACTTCACCCAGAACTATTAACTGTGTTCCAACGGGTGTGTTCATGCCTGCTCACGAATTAGAATGGGTGTGAATGATGACGATGAAAATAAACAATCCGATTAGCTATCATATTCTGATTAGGTAGCTAGCTGATGGTCGTGACTGATGTGGCAAAGGGGCTCGAGTACTAATTAATTAGGTGATCATTGAACAAAAAGATAATATACTAAAAAGATAGTACTGCCTAAGTACATATATAATGCCTTTGAACGGCACAAGAACAATGTAGCGAATATGATCCCGTTAGTATGTATGTGATTTTGTTAATTATATAACATAATTAATGAAATTAATATGTTTATCATGTATGTTTTAGTAGATATTTTTATGTAATTAAATATGATGAATTTCTATACAATCATGTAGAGCTCTTCACAAGCTTTACATAAAGTCTAAGATCATCAAAAATTATTCACGAAATACGAATTGCTAGTTAGCTGAAAATATACATAGCGGATATTTCGGCGTGTAAAATTTGAAGAGCATAGGATAATTCGGCATTCAAAAAATGAACACGCTGGATGACTTGGGGTTCACAAAAAGTTTTTAGCAGTTTGTTTTTTTCAAAGAGCTTTCAGATGGAATCTAATACATACCGGATGTTCCAGCGTTCATAAAATGAACACGCCAGGCCATTTTTTCAGAAAGGTTGCAAGATGGTTCGATTGGCTTTGTATGCATGTAGGATGTTCCAGTGTTTAAAGAGGACATCATGCCGGACCTTCCGACGTTCACAAGAAAGAAAGTGGAGCTTCAACGGCTAGTTCGTAGAGAGTACATGCTGGATAGTCCGTTGCTTGTAATGTTACACACGTCGGACCTTCTGGTGAGTACAACAAAATGTGACCATTGGAGTAACTGTTAATTCATATGGTTAAGGCCATAAATATCTATCCACTCAGCCATTTGAAGGAGCTAGAGTCCAAAGAAGCTTATATACACTTGAGAAGACATCCAAGCCACCAAAGTGTTTAAAGTGATCATACAAGATAATTAAGCATAAAATTAGAGAGTGATTAGTGCTAATAGGCCTAGAGAGAGTTATTGCTAGGTGTTGCTACCTAGAGAGTAGATCAATGAGTGATCCTACATTGTACCAAGTGGTACGCTGACACCTTGAAATCTTGGTGACTCGCTGGTACTTTGGGTCTTGGTGGCTCAAGCTTGTTGACTCTCCGATTTGGTGTGGAACGGCGGCAAAAAACTTATATGGGGACGCGGATACCCTTGCCTTGGTAGCTTAACCTCCGAAGTGAAGATAATGACAAGTGATCAGAAGATAGGCTTGTGATGATACCTTACCTTGGTGGCTCGACGGCTCATCTTGCTTGAGGTATTAGTGGCTCAAGAGCCGTGACTGAAAGAGTCTTAGTGACCGGGTGCATATCCTTAGTGAAGCTCTAACGTGGACTATAGGTGACGTTTATGCTATCAATACTATGAGATGAAAATCTCTTATGTGGAGTTTGCTCTCTCTATCTTAATTACGTTTCTGCATTTACATACTTGTAATTTATCTTCTTAGAATAGTTTGCTAAATTTAGCTATAGGTTATAAAACTCTTTTGAACGATAAAGTTGACACACTAGATAAGTCTAAAACATATTTAGATATAAATTGATATATAATTATCTTGTAAATTTTTTAAAATTAATTAGTTTTAAATATCCTAATTCATCCTATCTTATAACGATACCGATCCCTTCAAACATAAAACATGCTGCACGCACATGTACTGTTGTGAATGACTGATCCAAACAAAGGTGGCAGATGTGTACTCATGTTTTGTATTAAGCATACAAACAAGATAGTAATTTTGAGTGGCCTAAAGGGCACCGGTCGCATGTGACGCTAGCTCTAACCAGTCCAAGTTATACCAAGGGCATACTATGACATATCGCATATGCCCTACGAGGAATCATCCAGATAATATTTTAATTAATTATTAAATCGATTATTTGTGTAATCACGACTACACGATTAACCAGAATATCACTTTGGTAGTCCTGACATATATTTTATGTTTAAGATTGGAACACATGTTTTTACAATAAGCACATCATCATAAGACATAATAAAGAGAGAGTAATTAAATTAAGTTATATGTCTTTAAGTAGATTAACTTTATAATCAAAGCATAAACTGAACATTATTAGAGTAGTTACGCAGCGGAAAGAGTTATATAACGATAAAAGATGGGTAGCGCCATTGCCCTAAAGCGTCACCCTCAAAATAACAACACTTGAATATAATGGCACTACTCCTGTTTATCGTCAACATCGGCAGACGTAAAGTAGGCAAAGACTAAACCTTCATCACCTAAAAAGCAAACGAAGCACGTGAGTACAAAGGTACTCGTAAGAATTAATCTATAATTGACACTTATAAATAACCCGACTCTAAGAAGAATGCAATTTGGATAATTAGTAAGGACTCAGCCAAAAGGTTAAACAAATTTTATATGCAAGAGTAATTTTGACTCAAGTGTAAGCATCTACACCTAACCATAAATAATATTCTATCCTGAGATTATTACCATACCATAATTATAACTTGAACCGTATCAAAACTTTAACAACATCACTATACATTTTCCAACATAGCATCACAGCCACAACCGAAATTCTACAATTGATGCAAATGGACACTTAGAAATTCTTAAAAAAAAAATTAACAAACCATCAACAATTAGACATGATGCTTATGATATACGATTATATTTAATGAAGTGATTACGAAATTGAAAATACCGCGCATCTCGCTCGTTGATTACACTGCACCATCATATTCATGCTTGCATAAATCTAGACCGAAGTCTAATACTAATAGCAAACTATTATAGTAGTGAGTTTGAATTTTCCAGCGAAATGAACCTTGTAGGGCCGTAGAATAGCCACATGTACACATATGATTGGTACCTTCAATTAATGTCTTCTGTAACCCCGGCCCATTGCAAGACTTTTTACAAGACCAGTCATGCACAGATCCACTTGGTGGACAGGCGGCATTCTATTGCGGTGGATTGCACGTTGGACCATGTGGCATCCTCTGCCCTGCCTCCCCGGCATGTAGTGGTGGGTGGAGTATTAACTAGGCGGATTGGCTCGTGTAACCCGTGTTGACTAAAAAAATTAGATTTATTAATTTTAGACATATCAATATTTATTTATGATTTATCAATATTTAACATATTTATTTAATTATAAAAAATAGTGGTACTTTCATCCATACACATAATTTTAACATGTAGACAATAGCAATACGAACCTAACTAAATTATTTCATATTTTTTTAGTTTTAGATATATTCCTATGCATTTTAGATTATTTTAACTGATTTATCAATATAACTATTATTACTTCCGCTATTTTCTAGAATTTCGCAAAAAAATATGTATACATACACATACATATATGTATATGTATACTTGTACATATATATATCCACATACGTATATATATCCATATATACGTATGTACATATATGGGAGATCTATATAAATACTAGTAGCTACACTAACTCAACCCTATAATTGCTCTAAAATTTGGCCCTTTAATATATATAATAGATTACTCGTCACAGTACTAGTTTGTTGGCTACCCATAATTTTCTTGATTCGTACCAAGCTGGTGTTATTTACTACTCCTACCATACACACATACACTCCATGTTAATAGCTAGCCGCCATGCATGCACTCGATCTTGAATGATCAAGAGAAATCTTCTGCATCGGCTGGCCACTAATATTAATTTGTAAGCCTTGAGACGAATTAGAAAAGAGAGGTAAAATTAATCAAGCATCATGGTGAAGATCCACGAGGTTCCTAAACTTGGTAGTAACACCACCGCAGCACCACATGTCAGTAAAACTATATTATGTCCCAATGCAAGTCATGCTAGTGTTCCAATCGGAGAGGCTGTTGGTCGAAAACGCAAGTCCACATATGCATGCACTCGATCTGGAATGATCAGTGTGGGATGCGGAATGCCTCACAAGTATGTGACACATTAAGACATGTATTTCCATGGGTAAAAAGATTATGACAGGTGACTTTGTCCATCCTCCTTGAGGTTGTTAGGTAAACAAAGGAAGGGACTTATGAGTTATGATGTGTTGAATGTATTATGCTCTTCCACGGGGAATTGTAATAGCCGCACGTATGTTGGAAACACAAGTAGCACATATATAGATCAATTCCTACCATTGGTAGTAATGTCTGGATAGCTGCCTCACGCCCTTTGCTCAAACAATATCAGGGAGAAAATTCCCTATTTGACCTCACAAATTCAAACTTTCAGCCGTAGAAATCAAACTTCCAAATCGAAAAATTGTATGGTTTTGCCAGTTGGATTTTCGACTCACGAGCCTTGCTTGCGGTTAATTCGTGCATGATGATGTGATATGGTTCGGCTGCAGTATGTACCATGCAGTTATATTGGTGATGTCGAAATGATATTATTAGAGTACGTGGCAGTTGATAGCCACCAAAGTCACCAACTTAATTAGATTCGCTACAGGCACTACGTTGCTTACACTGATCGGCAGTTGATGCATGGTGAGTAGGCCAGATGCTGGAGGCACATGGGATGCTTGCTCTGCAGAGGATATATCGATATCACTCCTTGCTAGAACAAACAATTCCCAGAGACCTAGACAGCCAAACTATCTTTGTCTCCACCACTATTTTGGTAACGATCTTACATTGCCATTGGTGACAACCAGAGTTAGCTGAAAATACTGGCAACTAAACCAGTTTTCCATGCTAGAGCGAAACAAATCAGGGTTGCGAGAAAGGATTACCATGCACGTACTTTGTGTTCTACTTTAATGTGCATTCATGCTATCTGATACCTCATCTCTCCTTCCATATGTATGGATACCAAACACATGTGTCGCTTGTAGCTGCAGTCCAACGGGAATAACTACTGACCATTGCTGCCTTATGAAGATCTTGATTCCTCAGATAATTCTTCTTGTTTCTCAAAATTAAAAATTGCCAGCAATTGCTGCTTCCTGAAATTTAATTTTGCCATGAATTGCTGCTTCCTGGGATCAACAACAAAGCAAAATCATGAGAAAATTTTGAAGGTCCACAGGGATAAAGGTTTTAAGTTCCGAACTATTGTTAAAAACCAGTGGTTAGTCATGAGTTAACCATATGCCTTGAATTTGAATGTCTACACCAATTTTTTTTACCAAAATTATAAGCTTCTAGAAACAATTGTTTATATATATATATATATATATATATATATATATATATATATATATATATATATATATAGTAGTGAAAGTCGTGTGTTAGAGACCGTGGCGAGTGGCGACGTCCAAAGCATCATTTATTTGTGACTGGAGGGAGTATATATATATGTATCTTCTGCCACATGAAAACAACACTACCAATAATTTTAGGAATTATAGGATATGGGATATGGGAGGTGGTGTGGGGCTGGCTTGGTGGATCCTACTTGTAAGAAAGACAAATATTTCAGCTGCATCCTCATATCTTTCTCTTCTATTTCTCCTTCTCTCTTTTATTAACTTAAGGATGCTCTAGTGCTCCAATAATTTTAGGAATTATGGTGCAACAATAACAAAATGAGATGAACCCATTTTAAATGGATTCACCCACAACGCATAAGCGGAGTTTAAACTAAAAGGAAGCTCTAACGTCAGATATTTCATAACACTTAGAAATTTTTGAACCACACAAAAAAAATTTAACAAGCACTCAACAATTAGATATGATACTTATGATGCATAATTATATTTAATGATGTGATTATGAAATTGGGACGTGACAAACCTCCCAACTTAAAAGAATCTCATCGCGAGATTTGAGTGAGCTTAGGGGAGAGTAAGGTTTACTAGGAACTTCATGATTTGCGTGGTGAAGAAATGACGGGGATTACATCAAGACACCTTGCTGTGAGAATTAGAAACTAATGCAACACTCATATATTGGAGAAAAACTTGGGATAGTCAGCCCAAAGTCGATCTTCACATTCCCACGTTGCTTCATCTTCGGTCTGATTGCCCCATTGAATCTTGGGAAACTTGAAAGTGTTGCACTGCATCTTCTGCTCGGTTTCATCAAGGATATGAACATGATGCTCGTAATAAGAAAGATCGGGTTGAAGTTCTTGGTCATATGTGGTCACAACTTTGGTTGGAACGTTGAGACATTTCTTCAATTGCGAGACATGAAAAATATTGTGCATGGCGGAGAGAGATGAAGGTAACTCCAGCTGATAGGCCACCTCGCCATGCTGGGCAAAAATTTGGAAAGGGCCAACATACCGTGGCGCCAACTTTTCCTTGATTTGGAAACACCATGTTCCTTTGAGGGGAGAGACCTTGAGATAGACGAAGTCTCCAATCTTGAACACAAGCTCATGTCAATGACGATTGGTATAGCTTTTCTGACGAGATTGAGCTGTGAGAAGGTTCTTGCGAATGGTTAGGACTTGTTCTTCTTTCTCTTTGACCAAATCTAGGCCCAGAAAAGCTCTTTCACCGGACTCGAACTAATTCAATGGGGTTCGGCATCTCCTTTCATAGATTGCTTCAAACGGGGACATCTTGATACTCGATTGGAAACTATTGTTGTAAGAGAATTCCACAAATAGCAAGCATATTTCCCACCTCTTCCCATAGGTGAGAGCACAAGTGCTTAACATGTCTTCAAGGATTCGGTTTACTCTCTCCGTTTGACCATCGGTCTGAGGATGGTATGTGGTGCTATGGAAGAGTTCAGTTCCCATAGCTTCATGAAGGCTCTTACAGAAATGAGAGACAAAGATAAACCCATGGTCAGAGACGTATATGGCATCAATGACTGGTGCTAGCTTAGTAATTGATTGACACTAATAAACTTCTACACGATAATTAAGTAATTAACTTTCAGTACAGAATGCTTGGGAGGAAGAGGTGGCACGCATATGATCGCACATATACGCAAGTCACCACAATGAACTCATTGATATCAAGTGCATGAAAATTTTGTGCAAGCTAATCGATCCTGTATATGTGGTTGCAGAAGCTAGATAGACACCAGTAACTGCTCTGTTGCTCGATGGTTCATAATAGCATGTTCACTTCTACTTTGTTTCTCTTTGTACTTTATATGTTCTGAATGTTTCCTCAAAACTGGATTTTGTTAAATCCAAAATAATTCCTTGTAAATGGCATGCAGAACCACTGTACCGGCCGTGGTTTTTTTTACCATGATGCTAAGTTTTTCACCGAGATTGTTTTCTGTTGGTGCCTTAGCCTACGTAATATTAGAGGCAGCCCTGACGAACAAGGTCTGTGCTGGGGTGGAGCCACCGCCGGGCGACCCAGGTCGCTGGCACCACCGGAGAGGTAGAAGCTGGAGTTAGCCTGGACAAAAGGTATGTGATCGTCATGGGCATGCGTATGAGTAATGAATACCGAGTGTCAGTACAGATCTAGAGCATCAACAAGTGCTGGTACTAATTGAGAAATTCATTGATAGCTCACTAACTAGTGCAAATAGGACGAGCATATACTACTACACAAACTATTTCTAGATGCAGTTTATAACCGGTTTTCACAAGCATTTAGTACAACCGCCTGTAATCGAAGACCTGTGAAAATGAACAATTTCTATAGACGCAAAATAGACCGCCTGTGAAAATCTATTATCATAGGCGGTTTACTTAAGGAACACAAAAATAATAATATTCACAAGTACAATATTTTTACATCACAAGTCAATTTACATCACAAGCCAAATATTCAACACAAGTATTCTTTCATCTCCCACTCACAAAGTCTCGGATGGCTAGCTAATTCACCTCCGAGGCCAAAGAACCTGCCACTCTTGTGAATGACTTCATGTATGATGAACCGACACATGTCATATTGGATGTTTTGGATATCTTTGTCTTTAAGTGAGGTGTGGGTACATTCAATCATCCGCGACTGAAATAGAAACACAACTAAAAGAGCTAAAATACTATTGACAATGGAAACAAAAATAAATAAGAATGTGCAAGTGCAATGATGACTTACGTCCACAGGATTCATTGTGTACCTCCCGTTTACCCTAAGAATCTGGCAAACATAATATCCACAAAGAACGGTGTCGAAACCTTGCCTGTGGTTACAGAACCAAATAAGATTGTATGCACTTACATGCACCACACACTTATGAGGTTGATGTATCTCACATTATTGAAGCTACAAATGGTTTCTATTTTTTTGTTACAATAGTTATTTTGGCCAGGTCTTTGCCATTGCTGATAGACTTAACAAAAAAAGGAAAATAAGCATATGAGGCACCCCACATTTTGTATCAAAAGATAAACATTTATTATGCAAAAGGGAAAATGTTGTTGAGAGTTTAGGACATTATGCTTCTTGGAAAGAGAAATTGGAACTATAGAGATAAACGCTAAGTTGTTTGGAAGGACATGGCATAACTTTTCTGTAAAGAAAAGTTCGAACTATGCATCTAACCATGAAGTAATCAACTACTGTTACCAAGCTTTGTAAATTCATAGGCAGCACATCAAGCAGAACTCACTTAATTATTGAAACATCACTAATATTTTGGAACAATAGAACATAACAGATAAAAGAAAAAGATCTTTAACTCTAATGCTAAATTTTGAATTACAATTAGGTAACTGGATCACAAAATTCATTGTGTGTTGTCAGATCAGTAGTGATATCATACTACAAATTTATGCCCAGCCCAACCCATTTTATCCCTTTCATGAAGGAGAAAGCACAACCAACTCAGCCATTCCATTGTCAAGCCCAATATAAACCAATCCAAATTAGCATGCTAATTTGTTAGGCAAACAACCCATTTGTTCTTAGGCTGAATGACTATCAAAGAAGAATTTGACAGCCATTATAACCAAAATATCATAAATTACACTTAAATGTCAAGAGCTGTTTGGTTGGGCAAACAAGTGGCTCGATGGAAAGAAGAGACACATTGAGTTCTCAATTACCCATCCAAATTACAGTAATTTCTTGAGCATGTAAAGACTGTTGGTCATCTTGGAAATTGGTTCATTAGTGACCAACCGAAAATGTTAAGTAATGCTTAAGTGGCTGCAAAAAAAAATTGCAGGGTTTCAATTGAATACAAAATCTCAACACCAACTTATAGCGGCTCGATGGTCGAGCATCACACAGAGAAGAAAGGAGACGAGGACATGGCTCGGTCGGAGAGGGGATGACTACTCACCACAGCTTTGGCGGTCGTCATCGGGGAGGAGCGTGGTCGGGGTGTGAGGTAGCTGAGGAGGGGGAGGAGGCGGCCAGAGTCAAGGAGGAGAGCTGGCCGAGGCTTTGGCGATCGTCGTCGGGGAGGATAAGAGCGCAACCGGGGTGCGAGGCGACCGGAGTCAGGGAGGAGCACCGACCGGGGAGGAGGCAGTCGTTATCGGGGAGGAGGCGGTCATCGTCGGGGAGGCTATTGCACGACCGGAGTCATGGAGGAGGCGGTAGACGTCGGGGAGGAGCGCAAGCCGAGGAGGAGGCGGTCATCGTCAGTTAGGAGCGCCGGCTAGGGAGGAGGTGGCAATGGGTGCTAGGGTTTCGGTGGGCAGCCTAACGGCGCTGTGGGTGTTCCTCAATGGTCTAGGGTTTCGAGGCTGTGCACAACTTTTATGAAATCAGTGCAACACTCAACAACTTCCTCGGTACTGTAGCCCCTTATCATGGAACCCTATAGGTGAGCATGATTCCGTACATAGCCCTTGAGAATGCCCATGTACCACTCAAACACATACATATGATGTAATAATGTAGGACCCAGTGCAATTATCTCATTCACGATGTGAACCAAGAGGTGTACCATGACATCGAAAAAGGATGGAGAGAAGCATATCTCAAGTTGGCACAGAGTCTCTACCATGTAACTATGTAGAGCACCCAGTTTTTCAGCATCGATCACCTTCCGAGCAATTGCGTTGAAGAAGTGACACAACCGTGTGATGACCACCTTTATGTATCCTAGCTTGATACCCTTGATAGCAATAGGGAACATACGCGTCATCATCACATAACAATCGTGGGACTTGATACCGATTAGCTTCAAATCTTTCAGCGAGACTAGTTTTTTGATGTTGGATGAGTAACCAGTCGGGACTCTCACCCTACTTAAGCACTTACACAATGCTTTTTTCTCCTCAAGTGTCAGAGAGTAGCTAGCCATTTGGTCTGTCTTCAGGGTGTAGCTCTGGCCTGATTCCAAAATGCACAAAGTCCTTATGTAATTTGATTCTTTCCTTTGTCTTGCCCGGTATGTCCAGTAAGAGGCCAAAGATGCTATCAAAAATATTGTTCTCAACATGCATGACATCGATGTTGTGGCGAACGTCCAAGTCCTTCCAGTAGGGCAAATACTTAAAGAAAATCGACATCTTCTTCCATAGCATGCCGGTCGGCGTCTCACTTTTCTACCTCTTTTTACCCTTCGGCGGGTTTCCAAAAACAACCTTGACGCTCTTGACCATTTAAAACACTAGTGCCCCGCTGCGAGGTTTTGGGCTAGTACCTTTGCTCAATCGTGTTGCCAAAATATTTCTTTATCTTGCGGTTTCTGTGAGTTTTGAGTAAGAACCGTCGGTGTCACGTGTATACTACCTTCTGTGAGTACGGAAGGTACACAGACGCAGTTTCATCCAAGCACACTACACATCCTTGCTTCGCTATAACCTGTCCCAATAGGGAAAAAAAGGGCGGGACAATTACTGATGGTAACAAAAATTAAGGCTTTCACACCCAGACCCCATTGTTCCACAGTTTCGCCATATCTTCCATCAAAGGTTCCAGAAACATATCTATATCGTTGCCAGGTTGTTTCAGTCCTTAGATAAGAATGGACAGGATAAGGTACTTTCGCTTCATGCATAGCCATGGAGGAAGGTTATAGATGGCCAGGACCACTGGCCAAGTGCTATGTGAGATGCTCATATCATCGAAAGATTCATTCCATCGGTACTCAACGCGAACCTTACATTCCTTGGTTCTTCAGTGAAATCTGGATACATGGAATCAAACTTTCTCCATTGGCTAGCATCAGCGCGGTGTCGAAGCTTAGTTCCATCCTTCTTGCGCTTGTCCAAATGCCAATGCATCAGTTCAAAGTCCCTAGGGTTCGAGTACAAACGCTGCAAGCGGGAGATCACTGGCAGGTATCACATCACCATGACATGACTTCTTCTCTTCTTCTCCGCGTAGGAAGAAGTGTCTTCTTCCTCGTGACCAGCATTACTCTTCTTTTTCTTCGCATTGGCGGAAGCATCTTTGTCCTCACAATTGTCATTCCTCTTGTACCGACTCACATTGCATACTGGGCATCTATCCATGGTTTCGTACTCTTTACGGTAGAGGATATAGTGATTTGGATAAGCGTGTATTCTTTTTTACATCCAATGACAATTGACATATAAGCTTCTTCGCCTAATAAGTGGTGGTGGGTAAGGAGTTAGGCTTTAGAAGCATGTTTGCCAAGAGACTCAACAGATTCGAGAAACTCTTGTCGGACCATCCATTGCTGCCCCTCAACCTTAGAAGTTCAAGCACCGAATGCAACACCGTAAACTCCTTATCACAACCCTTCGATTCCTCATACAAAAGTTTCTTCAATGCATTCTGTAACACCTCAAAATTATCTAAACCTCTCGTGCCCCTTAAAACAAGCAATTCTACGTGGAACAACATTTCCTCCAGATCAAAATCAATATCATCATCTACCATAACATCAGTGTTATCTTCGACTCCCTCATTATCACCATTCACTAGATCAGTAGCGATGTCGTCGTGCTTCATCCATGCCATGCTAGTCGAGCTTCATTCATCATCTGAACATGGTTTCTCTTTGTTCCTTGAGAAATCGCATACGAAGAATATGGAAGGAAGAGATCTTACGAGTTTGATTGTCGTTGTGCTTATACTGGGTCTAGTTCTAGATCAGAATAATACTTGAAAACTATAGAAAATTATATACAGAAATTTTAGGGAAATCAAGAATAATACTTGAAAACAATAGAAAATTCAAAAAATATAACAAAAAGATTAAAAAACATGAGAATCCTAGGGTCAACTTTTAATAAAAACTTGAGGTTCATAGAAAATTAACGTTCATATTTTTTGGGAAATTTTATTACATAAAAGGTGAGGAAGAATGAAATATTTAACGTTCGTATTCTTAGTTTAGAGTAAAATTTTCAAAACTTGAAGTTATATTCAGAACAAATCCTTGGTTTCTTGTGTATTTTTCTATTTTATTTATATTTTGGCTTTTCTATATTTTCATAAGTGTTATTCTTTTTTCTCCTTTTTTATCATTTTCCGGTATTTTTCTTAACGGTCAGAGATAGTTGACCTAACAGGAGTGGCAAAAAGAAAAGGGAACAAATGGAGTAGTGACAAAAGAGAAAAACGCTATTTTTTGACGGTAGAAGAGAGAATTGAAGCTCTTTTAGTGAAAAAAGAAATTATTCTCTATATTGATCGATTTCATCCATTTATATTTATAGTAATGTCTGGATGGCTTTCCCACGCCCTTTGCTCAAACAATATGGGGGAGGAAATTTCTTATTTGACCTCATAAATTCAAACTTTCAACCGTCGAAATCAAACTTCTAACTCGAAAAATTGTATGGTTTTGCTAGTTGGATTTTTAACTCATGAGCCTTGCTTGCGGTTCGTGCAGGATGGTGTGATATGGTTCGGTTGCAGTATGTGTCATGCAATTATATTGGTGATGCTGAAATAATATTATAATAGTCCGTAGCAATTGATAGCACTACGCTTTCAACATTGAGAGAAAATGGGTGGATACTATAGTACTATTTTTTATGTCACAGACGAAACCAAAGCTTATAGACTTATCGATATTGTAGGAATGAAATGATTGACGAGCACTGCGATACCGATCTGCAGATCTTAAATAGTTGTGTGAGTATTGTAGCACTATTGAAAACAATATTTTAAATACATGCAGATATTGAAAATAATATTTTAAATACATGCATATATACTACAAAGATAGTACTGCCTAAGTACATGTATAATGCCTTTGAACGGCACGAGAACAGAAAACGTGCTGCACGCACATGTTCGTTGTTGTGAATGGCTGATCCAAACAAGGTGGCTGATGTGGACTCATGTTTGTATTAAGCATACAAACAAGATAGTAATTTTGAGGTGGACTAAAGGGCACCCCATGTGACGCTAGCTCCATACAATCCAAGTTATACTATGACACACCGCATGTGCCCATACCGTACGTCTTGCTCATTAATTACACTGCACCATCATGTTCATTCTTGTACAAATCTAGACTGAGCGTCTAATACTAATAATAAACTATTATAGTAGTGTCTCTTATACAACCATCGAAATGAATACGAGCTACATTCAGATCATTTGGAGAGCTATACCTGAATCATCCTTTTGTGGAGAGACGGCCCCTTTCTCTCTTTTCCTTCTCTCTCTTTAACCCTAAGAAAATTTATCGCTGAAAAAAATCGATAAACTCGATAATCCTGTTTATCGGTGGGTAACGGTAAATTTATTTGTTGACAAATTTTTTTGGTAATTTTTAAATTTGGTGTCTTTTGATTCCTGGATTCAACACGCGGGCAACAAAACGTAGACCTGCAGCCCGCCAGACCACCCCTCTAATCCTAATTCATTTATATGTTATTTTTATATCAAATGGTTTAGATATAATCTATATGATTTTCTAGAGAAATTAAGCTATTTTTTAAAAAAATTGTCCAAAAAGTTTTATCTACCGTCAATAAAATTATGATAAATCCGATAATACTGTTTATCGTTAACCTAAGATAATTTTTTGTTACTGATAATTTTCTCTTGCCTCCAACTAAAAAAAATCTACATCAGGTTGCTAATAAATGACGTATTTATTGTCATTGTACATGTTCTAAAGTATCTATTAGCGAGCGGTTCATTTGGTCCATCTCCGGTGAAACCGTGCTGCAATACATAGATATGAACTGTTGCTCTAAAGATGGTCTCACTCTATAGATAACCTAATGATTTGTGGTTGCATGTGACGCTCTGAACGGACCAAGAAGTGAAATTATATATTGTGATAGACATGTATCTAATTGCACTATACCATCTCATGGAGTTACAGAAGGACATGGCTGCACCATCTGATCGCACCTGTAGCTGCATGGAAGCTTAACCAGGCGAGAGGTAGTGAAAATAATTCATAGTAATTTCAACTATGCATGGTCTTACAGACAGGCATGACGCCCGTTGGATGGATGAGACAGGAACTGCAAGACGGCCAGATAAGTAAGATGATCCCACACGTGAGCGTGCAGCGCGCGGTGATAGGACAAGCGTACCGATCGACTAAAGTAGGGGCATACATGCCTTCCCTTCGTTATCATAAGCTAGGTGTAGTTTGCTCCGCCAATGTTAAGCTAATCTTAGAATTTAGTGTGATCTATTTATATATATTCCTCTCCTTTTACTGTATAAAGAAAGAAGGACCAAACTTGTAAGAAATGAAACTCAGTTATGTAACAAGTCAACACAAAAATATGCTTCCAACGATTGAGAAAACAGATGGGTGATGCAAATCTTAAACTACAGTACTATAACACTATTAAAAATAATTGCTTGTCCTTCCCTTCATTGTTTCCGCCGTGCTTCAATAATTGATGGATTGTCGTCCCTCATGAATCACACGCATACTGTGGCCGAGTACTATCATCTACATGGCACAATACTTTCGTTGGCTTGGGGCCAGAAGACATTGGGTAAAGGCAATACCGTCCACGTGTCCAAAGTGGTGTCTGAGTACCATGGTCCAAATCTCTATAAATAGCTGCCCTGGGTGCGTAGCTCGTCACTTGAATTGCAGCCATTTCTCCCGTGAGTGACATCACAATACTTGAGAGTATGGAGGGCAAGAGTCTGAAGAGTGTGATTATCGGTGTACTTATACTGGGTCTAGTGTTAGAGGTCATCCAAGTGGAAGCTAAGAGTTGCTGCCCATCCACTACAGCAAGAAATATCTATAACACATGTCGTTTTGGGGGTGGTTCTAGGCCAGCATGTGCAAATCTCTCTGGCTGCAAAATTGTTTCCGGGAAATGCAAGCCCCCTTATGATAAACTTACCCTCTTCCCACACTCTGGTATAATGAACACATTCTTTTCTTTTTTGTCTATTATCTGTCAAAAACAAGAAATTCCATATTTAAGCAGAAGATGTTTTGGCAGACGAATCAGACGTCCGTGACTTCTGCAAACTGGGATGTATGCATTCTGTTTGTGAAAAAATAAACACCGGTAAGATAAATTTATTACATATAGCTTGCTTCTTACCAGTCGCTCGTTGACAAAGGTTTAGCTTCTAATCCATGTTATTTTGGTACCAGCTTTTGGCAATGAGGAAGCGAATGACACCGTGGAACGTTGCAACGATGCATGCATTAGTTTCTGCACCAAGGACGTTGACGCCGCTACTGTTGTTGCCTAAGCAAGTGCATGCACTGGGGTTTCACGTGGTAGCCAAAGCCATGTTGCTGTTATGTCTTCAATAATTGGATGCTTGCATGCATCCAACAAGCTGTGTCATCTTGTTTCAGTTTCTTTCTTCTATTTCGAATAAGGGTCAGGATGATATCATTTTCTTTGGAGAATGTGATAATCTATGTCGAATATATCCTTGGCCAATGAACTTTGTTGTGATCGTTTGTCTCGTTATTAAATTTCTCTTTTCTTTTATGTTTTGAAAGTAAAATAGTGTTAAAGATTTAGTTAAAAAGAAGTAGTAGCTTTAAAAACAAGAGTAAATGAAGTTAGACAATCCTAAAAAATTATATATAGAAATTTTAGGGAAATCAACAATAATACTTGAAAACAATAGAAAATTCAAAAAATATAACAAAAAGATTAAAAAAAATATGAGAATCCTAGGGTCAAATTTTAATTAAAAACTTGAGGTTCATAGAAAATTAACGTTCATATTTTTTCTGGAAATTTTATTACATAAAAGGTGAGGAAGAATGAAATATTTAACGTTCGTATTCTTAGTTTAGAGTAAAATTTTCAAAACTTGAAGTTATATTCAGAACAAATACTTGGTTTCTTGTGTATTTTTATATTTTATTTATGTTTTGGCTTTTCTATATTTTCATAAGTGTTATATTTTTTCTAATTTTTTATCATTTTTTGGTATTTTTCTTAACGGTCAGAGATAGTTGACCTAACAGGAGTGGCAAAAAGAAAAGGGAACAAATGGAGTAGTGACAAAAGAGAAAAGCGCCATTTTTTGATGGTAGAAGAGAGAAGTGAAGTTCTTTCAGTGGTAAAAAGAAAAGTTTCTCTATATTGATCGATTTCTTCCATTTATATTTATAGTAATGACAGGATGCCTTTCCCACGCCCATTGCTCAAACAATATGGGGGAGGAAATTACTTATTTGACCTCACAAATTCAAACTTCCAACTCGAGAAATTCTATGGTTTTGGTAGTTGGATTTTCAACTCATGAGCCTTGCTTGCGGTTCGTGCAGGATGCTGTGATTGGTTCAGCAGCAGTATGTGTCATGCAATTATATTGGTGATGCTAAATTAATATTATAAGAGTACGTGGTAATTAATAGCACTATGCTTTCAACTGCTGAGAGAAGATGGTGGATACTTATAGTACTATGCAGATCTTAAATAGTTGTGTGAATATTATAGCACTATTAAAAATAATATTTTAAATACATGCAGATATGATAAATGTCACAACCCAAACCCAGAATTGGGCTCGCATGTCCTCAAGAAAATATAATAACATAGATCAAATTCTGACAACACATATGCAACCACGTGACTGTACTATGTGCACATAAACAAGTCAGTCGACATATAGTTTATCTAAAAAAATTCTCACTGTTTCTTTCAACTATGGAGAAAAGGCAAGTGTGTTCGGTTAACTCACTGCACGCCTACCAGGAGATATTAGATTATAGCTGCCGTGAACCTTATCATAATTAAAAAAGTTTTTTAGAAAAAGTCTCTTATACAACCATCGAAATGAATACGAGCTACATTCAGATCATTTGGAGAGCTATACCTGAGTCATCCTTTTGTGGAGAGACGGCCCCTTTCTCTCTTCCTTCTCTCCTCTCCACCTTGTGAAAAATTTATCGCTGAAAAAAATAGATTAACTCGATAATCATGTTTATCGGCGGGAGCCGGTAAATTTATTTATCGACCAAAAGTTTTGATAATTTTTAAATTTGGTGTCTTTTGATTCTCAGATTCAACACGCGAGCAACAAAACGTAGGCACGTATGGCCGTAGCCCGTCAGACCACCCCTCTAATCCAAATTCATTTATATGTTATTTTTTATGTCAAATAATTTGGATATAATCTATATGATTTTCTAGAGAAATTAAGCTTTTTTAAAAAAAAAAAATTGTTCAAAAAGTTTTGTCTACCGTCGGTAAAATTCTGATAAATCCCATAATACTTTTTTATTGCTAACTAAGATAATTTTTTGTTACCACATTCTTTTATTTTTTTCTATTGTCTGTCAAAAACAAGAAATTCCATATTTAAGCAGAAGATGTTTAATTTGGCAGACGAATCAGATGTCCGTGACTTCTGCAAACTGGGATGTATGCACTCTGTTTGTGAAAAAATATACACCGGTAAGACAAATTTATTACATATAGCTTGCCTCTTACCAGTCGCTCGTTGACAAAGGTTTAGCTTCTAATGCATGTTATTTTGGTACCAGCATTTAGCAATGAGGAAGCGAATGATGCCGTGGAACGTTGCAACGATCGATGCATGCCTTAGTTTCTGCACCAAGGACGTTGACGCCGCTACTGTTGTTGCCTAAGCAAGTGCATGCACTGGGGTTTCACGTGGTAGCCAAAGCCATGTTGCTGTTATGTCTTCAATAATTGGATGCTTGCATGCATCCAACAAGCTGTGTCATCTTGTTTCAGTTTCTTTCTTCTATTTCGAATAAGGGTCAGGGTGATATCATTTTCTTTGGAGAATGTGATAATCTATGTCGAATATAACCTTGGCCAATGAACTTTGTAGTGATCGTTTGTCTCGTTATTAAATTTCTGTTTTCTTTTATGTTTTGAAAGTAAAATAGTGTTACAGATTTAGTTAAAAAGAAGTATTAGCTGTAAAAACAAGAGTAAATGAAGTTAGACATAACAGAAACAATCAAAGATATATAGTTGTTAACAAGATAGACGTCACGCCAAGGACCGTTTCTATAAGCATTGGCTCTATAAATTGACTGCTCCTAAAAAACTTCTTTCTCTTTCTTAGGAGAACCCCTTTCTCTCAAGCATGCATGCTACTTTATTCATATTTAACATGCTTTTGGAAAAAGATCTGTACTTGCAATTACCCTCAAGAATAGACTTATAGCGTGAAAATGCTTAAGGGGTCATCGTCACAATAAGTACAATTAGCTTTTCGATCATAAAAATTAATAGAAATGCAATACAACTCTAGCTTCAAATGCATTGTTTGGGAAAACGGGCTAGCTTTTGAAAAACATAGCTTTTGGTAGTCCTATGAAATTAGTTGCCATCTATAAATGAGTATAACTTAGAGCAAGTAATATTACCTTTGTGTTGGGTAACCATCTCTTGATGGGGTTGTGTGGTTACGAGAGTATATATGACTCCACTCACACACCCACCGCGATTCCAATATTAATCCTAACTTTATTCACACACGAGTGCGCTTTGGTGGAGAAGGCATGCCTTCCTTTTGGGTGTTGTTAATTTATCCTCAAACTATAAAATTCAGTTCTGTAAAGAATATTACGAAATTCATATATATATATATATATATATATATATATATATATATATATACTGTGTTGCTATTTTATGTCTATGCGCAGCGTATGTGCAGCATGCGCACATGCACAGAATAGCAACTCACGAGTTGCAACTCGCCGTATACTGTATTGTAACTGTCCACTGATCCAGCGCACTTCCCTCCACCTACCCCGCAGGCCCACTGGATGACCTAGCACGTTCCCACCTCATGAGCAGCGATTTGCAGCCAGTTACAACTAGGTGTATAGATGAGTTACAACATGTAATGTAGAATGATTGCAACTACAAATAGAGTGATAGTTGTAACCACAGACAGAGCGGTTACAACTATATGCATGTTATAACTAGATTGTCTACTATGTTGTAAGTGTAGTATTCACCATATTGTAACTGTTTTTAGTTGCATGATGCAATTAATTTGATTTTATTGTTTCATGTTGCAACTGTACTACTTGACCATGTTGCAACTGTAGTGTTCAGCATGTTGTAACTAAAGAGTTCACCATGTTGTAACTAAAGTGCCTACCCCCACCAGAGAACACTGCAATTCGCCATGTTGTAACTGCAATGTTCACCATGTTGTAACTGTGATGTTCACCATGTCGTAATTATATGGACGTAACTCCTTTATGATTCTACAACTTCATCAAAATATAGTCTTGCTGGATCTTATTTTGTTAAGCACATTTTTTTTTCAACAATATGCATCAAACGGATCGAGAATCAGATCTGTGGTTCTAAAGATATTTCATTTTAACAATTCGAATCAACAAAAGATTCTCCGCATGCAACGGCTCTGGCGGGTAGATGATGAGTGATGTGGCACAAACTAGTTGGCTGGCCTTGGAAATCGGTTCATTAGTGACCAACCGAAAATGTTAAGTAATGCTTAAGTGGCTGCAAAAACAAATTGCAGGGTTTCAATTGAATACAAAATCTCAACACCAACTTATAGCGGCTCGATGATCGAGCATCACACAGAGAAGAAAGGAGACGAGGACACGGCTCGGCCGGAGGGGGGATGACTACTCACCACGGCTTCGGCGGTCGTCATCGGGGAGGAGCGCGGCCGAGGTGCGAGGTAGCTGAGGAGGGAGGTGGAGGCGGCCGGAGTCGAGGAGGAGAGCTGGCTGAGGCTTCGGTGGTCGTTGTCAGGGAGGAGCACCGACCGGGGGGGAGGCAGTCATCATCGGGGAGGAGGCAGTCATCGTCGGGGAGGCTATTGCACGACCGAAGTCATGGAGGAGGCGGCCGACGTCGGTGAGGAACGCATGCCGGGGAGGAGGCGGTCATCGTCAGTTAGGAGCGCCGGTTAGGGAGGAGGTGGCCGGAGTCGGGGGAGGAGGTGGCAATGGGTGCTAGGGTTTCGGAGGGCAGCTAACGGCACTGTGGGTGTTCCTTAATGGGCTAGGGTTTTAGGGCCGTGCACAACTTATATATACAAATCGATTTTCACAGACTGTTCTTAAGTAAACTGCTTGTGGAAATCCATTTACACAAGTGGTTTACTTAACACACCGCATGTGAAAATGATTTTCACAGATAGTTGACATAACAAACCGCCTGTGTAAATCATTTCTACAAACAGTTGACTTAACGAACCGCCTGTGAAAATAATTTTTAAAAAATGTTTTAGACAGTTCTATTAATCATTATAATTTTTTGTCACTTTTGGGAATCCATAATCACATTAGAAATTAAATTACATAACATGAATGTCACATTGGAAATTAAGTTACATAACATGAAAATCACATTGGAAACTAAGTTACCTAACATGGCACTATTTGCTTTGAACTATTTTTCCTACACCATCAAGGCACATGTAGAGCATTACAGATCTATCGAAGGTTGCTTCTGCAAGTTTGATCTTTTCTGGATCTCTGAATGGCGGCACGTCATCGAAATGATTGTATTCTTTTCATTCGTGGGGTCATTTATATAGAAAACCTATGGGACGTGATTAGCGAGTACCCACGGGTCCTCTTTGTGGCCTACAATGCTGAGGTCGACAGTTGTGAACCCGTAGTTGTCCACCACAACGCCATTTGGGAGTTTGACCCATTTGCACCGAAAGACGGGGATCTGCAGATTCACTGCATAATCGAGTTCTCAGATTTCATTTATGAACCATTGTAGGTGATCTTTTACACTACTGTCTCATAGGCTTCTATCTGATCGCCGCTATTTTGGACCATGCTCTTCTTGTCTTTTGCTTTGGTATAAAATGTGTACCCATCAATATCATATGCTTACCACGACGTAACTAAACTTGATGGGTCATAAGCCAACATTTTCACCTTTTTTTATCTACGGATTCACCATATGGAAGGTTTTGGTTCTTGAACGATGTGGTGAAGCGGTGCTTGTGCACTTTCAAAATCCAATCATATGAGCAGCCTTGATTTTCTATAAGAAGTCATTTAGGTGTTGCTCGACGTATGGTGCCACTATCTGGAGCTGCTGCAAGATGGTGAAATGTGCTTCTTCCATTGCTTTGTAATCATGATCGATGAATTTTTTCTTTCCTTTGGTCCCTCTCCCAGACAACCTCCCCTCATGTCGAGATACAGGTACACCAATCGATTTAGCATCTTTTATGAAATTGGTGCAACACTCAACAACTTCCTCGGTACTGTAGCCCTCTATCATGGAACCCTATAGGTGAGCACGATTCCGTATATAGCCCTTGAGAATGCCTATGTACCGCTCAAACACATACATCTGATGTAATAATGTAGGGCCCAGTGCAATTATCTCATTCATGATGTGAACCAAGAGATGTACCATGACATGGAAAAAGGATGGAGGGAAGCATATCTCAAGTTGTCATAGAGTCTCTACCATGTAACTATGTAGAGCACCCAGTTTTTCAGCATCGATCACCTTCCGAGCAATTGCATCGAAGAAGTGACACAACCGTGTGATGACCACCTTTATGTATCCTCGCTTGATACCATTGATTGCAATAGGGAACATACGCGCCATCATCACATAACAATCGTGGGACTTCATGCCAATTAGCTTCAAATCTTTCATCGAGACTAGTTTCTTGATGTTGGATGAGTAACTAGTTGGGACTCTCGCCCCATGTAAGCACTTGCACAATGCTTTTTTCTCCTCAGGTGTCAGAGAGTAGCTAGCCATTTGGTCTGTCTTCAGGGTGTAGCTCTAGCCTGATTCCAAAATGCACGAAGTCCTTATGTACCTAGATTCTTTCCTTTGTCTTACCCGGCATGTCCAGTAAGAGGCCAATAATACTATCAAAAATATTCTTCTCAACATGCATAACATCGATGCTGTGGCGAATGTCCAAGTCCTTCCAGTAGGGAAAATACTTAAAGAAAATCGACATCTTCTTCCATACTATGCCGGTCGGCGTCTCACTTTTCTACTTCTTTTTACCCTTCAGCGGCTTTCCAAAAACAACCTTGATGCTCTTGACCATTTGAAACACTAGTGCCCCGCTATGAGGTTTTGGACTAATACCTTGCTAAATTGTGTTGTCAAAATGTTTCTTTATCTTGTGGTATCTGTGAGTTTTGAGTAAGAACCGTCGGTGTCACGTGTACACTACCTTCTGTGAGTACGGAAGGTACACAGACGTAGTTTCATCCAAGCACACTACACATCCTTGCTTCCCTTTAACCTGTCTCGATAGGGAAAAAAGGACGGATAATCACTGATGGTAACAAAAATTATGGCTTTCAGTGTGAAGTATTGTCGTCGGAGCTTATTCCACACAATTGTCATTTTCTTGTACCGACTCGCATTGCATACTGGGCATCTATCCATGGCTTCGTACTCTTTACGGTAGAAGATACAGTGGTTTAGATAGGCGTGTATTCTTTTTACATCCAATGACAATAGGCAGATAAGCTTCTTCGCCTGATAAGTGGTGGTGGGTAAGGAGTTAGGCTTCAGAAGCATGTTTACTAAAAGACTCAACAGATCCAAGAAACTCTTGTTGGACCATCCATTGCTGCCCCTCAACCTTAGAAGTTCAAGCACCGAATGCAACATCGTAAACTCCTTATTATAATCCTTCTATTCCTCATACAAAAGTTCCTTCGATGCCTTCTGTAACACCTCAAAATTATCTAAACCTCTCGTGCCCCTTAAAACAAGCGAATCTACGTGGCACAACATTTCCTCCAGATCGAAATCAGTATCATCATCCACCATAACATCAGTGTCACCTTCGACTCCCTAATTATCACCATCCACTTGATCAGTAGCGATGTCATCGTTTGTTTCGCTTGTACGTTGTTCGCCGTGATTGGACTAACATGTGTAATCCTTGACAAAACCTCTCAAGATATAGTGTGATTTGATTATGCCTGATTTGACCCATAATTTCTGGTTCTTACAGTCAAAACATGGACAATATATTTTTTTTATCTTCTTAGTCAAAGTGTCTTTCTCGGCGGTTTCAATGAAAGTAGAAAGTCTTTTTATGTATATTTCTTCATGTCTTGGCGCATTGTACATACATGCTCTGTCTGTCTTTAACTTCAACCACAAAACTAGATACATAAATTAATTAATTGATAATTATATTATAATTAAAAAAGTTCTTTAAAATATAGAAAAAATTGGGTATATAATATGTCTACACAACTGTATCTACATTGGCACAAATTTATGGCTCAAAACAATGTAGATTCATTACTCTCTCCCTCTACATCTAGATCTAGATCTAGATAAAAAAAATCCCCATTCATGATAAAACCTTCTAGAGACTAAAAACATCAAATTGAAGCTACATTTTTGAAATATAATACAAGAATCATGTGAATCTACACAATTGAATTAATATTGCCACAAATTTTAGCTAATTTAAAGATCTAAATGACTAGAACCATGAGCACTTAGAACATATTCAAACCTTAAATAAGCCATAAATCTAAATCTATACTTCCAAAATATGCTACTTAGGGATGAGATACTCTTACCTTAGATGTCTCCTCCAGAGAATTAAAAAACAAAACATTCCCCCTCTATTTTCAAATTTCGTGACCGCCTTTTGAGCTGTACTGTTCGAACAATAGTGACCTCAGTCTGAATCGAGCTACTCGTGGATAAGCACTATTTATGAATATATTACCACAGACGGTTCACATAAGAAACCACCTATAGAAATAACTTTATTTTTACAGACGATTTACATAAGGAACCGCCTGTGAAAATAAATATTTTTCGAGGCGATTCCTTATGTGAACCGTCTGTGAAAATAGAGCTATTTCCACATTCGATACAAAACCATACGAAACCTCAGTCTAGTACTTAGATGATTTATCATATAAACCGTCTATAAAAATAAGACCTAAGTACCTCGAAAAATAATTTTTTAAGTAGTGATCCCGTACTAGATGCTGGCCGGTGAGGCAGAGAAAGCCATATGATCGATCTTGCAAGTTACCGCAATAAACATATCGTCTATATATGGATATGCGCCAAGAGCCCGGTCCCATACATGGTCCAAATAATGGAGAATCCAAATAAGACAATCGCCCCAGCAGGAACACGTGGTTCTCAACTCTATATATGTATATGTATATATATATATGTATATGTATATATATATGTATATATATGTATGTATGTATGTATGTCACATTATTGTTCACTCGTACCATGCATGCTTCATCCATGCCATGCTAGTCGAGCGTCATTCGTCATCTGAACATGGTTTCTCTTTGTTCCTTGAGAAATCGCATACGAAGAATATGGAAGGAAGAGGTCTTACGAGTTTGATTGTCATTGTGCTCATACTGGGTCTAGTTCTAGATCAGAATAATACTTGAAAACTATAGAAAATTATATACAGAAATTTTAGGGAAATCAAGAATAATACTTGAAAACAATAGAAAATTCAAAAAATATAACAAAAAGATTAAAAAACATGAGAATCCTAGGGTCAACTTTTAATAAAAACTTGAGGTTCATAGAAAATTAACGTTCATATTTTTTGGGAAATTTTATTACATAAAAGGTGAGGAAGAATGAAATATTTAACGTTCGTATTCTTAGTTTAGAGTAAAATTTTCAAAACTTGAAGTGATATTCAGAACAAATACTTGGTTTCCTATGCATATGACGCTACCTCTAAACAGTCCAAATTATACCCAAGGGCATACTATGACAAATCCACGTGCTTGTACCGTGCGTCTCGCTCATTAATTACACTGCACCATCATGTTTATTCTTGCACAAATCCGGACTGAGCGTCTAATACTAATAGTAAACTATTATAGTAGTGTGTCTTATACATCCATCAAAATAAATACGAGCTATATTCAGATCATTTGGAGAGCTATACCTAAGGCATCCTTTTGTGGGGGAGAGATGGCCACTTTCTCTCTTTTCCTTCTCTCCCCTCCACCTAAAAAAATCTAGGTCAGATTATTACTTATAAATGACTTATTTATTGTTATTGTACATTTCCTAAAGTATTTATTAGTGAGCGGTCCATTTGGTCCCTCTCCAGTAAAATTATGCTGCAATACACACATATGAACTATCTTTCTAAGGATGATCTCACCCTATAGATGACCTAATGATTTGTGCTTGCATGTGATGCTCTGAACGGACCAAGAAGTGAAATTATATATTGTGATAGCCATGTATCTAATTGCACTATACCATCACATGGAGTTACAGAAGGATATGGCTGCACCATCTGATCGCACCTGTAGCTGCATGGAAGCTCCAAAGATAGAAGTAACCAGGCAAGAGATAGTGGAAACAATTCATAGTAACTCAGGCATCCACTTAAATATTTTCTTTCCTAAGGCATCTCCTCTCGGCGAGTAAAGTTATGCTGCCGCAGAGGTGCAGTGCCTCATCCTATAGCATTCAATGCTACGGGATGGTATTGCAGATAGATATGGTGCCGTTGGGTGGATAAGACAGGGTCTGCAAGACGGCCAGTCAAGTGGGACTGTCCCACAGGAGAGCATGCGACGCGCGGTGATAGGACAAGCATAGTGTTGTTTTCATGTGGTAGAAGATATATATATATATATACCCCTCCGGTCACAAATAAATGATGCTTTGGACATCGCCACTCGTCACGGTCTCTAACACACAACTTTCACTACTATATTACAGTATATATCTATAAACAATTATTTTTGGAAGCTTATAATTTTGGTAAAAAAAAAAATTGGTGTAGACATTCAACTTCAAGGCATATGGTTAACTCATGACTAACCATTGGTTTTTAACACTAGTTCGGAACATAAAACATTTATCCCTGTGGACCTTCAAATTTTTCTCATAATTTTGCTTTGTTGTTGATCCCAGAAGCAGCAATTCATGGCAAAATTAAATTTCAGGAAGCATGAATTGCTGGCAAAGATAATTCTTCTTGTTTCTCAAGACGGCTAGGCAAGTGGGACTGTCCTACAGGCAAGCATGTGACCGAGCTTGTAAGGGATGAAACTTATTCTGTAACAAGTTTATCTAAACTATAAAAAAATACGTATGATGTAGAGCTGCTAACTTATGGGAGGCATGAACCAAAATAATTACTTCTGTTCTTGATTTTCCTTTGATACACACATTCATCAGAAATGTTAATCACATTTCTGTCGTTCGGTATACTTTGAAAATATTATCAAACATTAATTCTTGAGATAGTATTTGTCGGTGCCTAGATGGGACGACTTATGTTTTTTCGCGGACGTGGCCACGCTCTTTTGCGAGAAAGCCCAGGCGCTTTCATATATTAAGATGAGAGGTGACAAAAAACTTCGATAATATATCTCTAGCACGAACAGCTACAAGTACAAAAGTGGTGGGCATGAATAGATTTTCTTTTGTGTGGACATGTATAGAAGGTGGTGGGTATTTGTAGAAGAAAACCTTGGTAAAAAAATATCAAGCATACCGTCAACACAAATATATGGGAGTGGTCAGAGTTGGTACTTGTTATACTTTTGATTCACATGTTGATTACATTTACTTATGTTCGGTTGGTGGTGCAGGGTAGTTTCATATATGTTGGTTAAGTTAGTTGCACACAAATATGTCTAGGTTGCTTACCTCTTTAATTCACTTAACCATGTTTAACCCTTGCTACTAGCTAATGCATGATCCTTGGAGTCGAGCTATGTATACATGCTCTATATTGTGTAAGACTTGCGAGTACCTTCGTACTCAGGGTGCTGCCCTTAAGTTGATGCAGGTTTGCAGGTCATCGAGGAAGAGACGGTGTTTGGCTACTTTGTGCCAGCCGATCAGGGTGGCAGGCAGGAGTAGCACACTCTACTCCGAACTCAGTGTTTTGGCATAGAGCCTAAGGGCATGTGGCTCCATATCCTTTTGTTGTACAGTGTTCTTCCGCTGCGTAGATCTTTGGATAGTTAGGAGTTGAGGGGTTTTTGTCTCCTCCTAGCTCGTTTTTGTTATAAATTGTTGGAATCAGTTGCATGCTTAATATTTGTAATATAAATGTTTATTACTTGCTCTTTATTAAGCTATATTGTGATGTACTATGTTGGAGGCATGTGTTCCGATCCTTGGGCACAAAACACGTGCCGGGACTACCGAAATGGTATTCAGCTTAATCGTCGAGGTTGGATTATGAATAATGATCCTCCTGATGATTAATTTGAATATTGTTTGGACGGTTCCTCGCAGCGTGGTATCAGAGGTTGGTTTAATTAAGTAGCCTAAACACAATTAGAACATTGTTTAGTAAGTGTGTCGAACCCACTAAGCAACCAACTAAAATTTACCTATGCATTTTCCTATCAATATGTATGAATCTGTTATATTATGCCCCTAAGAATAACATTTGTGGTTGTGAGGCTTATTGGGGTGAGATGCATTTGAGAAAGATACGTGTAGATCAGAAGCGAGCATACCTTCATGTTTCATTGCTCCTTATGCCTCATGCCTTTGATTATGCATTTTCATCAGTGTATAATATACGGATCCAAATAAGCGAGATCCGACATAGCAAAATAGCATTAGTTGGAGTTTGATTTTTTCACCTATGTCAGAAATTAACCTTCGCCTCTCTTTCTTCTCATCGTCACAATAGGATGAGAACCCGTGGCAGTTTAGGAGATCTTCCCGAGGGTTCTAATGAGAACAACCCTCCGCCGTCTCCACAGCCGAGCATGGCGGAAGTGCTCATGTGAATTGAGCAGAATCGCCAGATGAATCAGGCGCTCCTTGAGGCCCTCGTGCGCAACACGGCCTCTCATGGAGGAGGTGGGGCCGGGCGCCGAGATGACTTCTCGGATTTCCTTAGAACTCAGCCGCCTACCTTCACACGTGCTGAGGATCCACTCGACGCCAACCATTGGCTTCGCACGATCGAGCAGAAGCTCGCTCTCCTTCGGTGCGAGGACCACGAGAAGGCGCTCTTCGCCGCCCATCAGCTTCAAGGCCCCACGGGCGCGTGGTGGTCCATCTTCTTGGCCATGCACCCCGCCAACCACCGAGTGTCTTGGGCGGAGTTCCGCGAGGCCTTCCGCTCTTTCCACATCCCGAGCAGCCTCATGGAGATCAAGAGGTGGGAGTTCGAGGACCTCAAGCAAGGAGGCCGAACCGTGATGGAGTACGTGCAGGTGTTCAATCACCTTGCGCAGTACGCTCCCGAGGAGGTCAGCGCTGATGAGCGGAAGTAACGCCGCTTCGTCAATGGCCTCAACTCGAAGATGCAGGACCAGTTGTCTGCACACAAGTTCACCGACTTCAACAAGTTGGTGAGCACGTCCCTCACGGTGGAGTTCAAGCTTAAGAACCACAAGGAGGAGAAGAAGCGCAAGAGGGGTTCCTCGCCTTCTGTGGGCGGGAGCTTGCAGCGCGCTCGCACGGAGAGTCTACCTCCACCATCTCGCGTGCCGGTGTCGGGTGCTCCATGTCCGATGTGGCTCATTCAGTGCCTGTCCTTCTTCGTGCCACAAGGACAGCCTCCATGACCCGTCGGCTCCCAAGTGAGCGTGACAGGTGGCCCCAGCGGCCCTTGTTACAACTGCGGTCATGTCGGTCACTACACGTGGGATTGTCCGTATCCGAGGCAGGGAGCCACGGTGGCCGCTTCCAGGCCACCACCAGCTCAGTCGGCGCCTTAGTCTTCTCAGGCAACCCACATCCCAAAGCGTGGTCGAGCACGCCACACCACCGCCGAGGACGTTTAGGAGGGTGACACCGTCCTGATGGGTACGTTGCATATGCGTTCTAACTCTGTCGTTGCACCTGCAGTTGTTCTTTTTGATTCTGGAGCTTCTCTTTGCTTCATAGCGGCAAGTTATGTTTGGCGTCATGGGTTGACAGTTGGCACCACCCCCACACCTTACCTCATAGATGCACCAGGAGCCAAGGTCCTTGTTAAGCAATGCGTGTCCAACGCCTCAGTGATCATCAACGAGATGTCTTTCGGGGCAAATCTGCTAGTGATGAACTCGAAGGGAATTGATATCATATTGGGGATGAACTGGCTCTCCAAAAACAAGGTCGTGTTAGATTGTGCCCAGTGGACAGTTACTCTAAATGGTTTGTCCGGCACCCGGATTCAATTGAAGCTGGAGGGTGTCAAATCTTATCTCTTCGCCTTGAAGGTTGTCCCCACCACAGACATGATGAGTATTCCTGTGGTGTGAGAATTCCCGAATGTCTTTTCGGATGAGTTGCCCGGAATGCTGCCTGATAGAGCAGTGGAGTTCTCTATTGATCTCATGCCCGATGCGGCCCCAATATCGAAGAAGGCGTATAAGATGTCACCAGTTGAGCTAATTGAACTGAAGAAGCAGATTCAGGAATTGCTATCAAAGGGGTTCATTCGTCCGAGCTCCTCACCCTGGGGATGCTCGGCTCTCTTTGTGAAGAAGAAGGATGACACTCTCCGGATGTGTGTGGACTACCGTCTGTTGAATGAGGTCACTATCAAGAACAGGTATCCACTCCCTAGGATTGATATCTTGTTTGATCAGCTGACCGGAGCCCGAGTCTTCTCGAAGATTGATTTGAGATTAGGCTATCATCAGATCAAAGTCCAGCCGGAGGATATTCCAAAGACAGCTTTCTCGACCCGCTACGGGCTGTATGAATTCACTGTCATGTCCTTCGGATTGACGAATGCGCTGGCATTCTTCATGTATTTGATGAACACGGTGTTTATGGAGGAATTGGATAAGTTTGCCGTGGTTTTCATCGACGACATTCTTATATACTCTAAGACAGATGAAGAGCATGTTGAGCACCTCTGTGTTGTTCTTGGCAGACTCAGAGATCATCAACTATACGCCAAGTTCAGCAAGTGTGAGTTCTGGCTCACGGAGGTGGCTTTTCTGGGTCATGTTCTGTCAGAGCACGGGGTTGCAGTTGACCCGAGCAAGGTGCAGGATGTGCTCGATTGGGTTCAGCCCCAGAGTGTCACTCATATACGGAGTTTTCTCGGACTCACAGGTTATTACCGCCGGTTCATCGAGAACTTCTCCAAGGTTGCCAAGCCAAGGACCGAGTTGTTGAAGCAAGGCAGCGTATTCGAGTGGTCAGGAGCATGTGAGTCCGCTTTCCAGACTTTGAAGAGGTTGCTCATGACCGCTCCAGTGATCGCCAAACCAGATGTGAGCAGGGGTTTTGATGTGTATTGCGATACGTCCGGCATAGGCCTCGGGTGTGTTCTGATGCAAGAGGGCAGAGTCGTTGCCTATGCATCCCATCAGTTGAAGCGCCACGAGGAGAATTATCCAACTCATGATCTGGAGCTTGCCGCTGTCGTGCACGCTCTGAAGATCTGGCGCCACTACTTGATGGGTAGTTTGTGTCGGATTTACACGGATCACAAAAGCCTCAAGTACATCTTCACGCAGGCAGACTTGAATATGAGGCAGCGAAGGTGGCTTGAGTTGATCAAAGATTATGAGCTAGAGGTGCACTACCACCCCGGTAAGGCAAATGTGGTCGCCGATGCTTTGAGTCGGAGAGCTCATTGCCATTGTCTTACAGTCTCGCCTGGGGACTCCACACTGTGTGATGAGTTCCGTCGGCTTGGGCTCGAGATGGTCACGGATGGATTCGTTGCCAACCTAGAGATCAAATCCACTCTTCTGGATGAGATCAAGGCAGCTTAGAAGAATGACAAAGGCATGGCCCGAATCCGAGAGAAGATGAAGATCGGTCAAGCCTTATGCTTTTCTGAAGATGAGCAGGGCATTCTGTGGTTTGGGAACCGTCTTGTGGTTCCGAAGGTTGAGGCTTTGAGGAAAAAGATTCTTGATGAGGCTCATGACTCGTTGATGTCTATTCATCCTAGCAGCATGAAGATGTATCAAGACTTAAAGCCCCGCTTCTGGTGGACTCGCATGAAGCGAGAAATTGCTCGGTATGTGTCTGAGTGCGATGTCTGCCGGCGAGTGAAGGCCGAGCATCTCAGGCCCGCTGGTACACTCCAGTCTTTGCCCATTCTGTCGGTGACATGGGAACCAGGGGTCCCCTTAGTCCCAAGGCTAGGACAGTAGAGTGCCACGTGGCGCCCTCCCTCAGGGGTTATCTCCCCGAGGTCCGAGAAGACCAAGTCCTGGGAGAGGGTGCTCGGGGCCATGAACAGTGGTCCCCAAGTACCTAAGTTCCCCGATGACCCGAGAAGACCAAGTTTCGAGAGAGGGTGCTAGGGGCCATGAACAGTGGTCCCCGAGTACCCGAGTTCCCCGATGACCCGAAAAGACCAAGTTCCGGGAGAGGGTGCTCGGGGCCATGAACAGTGGTCCCCGAGTTCCCCGATGACCCTAGAAGACCAAGTTCCGGGAGAGGGTGCTCGGGGTCAAGAACAGTAGCCCCTGAGTACCCGAGTTCTCCGATGATAAGAGAAGTCAGTTCCAGGAGAGAGTGCTCGGGGCCGTGAATAGTGGCCCCCGAGCACCCGAGTTCCCCGAGGACCAAGAGGGGGCATATCCGGGAGAGAGTGCTCGGCGCTGTGAACAGTAGTCCCTGAGCACTCACAGTTCCTCGAGGGCCTGAGAAGTCCTTCACCGGTGGTCCCCACAGGGGCTCAGCGGTGAGGTGTCAACTGGTGAGAGGCCCGATGCCGTATTTAACAGGGCGCGTGGCCTGTCACTTCCAACCACTCCCCCCACGCCTACTGTCAGTCTCTGCCACGGTCTGGTAGGGAGGCGTGGGGACATTTAATGCACGGGTACCATCGTGCGTCATCCGGCACGCCTCGGGATAACATCGCAGGGCTCAAGGCGCGACGCCTGCCACCCTGCTGTGTCAGGCATGCCCTGACCGGGCGGGCACGCGGGGCTGCTCGGAGGCTGCCGGGTGGGCCCTCCCAGCAGCACTTGCTAAAATGCGGAATGATGACGACAAGACCGGACTGGGGCGCGTTTTCAACCCTCCCCGTCAAATTGCGCAGCAGCCCATGATGGTTGCTTTCCATTTATGGCGCCTTGGAACTTGCGCCAATCCTTTCTAGGAACGTTACCCGCCCCGACGGGTATAAAAGAGGGGCAGGCTCCCCGAAGAAAGGGGATCAAAGTCGGATCGGAAGAAAAATCCTTCTGAAAGAGGTCGAGTCCTTCTGAGATAGAGCAAGCCTGAATCCGATACAAGCCAACGAAGAACAAGGAGCATGAAGCTCTAGACTTAGACAAACATTCTTTTAACACAGCAGATCCCTAGAGAGACTCTCTCAGAACATTTATAGCATACACACAGGAGTAGGGTATTACGTTCAGTGCGGCCCGAACCTGTCTAAAAATCCCCTGGGCATTTACTCTTTCCTGCATTCGATCATTCCACCCCACCTGCATCTCATTTACTCCAATTTATTTCACATACGAGGCAGATTCAGAATCATCCCTCCGGTCGAATCTCAAAAGGGGTCCCTCCGGATCCCTGCTTGTGGAGTTCACCCTCCGACAGCTGGCGCGCCAAGTAGGGGGTTGCATCCCTAAATCTTCTTTGTTTCCTGTAGAAAAGATGGCAGGTGGACATCGTCTCCGACGCACCGGCTCCAGCTCTAGTGAAGAAGTGGAGCCCATCGCTCAGGAGGCCCCAGTCTCCGTTGCCCCTCAGCAGCAGCCACAGTCCGCCCGTACGGCGCTCCCCTCTCATGGGGACAACGGCGCTGGGCCCAGCAGGGCCGCCGTCGCAGGCGGGCCGCCTAACCCTCAGCAAGCGGCAGATACTCCTACTGCGAGATCTACGTCCGGGCAGCGCCGGGCGCCGTTACGGGACAGGCCCGCTTTCGGCGACGCCAGCCCTGGGAGTGCGTTGCTTGCGGCGCAAGCACTCCTCAGGCACCCGCCTCTCCAGGCAGCGGGGGAAACCCCAGAAGGCCGCTGGTTTCCGGAGGTGGCCGCCCTGGTGGGCACGGCTCACCGGCAGGTGCTGGCCGAAAGCTCCCATGCCACCTCCCGCCGCGGCGCAACCAAGGCCGGTCCATCCTCAGCTGGTGGCAAAACCGGCCGGGGGGCCTCCAGGCGGAGTGCCGCCCCCCTGGCCACAACCGGAGCTCAGGACCTCCACTCACACCTAAATAAGCGGAGGGCCGTTGAAGATGCGCGTGTCACCCTCAAGCACCGACGGGAGTCCCAGCACGAGGCCAAGGCAGAGGACCAGGCCTCCTCTATGCCGGCCCATGACCACCGGGGCTCCCCGGTTCACCGGCGTTCACCGCCGAAGGGAGCCGCTCGCGTCACAGGATACGGCACAGGCTGCCGCGCCTTCACCAAAGAGCTCTGTCGGGTCAACTGGCCCACGAAGTTCTGGCCAGAACTACCGGAGAAGTACGACGGGTCCATCGACCCCGTCGAGTTCCTCCAGATCTACACCACCGCCGTTCAAGTGGCGGGCGGCAGTGAAAAGGTGATGGCCAATTATTTTTATGTAGCCTTGAAGGGCTCTGCCCGTTCATGGCTTATGAACTTACCCCCAGGATCCATCAGCTCCTGGGATGACCTCTGCCACCACTTCGTGGCCAACTTTCAGGGCACCTTCACGTGCCCCGGCTTGGAGTGCGACCTCCACGCCGTAAAGCAACAGGAGGGGGAGACGCTGAGGCGCTTCATACAGCGCTTTAGCCAGGTCCGCAACACCATCCAGCGGATAACCCCCCACGCCATTATCGTCGCATTCTGGCAGGGCGTCCGCGACGAGCGGATGCTCGAAAAGCTAGGTACGCACGAGGTTGAGACCACCGCGGAGCTCTTCGCTTTGGCCGACAAGTGCGCTAAGGCGGCAGAGGCTCAGGCGTGGCATGTCCCGCGCCCTAAGCAACCCATTGCCGACGTGGCAGGTCCTTCCTGCTCTGACAGGCGGGAAAAGAAAAAGAGAAGGAGGCGCGATGCTGCCCCTGTCGTGCCGGCTGAGGGCCCTGTCCGTAAGCCGGTAGAGGGCCCTGACCGCAGGCCGACGCGCCGGGCGGCTGCCGACAGAAGGCCCGCGCCCGCGAGGGCTCCGGCTCCCGCAAGGGCTCCCGCTCCCCCGAGGGTGCCTGCTCCCGCAAGGCCAGAAACCAGGAAAGTGGTGCGAGATCCACCAGACTGAGTGGCACGACTTCACAGAGTGTCGGTCGGTCAAAGGCCTCGTCGAGAGGCGCCAGAAGGAGCGCGAGGAGCACCGCAGGGGTGGCGATGACAAAGCCGCCCCCGAAAACCAAGACCTCGGGTTCCAGGAGCCCGAGCACACCATCGCCTTCATCGACGGGGGTGCATACACGCCCTCCTCTCGTCGCTACGTCAAGACCATGCGGCGGGAGGTGTGCTCGGCCACCCCGAGCACATCGGCCGCAAAGCCCCTGAAGTGGTCGGAGACCCCGATCACGTTCAGTATTTCGGACCACCCCGTAAGTACTGCAGGCGTGGGGCGATTACCCCTGGTAGTATCCCCCACCATCTGCAATGTAAAGGTCAGCAGAGTGCTGATCGACGGGGGCGCATGCCTAAACCTCCTATCCCAGGAGACTTTCGAGAAGCTGCAGGTGCCTTCCTGGCACCTAAAGCCGTCGCTCCCCTTCTACGGGGTGACACCGGGGCATACCCTACCCCTCGGGCAGGTTGAGCTGCCCGTCAGATTCGGGAGTCGGGACAATTTCCGGACGGAGAACGTCATCTTCGATGTCGCGGAAGTCCCTCCCCCCTACAACGCCATCTTGAGGCGCCCGGCGCTCGCCCGGTTCATGGTGTTCACGCACTATGCCTACCTCATGGTTAAGATGCCGTGCCCTGCCGGCCCCATCTCCGTGCCCGCCGAGACCGGCAGCACCGTCTCCTGTGCCGAGCAGCTCTACTCGGCCTTGGTCTCTACTCGGGCCGAGGTCGAAGGAAACCCAGGGGGCCCGGGACCCTCTTCATCCAAACCCCGACTCGCCACCGACGCCTCCGTTCCTACGAAGGAGGTCGTGGTGGGCGAAGACTGCTCCCAGGTCGTTCGGATCGACGGTGACCTGGGCGGTAAATAGGAAAGCGCGCTCATCGCCTTCCTCCGGGCTAACGTCGACGTGTTTGCATGGCAACCGTCCGATATGCCCGGGATCCCTAGGGAGGTGATCGAGCACCACCTTGCTGTGCGCCCCAACGCATGACCGGTGAGGCAGAAAGTCCGGCGGCAGGCGCCCGAGCGCCAGGAGTTCATCCGGGAGCAAGTCAGCAAGCTCCTTGACGCCGGCTTCATCCGAGAGGTCCTCCACCCAGAGTGGCTGGCAAACCCAGTCATTGTTCCGAAGGCCAACGGCAAGCTTCGCATGTGTGTCAACTACACCAACTTAAACAAGGCTTGTCCGAAAGATCCTTTTCCTTTGCCCTGCATAGATCAAATTGTAGATGCCACTACGGGATGCGATCTTTTGTGTTTTTTAGATGCAAATTCGGGTTATCACCAAATCCGCATGGCCAAACAGGACGAGGAAAAAACTTCTTTTACTACCCCAGTGGGGACCTATTATTATGTCTCTATGCCTTTTGGTTTGCGCAATGCTGGGTCGTCTTTCCAGTGGGCCGTGCACATTACTCTTGACTCGCAGGTTGGTCACAACGTCGAGGCTTACATCGACGATCTCGTGGTCAAATCCTGAGACCGCGCCTGTCGGAGGGTTAACTCCTGTCGCAGGGATCCTGAGGGACCCCTTTTTAGAGATTCAGCCGGGGGGATGATTCTGAATATGTTTGCTGGAGAAATAAATGGAGTGTAAATGCAATGGTAGGAGGGATGGAATGATCTGATGCAGAAAGGAGTAAATGCACTGGAGGGATTTTAGACAGGTTCGAGCCGCACTGCGCGTAACACCCTACTCCTGTGTGGATGCTATAAATGCCCTGAGAATGTCTCTCAGGAATGTGCTGGTTACAAGAACGTTTGTCTATCCTAGAGCTTCGGTCCTAGCTTCTATGCTTGTACGAAGGTGTTCTTCGGTCTCTGAGCAAGCGTCTCTGAGTTCTCTAGAAGTTAGGGAGTTCTTCTCTTCCTTTTTCTCGGATCCTCTTCTCTGTGCCCGCCGGCTCCCTTAAATACTCGCCAGTGGTAGCGTGCCCCGAAAGGGAGGGCACGAGTTCTAAGGCGCCATAAATGGAAAGGCAGTCATTATGGCCTCTACGCGAAGTGACGGGTGTTGAAAACGCGCCCCCCGCCCGGTCTTCAGCCGTCATGATGGCGCTGGCAACGGGCGCTGTCGGTGTATCAGGAACTGGGGGTCCCTGAGTCCCAAGGCCAGGCCAGCTATCCGCCACGTGGCACCACCCCGCGAGGTTCCCCCCGCGGGGTGAGGAAAGTCTAAGTCCCGGGAAGAAAGTGCTCGGGGAGGCGCCCGGTCGCCCCCGAGCACCCTAGTCCCCCGACGATCAGAAGAGCTAAGTCCCAGGAGAGAGTGCTCGGGGGCTGCGCGCAATAGCCCGCGGGCGCACGGTTCCCCGAAGGTCAGTATAAACGTGCTCGGGAGAGGGTGCTTGGGGTTGCGCGTGGCAGTCCCCGGGCTCTCGGTTCCCCGAAGGTTCGTAGAAGAGTGCTCGGGAGAAAGTGCTCGGGGAGGTCAACGGTACCTCCGAGTACCCGGTGCCCTGAGGACGTGGATAAGCATTCTCGGGAGAGAGTGCTCGGGGAGGTCAACGGTACCCCCGAGCACTCGGTTCCCCGACGACCCAGGGAGGTCCCCAAGGGGCCCACCGATGAAGTGTCTGCCCGTCAGAGGTCCAAGGCCGCATTGAATGGGCACGCGTGGCCTGACATATCCAACTGCTCTCGCCGCAGCGTCAGCTCCTACCATGCTTTGGCAGAGGGGCGTGTTGGTATTAATTGCACGAGCCCCGTCCTGTATCACCCGGTGTGTTTCGAGATAGCATTGCCAGGATCAAGGCGTTCCGCCTACCGCCCTGCCGTAGCAGAGGAACAAGACAGGACGGGCACGCCGGGTGCCCCTGTGGCTGCCCGGTGGGCCCTCTTAACGGCGCCCGTTGACAGGGCGTCCACAGTGACGAGTGACCAGACGCGCGCCGCGCTTTTTTCCACCGCCCCAGTCATTTCGCCCAGAGAAAATGAAGACGCCTTTTTCAGTCATAGCGTCTTGGAACTTGTACCCCTTCCTTCCCGTTCGGGGTATGTCGTAGCCGGCGAGTGCATAAAAGAGTGGACACACCGGAGGGACAAAGGGGCGGAGGAGAGACAGAGAAGATGAACCCCACAACGAACCAAGCCAACAGACGAAGACATTGTGAGCTAGCCTGAGCAGAGCTTCTGCCAAGAAACAAGGAGCCTCAAGCTCTTAGTTAGACACAATATTCTTGTAACCAGATACATCCTCGGGGGACCTCCCTCAGGACAGTTAATTCATCCATACAGGAGTAGGGTATTACGCCCCCGTGCAGCCCGAACCTCTCTAAACTCCGGTGCATTTATTCCTCTTTGCACTAGGTCGATCATCCCCCACCACCGGCTGTTGCATTTACATCCACTTCCATTTATTTCTCCGACGAACTTATTCAGGATCATCCCCCCGGCCGAATCTCTAAAAAGGGGTCTCTCGGGATTCCTGCGATAGGAGTTAATCCTCCGACAGCTGGCGCGCCAGGTAGGGGGGAACATCTCTGAATCTGTTTGTTTGTTTTTTTCCATAGAAAGAAAAAAATGGCCGGTGGACACCGCCTCCATCGTTCCAGCTCCACTTCCAGCGAGGAAATGCGGCCCTTCGCACAGGAGGTCCTAGCCTCTGCTGCGTCCCAGCAGCAGCCGCAATCTGCACGTACGGTTTTCCCCTCCCAAGGGGACCAAGGCGCTGGGCCCAGCAGGGCCGCCGTCGCCGCCGTCGGTGCACCGTCCGACCCCCATCAGGTGGTCGAAACTCCGGCCGCCAGGTCCGCCCCTGGACAGCGTCGGGTGCCACTTCGGCGTAGACTCGCTTTCAGCGAGGCCGGCCCGGGGAGCGCGCTACTTGCGACGCATGCCCTCCTCAGGCATCCGCCTGTCTAGGCGACGCCGAACACCCCGGAGGGTCGCTGGATTCAAGAAGTCACTGCCCTGGTCGGCACTGCTCGCCGCCAGGTGCTGCCGGCAGTTCTCGCGCCACCACCCAGCATGGCGCCACCCTAACCAGCCCATCAACGGGCAACGTTCGCGCAGGCCGGGGGGCCTCCAGGCAGAGCGCCACCCCCCTGGTCACGTCCGAAGCCCGGGACCTCCGCTCGCGTCTCAACGAGCGGAGGAGCCATGAAGATGCGCGCGTCACCCTCGAGCGCCAGCGGGAGACCCGGCAGGAGGCTGAGGCTGAGGACCAAGCTTCCTCTTGTCCGGCCCCTGGTCGCCAGGATTCCCCGGCTCACCGACGTTCGCCGCCGAGGGGCGCCGCCCGGGCCACGGGGTACGGCACCGGCTGCCGTGCCTTCTCCAGCGAGCTCTGACGGGTCAAATGGCCCTCCAAGTTCCACCCTGAGCTGCCGGAGAAGTACGACGGGTCCATTGACCCCGTCGAGTTCCTCCAAATATACACTACGGCCGTCCATGCGGCCGGAGGCAGTGAGAAGGTGATGGCGAATTATTTCCATATTGCCTTGAGGGGCTTTGCCCGTTCTTGGCTCATGAACTTACCCCCAGGGTCTATTAGCTCCTGGGATGATCTCTGCCACCAGTTTGTGGCAAACTTTCAGGGCACGTTCACGCGCCCCGGCCTGGAGTGCGATCTCCACGCCGTCAAGCAACAAGAGGGGGAGACGCTGCGACGCTTCATCCAGCGTTTCAGCCAGGTCCGCAACACCATTCCGCGGATAGCACCCCACGCTATCATCGTCGCGTTCCGGCAGGGCGTCCGCGACGAGCGGATGCCGACCAGCCAAGTTCTTCCCGTTCCGACAGGCGGGAAAAGAAGAAGAGAAGGACGCGCGAAGCCGCTCCAGTCGAGCTAGCCCAGGGCCCTGCCCATAGGGCAGCCCAAGGGCCCGACCGCTGGCAAGAACGTCGGCCAGCCGCCGAAAGGTGGCCTGCGCCCGCAAGGTCCCCGGCCAGGGCCCCGGCTCCCGCAAGGGCACCAGCTCCCGCAAGAGCCCCGGCGCCCGCCCGGGCTCCTGCTCCAGCGAGGGTCCCCGCTCCCGCGGGGCCCGAGCCAGGTAAATGGTGCCCCATACACCAGACCAGATGGCATGACCTCACGGAATGTCGTACGGTCAAAGGTCTCGTCGAGCAGCGCCAGCGGGAGCGCGATGAGTCCCGCGGGGGAGGCGCCGAAGAGGCCGCCCCCGGTAATGCCGAGCTCGGCTTCCAGGAACCCGAGCATACCGTCGCCTTCATCGACGGAGGCGCTTACACGCCTTCCTCGCGACGTGGCATCAAGACCATGCGGTGCGAGTTGTGCTCGGCAACCCCGAGCGAAGAGGCCGCCAGGCCCCTGAAGTGGTCGGACGCTCCGATCACATTCAGCATAGCTGACCACCCCCTCAGTACTGCAGCGGTGGGGCGACTACCCTTGGTGGTGTCCCCCACCATCTGCAATGTCAAGGTCGACAGGGTGCTGATCGATGGGGGTGCAGGCCTCAACCTCCTCTCCAAGGAGGCTTTTGAAAAACTGCAGGTATCCTCCAGGCGCCTAAAGCCGTCGCTTCCGTTCTGCGGAGTGACGCCCGGGCACTCCCTGCCCCTCAGGCAGGTCGAGCTGCCCGTAACCTTCGGGAGTCGGGACAACTTCCGCATGGAGAACGTCCTCTTCGACGTCGCGGAGCTCCCCCTCCCCTACAACGCCATCCTCGGGCGTCCGGCGCTCGCCAAGTTCATGATGGCCGCGCATTACGCGTATCTCAAAGTTAAGATGCCGGGCCCAGCAGGCCCCATCTCCGTGGTTGCCGACTCCGGCGGCGCCGTCTCCTGCACCGAGCAGTCGTACATGGCTCTGGTTTCAGCGCAGGCCGAGGTCGAAGGCTGCACAGGGGGCCCGGGACCCTCTTCATCCAAACCCCGACTCGCCGCCGACGCCTCTGTTCCTACGAAGGAGGTCGTGGTGGGCGAAGGCGCTTCCCAGGTCGTCCGAATCGGCGGTGACCTAGGCGGCAAATAGGAAGGCGCGCTCGTCACCTTCCTCCGGGCTAACGCTGACGTGTTTGCGTGGCAACCGTCCGACATGCCCAGGATCCCTAGGGAGGTGATTGAGCACCACTTGGCTGTGCGCCCGAACGCACGCCCGGTGAAGCAGAAGGTCCGGCGGCAGGCGCCTGAGCGCCAAGAATTCATCCGGGAGCAGGTCAGCAAGCTCCTTGACGCCGGATTTATCCGAGAGGTCCTCCACCCCGACTGGCTGGCAAATCCAGTTATCGTCCCGAAGGCCAACGGCAAGCTCCGCATGTGTGTGGACTACACCGACCTAAATAAGGCTTGCCCTAAAGATCATTTTCCCTTGCCCCGCATTGATCAAATTGTAGATGCAACCGCGGGATGCGATCTTTTATGTTTTTTAGATGCAAATTATGGGTATCACCAGATCCGCATGGCTGTAGAGGATGAAGAAAAAACTGCCTTTACCACCTCGGTGGGGACTTATTGTTATGTTTCAATGCCTTTTGGTTTGCGCAATGCTGGGTCTTCTTTCCAGCGCGCCATTCGCATTACTCTTGGCTCGCAGGTTGGCCGCAACGTCGAGGCTTACGTCAACGATCTCGTGGTCAAGTCCCGGGACCGCGCCACCCTGCTCGACGACCTTACCGAGACTTTCAACAGTCTCCGCACTACCCGCCTAAAGCTCAACCCCGAGAAGTGTGTCTTCGGGGTGCCCGCGGGCAAGCTCCTCGGTTTCTTGGTTTCCAGCCGAGGAATCGAGGCCAACCTAGAGAAGATCCGGGCCATCAAGCAGATGCGACCCCCGGCTCGACTCAAGGAGGTCCAGCGTCTCGCCGGCTGCATGGCGGCCCTCGGGCGCTTCATCTCCAAACTTGGAGAGCGGGGGCTCCCCCTCTTCAAGCTTCTGAAGAAGACCGGTCGCTTCGACTGGACGCCGGAGGCCGAGCAGGCCTTCCGCGATCTGAAGAAATACCTCACCTCACCACCCGTACTTGTGGCTCCCTCCGAAGGTGAGCCCTTATTGCTTTACGTTTCGGCCACCCCTCAGGTCGTGAGCATGGTGCTGGTGGTGGAGCGCGACGAATGCGCGGGGCCAGGTGCTGGGTCCCAGCTCCCGGCGGCCCCTGAACACTCACCCGAGCGCTTGGCTCCCCCTGAGCAGGGGGTCGAGTCCGAGCACTCTGCTCCTCCAGACCAGGGGGTCGAGCCCGGGCACCCGGCCAGCCCCGACCACGCCGCCACGCCTAGGGGCTGTAACAGCCCCTCGGGTGAAGCCGTCGTCCGGGCCCGCCGGGGACAGTGACCGGTGTACTTCATTAGTGAAGTCCTCCGGGAGGCCAAAATAAGGTATCCCCAGGCTCAGAAGCTGCTCTACACCGTGCTCATCGCTTCCCGGAAGCTGCGCCATTACTTTCAAGCGCACAAGGTCTCGGTGGTTATCACGTATTCGCTGGGACCCATCCTCCGGAACCGAGAAGGCACCGGGCGAGTTGTCAAGTGGGCGGTGGAGCTGGCGGAGTTCGACCTGCACTTTGTCAGTCGCCAGGCGATCAAAAGCCAGGCGCTCTCCGACTTCGTGGCAGAGTGGACACCCGTCCCCGAGGTCGTCCCAGAAGAGATTTCTACGTATCCCGGGCATGACGCGCCCGGATACTGGGTCATGCACTTCGACGGTTCCCTCACGCTGAAAGGCGCGGGGGCCGGAGTGGTTCTCACCTCCCCAACGGGTGAAGAACTCCGGTACGTTATACAGCTGCAGTTCCGCGCATCCAACAACATGGCGGAATATGAAGGTCTCATCGCCGGCCTCCGAGCCGCAGTGGGGCTCGGGATTCGTCGCCTCCTGGTCAAGGGAGACTCCCAGCTGGTGATCAACCAGGTGTCCAAAGAGTACCAATGCACGGATCCTCAAATGGCGGAGTACGTGGCAGCAGTCAGGAAGCTGGAGAGGCGCTTCGATGGCCTTGAGTTGCGGTACATCCCTCGCCGCGACAACGCTCTGGCTGACGAGCTCTCCCGCCTGGCCTCCTCCCATGCGTGCGTCCCTGCCGGAGTCTTTGAAGAAAGACTCACACGGCCTTCCATCCTGCCTGCCGAACAGGACGAAGGGGAAACCTCGAACTTAATTCAGGGGACCCCGGCGGTGCCCTCAGTGGGAAGCCCCGTCAGGGTGCCGCCGTCCGGCGAGTGTGCTGCACTTGCTGAATGTTCTCAAGATGCCTCGTGGATGTCCGACATCCGAGGGTACTTGAAGGAAAAGTCCCTCCCCGGGGATGAGGCGTCTGCCGAAAGAGTTGCTCGGCAGTCCAAACGCTATGCCATAGTAGATGGGGATCTCTACCGGCGTAGCGCAGGAGGCGTCCTCCTGAAATGCATCTCCCGGGCAGAAGGCGGCGAGCTTCTCGCTGAGATCCACGAGGGCGAGTGCGGTGGCCATTCATCGTTCCACACGCTGGTCGGGAAGGCCTTCCGGCAAGGTTTCTACTGGCCTACAGCTCTCTAGGATGCTTCCGAGCTGGTTCGGCGCTGCAGGGCGTGCCAGTTCCACGCAAAACAGATTCACCAGCCGACTCAGGCTCTTCACACCATCCCCCTGTCATGGCCTTTCGCGGTCTGGGGGTTGGACATTCTGGGTCCATTCCCCCGAGCAATCGGGGGCTATGAGTACCTCTACGTCGCCATCGACAAGTTCACCAAGTGGCCGGAGGCGGTCCCAGTCATCAAGGTGACCAAGAACACGGCGCTCCAGTTTATCCGCGGCATCACCAGTCTCTTGGGCGTCCCGAACCGGATCATCACCGACAATGGCACCCAGTTTACAAGTGCCCTATTCGGGGACTACTGCGAAGACCTCGGCATCAAGCTCTGCTTCGCCTCCGTCGCTCACCCTCAGAGTAACGGGGAAGTCGAGCGCGCCAACGCGGAAATACTGAAGGGCCTCAAAACCCGGACCTATGACGTGCTCGCAAAGCACGGGAAGGGATGGGTGGACGAGCTGCCCGCCGTGCTATGGGCTAATCGGACCACGCCAAGCCGCGCCACCGGAGAGACTCCATTCTTCCTCGTATACGGCGCTGAGGCGGTCCTCCCCTCCGAGCTCAGGCTAGGCTCCCCTCGGGTGCATGCATACTCTGAGGGTGAGCAAGATCAGTAGAGACGCGACGACGTCGATTACCTGGAACAGCGCCAGCGGCGTGCCGCCGTCTGGGCGGCTCGGTACCAGCAAAGCTTGTGGTGTTATCACCAGCGCCACGTCCGGGCACGGTCCTTTGAGGTGGGGGACCTAGTTCTCCGACGCGTCCAGTCGCGCGAAGGAAAGAATAAGCTGTCCCCTATGTGGGAGGGTCCCTTCACCGTGATCGGGGTCCCGCGAGAAGGTTCTTTCAGATTGGCAGCAGAAGACGGGCAACCGCTTCCCAACCCATGGAACATTGAGCACCTGCGCAGGTTCTACCCGTAGATGGCTATGCTCGCGGCTCAGGTCAACCAGGCCGGGGGCTTCCCCCCCCCCCCCCCCCGCCCAAGTTGACCGGGGGCTACCACTAACTGGGTAAGTCACCCAACCTTGTAAAATTTGTCAATTCAATGTAAACATTAATGTGCAATCATATGTCAATTTCTTTTTTCTGGATTCCATATGTTTAATCTGTCCGGTGAGGTGCTCGGTTGTGCGAGAAAAGTTCGCTCTCTCATTTTTTCCCCGCTGATAAAAGAATCCTGATCGGTAGGCGCGCGGGCAGCTGCCGTTGACTTACGTCTAATGTGGTAGGCTGTGGCGTTCGTTGTCGTGGCTGATCTCCGGGCACTACCGAGTCCCTGGGTGCTTTGGGTAATCCTATCGCCCGAGCCGCTCGAGTAGTCCGGAGCTCAGGCCCCAGGGGCGGGCTGTCGGTGCTCGGTCTGGTCTGTCATACCCGGGCGCCACCGAACCATAGGACCTCTGGGTTATGCCTCTGCCCGCTCTTTCCACCGGTCTGGGTATTCGAGAGGTCTCGGGTCGAAAACGAGAGCAGTCTATAACAAGTACCGCACTAACAGAGCGCACCAAGCAAAGAAATTCCCTATTCTCTCTTAAGTCACAGGTCGACAATCAAAAGCAGCTCGACCGCAAGGGCCTCGATGCCCAGGTCGCTGATCGGCCCCAAGGATGCTCGGGTGGTCCTACCGCTTAGGCATAAGTGGTCGAGATCACCCGACCCCGTTTTCCTCGCGTGCCCCTTGACGCTCGGGCGCCCCGGAGGAAGGAACCAAGCCCCCGGGCACCCCGAGCTCGGAGCGCACGCCCCTCCTGGATCGGTTGGCCGGAAGGCCGACAGCTGTCCGGTGAGTGGTTAAATTCAGAGGAATTCACATTCGATAATATTTTGTTCCCGAGTCGTCCTCGGGGGCCCTCGCATTCTAATCAGCCCGGTGAGATAGCCTCCTCGCGCACAAAACCCTACCGCGTGTCTACTTTTTCCCTAGAACGACAGAACGGTCCGCAAAAAGGTGCGCCGTGCGTGCGGTAATGTCTGATCGAAGTCTTTCATGGTGGTCGTGATGTTCGGTCCGCTTTCAAGGGCTCCGAGCACTACCGAGTCCCTGGGTGCTCTGGGTAATCCTACCGCTCGAGCCGCTCGAGTAGTCCGGAGCCTAGGCCTCAGGGACGGGCTGTCGGTGCTCGGTCCGGTCCGTCTTAAGCCCGGGCACCACCGAACCATGGGGACTTTTGGTCGCATTCCCACCCGTGCGTGTCTCCGGTCTGCTGACTGAGTGGTCGCAAGGTGAAAAAGTATTCACCGGTCATGGCGTGTTCCGTGCTGGGTCGATCCATCTCCCGAGCAAGGAAGCTCGTGTCTTTGTCTCTTGACTTAGTCGATGCGGACTCGCGAGGGCTCGGGGGCCGAACGCGCCAAGACAGACGATCGGGACGACTCCGTTCTCGGGGACAGAAAGGTCGGGAATGGCCCGACTGAGTACTCCCCGGGGCTTCAAGGCAAAGCATCAGAAGAAACGCTAAGTACTCAAGAGCACCGGAGTTGCGAGCCCAAAGAAAAGCTTTCATTATATTCACAAGGAGAATACAAGCACTTCTAAGGGATCGCTCCCATATTTACATCCAGTCAAGACAAAAATAAAAGAAGAGGAAACTACTACAAAAGCCTAATCGGAGGCAGAGTCGGCGTCGGGATCATCTTGGCCATCCCCGGGGGCTGGCGGCGGCGGCACTTCCCGCCTGAAGCCGGCTGCCACCTCGGCGGCGGTGCTCTGAACTGCTTCCCGGGCGGCCTCTTCCTCGGCTTCGACTACTCCTTCCCGCGCTAGCTCCAGCGGGAAGTTCGAGTCTCTGCTCCGATAGCAGGCCAAGACGTGCTCGGCCACCGCGTGGGCCAACCCGCGCCCTTCCCGGGCGGCAAGCTCCTGGACGGCCCAGGGCAGCGCTTCAAGGCGCTCGCAGACTTGTTGAAGCCCCAGGACGTGTCGTCCGGGGGCATCGCTCTTCTTGTCCGTGATGAGCCGCCCAAGGCCGGCCCTCTCCACGGCCCGCCGCATCCGCCGGAGTATGTCCTCCAGCATCTGCTGCAGGTTGACCCGCGAGACAAAGGCAGAATGTGGCAGGAACTGACACTGAGCGTGGCAGGAGCAGTTGGAGGTGACAGGCCGCGCGCCCTCTTAAATGCGGCATCGGGCCTTTCACAGGCTGACACCTCACCGCTGGACCTCGGTGGGGGCCACCGACAAAGGACTTCTTGGGCCGTCGGGGAACCGAGTGCTCGGGGGTCACTGTTCACCTCCCCGAGCACTATCTCCCGGAAACGCCCTCTCTTGGTCCTCGGAGAACCGAGTGCTCGGGGGTCCCTATTCACGGCCCCGAGCACTCTCTCCTGGAATTGACTGCTCGGATCCTCGGGGAACCGAGTGCTCGGGGGCCGCTGTTCGCAGCCCCACGCACTCTCCCCCGGAGCTATCTTCCTTGGGTCCTCGGGGTACTTGGGTGCTCGGGGGCCACTGCTCGCAGCCCCGAGCACCCTCTCCCGGTACTTAATCTTTTCGTACCTCGCGGGGGCGATCCCCGAGGGAAGGCGCCACGTGGCAAACTGCTGGTCTGGCCTCAGGATTCGGGGACCCCTGATTCCTGATTCATCGATAGCGCCATCCTGCTGGAGGACATAGATGAGACTTTCAATAGTCTCCGCACAACCCGCCTGAATTTCAACCCCGAGAAGTGTCTCTTCGGGCCGAGGAATCGAGGCTAATCCAGAGAAGATCCGGGCCATCGAACAGATGTGTCCCCCAGCTCGCCTCAAGGAAGTCCAGCGTCTCCCTGGCTGCATGGCGGCCCTGGGGCGCTTTATCTCCAAGCTCGGGGAGCGGGGGCTCCCTCTCTTCATGCTGCTGAAGAAGACCGGTCGTTTTGACTGGACACCGGAGGCCGAGCAGGCCTTCCTGGACTTAAAGAAGTATCTCACCTCACCGCCCGTACTGGTGGCCCCCTCCGAGGGCGAGCCTTTATTGCTCTACGTCTCGGCCACTCCTCAGGTCGTGAGCATGGTACTGGTGGTAGAGCGTGACGAGTGCTCGGGGCAAGGTGCTGGGTCCCAGCTCCCGGCTGCCCCCGAGTAGTCTTCAATTCTCGCGGCTCCTCCCGACCAGGGAGTCGAGCCCGACCACTCGGCCAGCCCCGACCACTGCGCCGAGCTCGGGGGCTGTGACAAGCCCTCGAGCGAAGCCTCAGTCCGGGCCCACCGTGTACAGCGACCAGTGTACTTCGTCAGTGAAGTCCTCCGAGATGCCTAGACAAGGAATCCCGAAGCCCAGAAGATGCTCTATGCCGTGCTCGTCGCTTCCCAGAAGCTGCGCCACTACTTCCAGGCGCACAAGGTCTCGGTGGTAACAACATATCCACTGGGGCCGATCCTCCGGAACCGAGAAGGCACGGGGCGCATCATCAAGTGGGAAGTGGAGCTGGCGGAGTTCGATATACACTTCATCAGCCGCCAGGCAATCAAAAGCCAGGCCATGTCCGACTTCGGGGCGAAGTGGACGCCGGTCCCCGAGATCGACCATGAAGAAATTTCCGCATACCCCGGGCACGATCCGCCCGGGTACTGGGTCATGCACTTCGACGGCTCCCTCACGCTGAAAGGCACGGGGGCTGGAGTGGTTCTCACCTCCCCAACGGGTGAAGTACTCCGGTACATCGTGCAGCTGCACTTCCGAGCAACCAACAACATGGCGGAGTATGAGGGCCTCATCGCTGGCCTCCGAGCAGCGGTGGGCCTCGAGATTCGTCGCCTGCTGGTCAAGGGAGACTCCCAACTGGTGGTCAACCAAGTATCCAAGGAATACCAGTGCACGGATCCTCAGATGCCGGCGTACGTGGCGGAAGTCAGGAGGCTGGAGAGGCACTTCGACGGCCTGGAGCTGCGGTACATATCTCACCGCGACAACGCTCTGGCCGATGACCTCTCTCGTCTGGCCTCTGCCCGGGCGCTCATCCCAGCTGGAGCCTTTGAAGAAAGGCTCACACGGCCATCCGTCCTGCTTGCCGACCAGGATGAAGGGGAACCCTCGAGCCAAGTTGAGGGAACCCAAGCAGCGCCCTCAGTGGGAAGTCCCGTTAGGGTGCCGCCGCCCGGCGAGTACGCTACGCTTTCCGGTGGTTCTCAAGATGCCTCGTGGATCGACGAGATCCGAGGGTACTTGAAAGAAAATATCCTTCCCGGGGATGATGCCTCTGCCGAGAGGATTGCACGGCAGTCCAAACGCTATGCCATAGTAGATGGGGATCTCTATCGGCGCGGCACGGACAGTGTCCTCCTGAAATGCATCACCTGGGCAGAAGGTAGTGAGCTCCTCACCGAGATCCACAAGGCCGAGTGCGGTGGCCATGCATCGTTCCGCACGCTGGTCGGGAAGTCCTTCTGGCAAGGTTTCTACTGGCCTACAGCTCTCCAGGATGCTTCCGAGTTGGTTCGGCGCTGCAGGGCGTGCCAGTTCCACGCAAAGCAGGTTCACCAGCTAGGTCAGGTTCTCCATACCATCCCCCTGTCATGGCCCTTCGCGGTCTAGGGGCTGGACATCCTGGGTCCATTCCCGCGAGCAATCGGGGGCTACGAGTACCTCTACGTCGCCATCGACAAGTTCACCAAGTCGCCGGAGGCGGTCCCAGTCATCAAGATTACCAAGAACACGGCGCTTCAATTCATCTGCGGTATCACAAGTCGCTTCGGCGTCCCGAATAGGATCATCACCGACAATGGCACCCAATTCACAAGTGCTCTGTTCGGGGACTACTGCGAAGACCTCAGCATCAAGCTCTGCTTCACCTCTGTCGCTCTTCCTCGGAGCAACAGGCAGGTCAAGCGTGCAAATGCTGAGATACTGAAGGGGCTCAAAACCCGGACCTACAATGTGCTCGCAAAGCACGGGAAAGGGTGGATCGACGAGCTGCCTGCTGTGTTATGGGCCAACCGGACCACGCCAAGCCGCGCCACCGGGGAGACTCCCTTCTTCCTCGTGTACGGTGCTGAGGCGGTCCTCCCCTCCGAGCTCACTCTCGGCTCCCCTCGAGTGAATGCCTATTCCGAAGGCGAACAGGAACAACGAAGACGCGACAACATCGACTACTTGGAGGAGCGCCGGCGACGAGCCACCGTCCGAGTAGCCAGATACCAACAGAGCCTGCGGCGCTATCATCACCATCACATCCGGGCCTGGTCACTTGAGGTTGGAGATCTAGTTCTCCGACGTGCTCAATCACGCGAAGGAAAGAATAAACTGTCCCCTATGTGGGAAGGCCCCTTCATCGTGATCGGTGTCCTGAGACAAGGCTCGTTTCGGCTGGCTGCGGAGGATGGACAGCCGCTCCCAAACGCGTGGTACATCGAGCATCTGCGCAAGTTCTATCCTTAGGTAGACATGTTTGTGCTCAGGCCAACCAGACCGGGGGTCCCCCCCACCCAAGTTGGCCGGGGGCTGCCACCAACCATGTAAGTTACCACTTCTGTACAAAATTGTCAATATCCTCTCTTATTCCGAATTTCATCCCTGGAATCCATATGTTTAATCTGTTTGGTGAGATGCTCGATTGTGCGAGAAAACACGCTCTCTCATTTTTCCCGTTGATAAAAATGAATCCCGGTCGGTATGCGCGCAGGCAGTAGCTGCTGACTTAAGTCTGTCGCGGTAGGCTGTGGTGTCCGACCGCATGGCAGTGCCCCGAGCACCACCGAGCCTCTGGTGTTCTCGGGTAATCCTACCGCTTGAGCAAAGAGTGGTCGGGACCGCCTAGACCCCAGGGGCGGGCTGTCGGTGCTCGGTCTGGCCAGTCCTATCCGGGGCGCCACAGAACCATTGGACCTCTTGGTTGTGCCTCTGCCTGTTTACTTCGCCGGTCCGGGTATTCGAGAGGTCTCGGGTCAAAAACAAGAGCAGTCTATAATGAGTACCGCACTAACAGAGCGCACTAGGCAAAGAATCTTTTCCTATTTTTCTCAAGCTTACATATCAATAATCAAGCACAAAGCAGCCCGAACTCAAGGGCCTAAGTGCCCAGGGCGCTGCTCGAGCCTATGGGGTCCTCGGGTAATCTTACCGCTCGAACATGAGTGGTCGGGACTGCCTAGCCCTGGTTCTCTCACCTGCCTTCCAGTGCTCGAGCGCTCTGTGTGGAGGAATCATGTTCCCGGACGCCCCGAGCTCAAGGCACCTACCCCTCCTGGATTGGTCGACCGAAAGGCTGACAGCTGTCCGGTGAGTGACTAAAGTCATATGAATTTCTATTTGTACATACGCAATAAATTATTGTTCCCGAGTAATCCTCGGGACCCTCGCATTCTAATCTATTCGGCGAGACGGTCCCCTCGCACACAAAACCCCGCCCACGTGCTCGCTTCCCCGGAACGACAGAAACAGACAGTAGTCAGTGTACCGTACGGACGGTGATGGCTGACCGAAGTCTTTTATGGTGGCCGTGGTGTTCGGCCGGCTTGGCAGTACCCCAGGCACTACCGAGCCTCTGGGATTCTCGAGTAATCCTACCGCTTGAGCAAAGAGTGGAAGGGACCGCCTAGACCCCAGGGGCGGGCTGTCGGTGCTCGGTCTGGTCAGTCCTACCCCGGACACCACCAAACCGTGGGGATTCTTGGTCGCGTTTCCGCCCGCACGTGTCTCCGGTCTACTCGTTTGGGAGGTCACAGGGTGGAAAGTGTTCACTGGTCACGGCGTGCTCCGTGCTAGATGGACATGTCTCCCGAGCAAGAAGTTCGTGTCTCTGTCTCTTTGACTTAGCGGCTGCGGACTCGCGAGGGCTCGGGGGCTGAACGCTCGGGTGGTCCCATTGCTCGGACAATGAGTGGTCGGGGCAACTTCGCTCTCGGGGGAGGAAGGCAGGGCTCGGTCCGGCTAAGTACTTCTCGGGACATCAAGCGAAAAGCAAAAAGCATCAAGACAAGCACAATGGAGTTTCGATCCCGAAGAAAGGCTTCTATTATATTTCAAAAGAACCATTCTGGAGGGGATCACTCCCATATTTACAACATTCAAGAAACAAAAATCTAAGCTAATCCGCAGGCTCCGACGGGGGTGAGGACGCGTCGCTGCTGCTGCCGCTGCTCAGTTCCGACGGTGGCTCCCGCGTAAAGCATGCCGCCACCTCGGCGGCAGCGTCCCGAACAGCTTCCCGGGCGGCCGCTTCCTCGGCCTCGACCACTCCCTGCCGGACCGGCTCCAGCGGGAAGGCAGGGTCTCGGCTGCGGAAGCAAGCGAGAACATGCTCAGCCACTGCCTGGGCCAGAGCACGCCCCACCCGGGACGCCAGCTCCTGCACAGCCTTCGGAAGAGCCTTGAGGCACCGCGCGATCTCCTTGAAGCCGAGGGCGATGTCGCCGATCATCTCTTTGTCCAGCCCCTGCTCACCCACGTTGATGTGCCCGAGCCCGGCTGCCTTCACGGACTTCCGCGCCTGATGAAGGATGTCTTTCATCATCAGCTTCACGTTGGTCCGCTCGGCCTTGACGATCTCGAGCTCGTCCTTCATGATCTGCAGCCGTTCCTCGAGGCTGATACCGTCAGCTGCGTCGGCGGGGACGCCCCAGGTGGCCGGGGCCTCGGCTTGTGCCCGCTTCAGCTAATCGGCCAAGGCCACGACGGCCTGCTCTCGGGCTGCCAGTTCGGCCTCCCACTTGGCAGCCTACTCCTCCCGAGCAGTGAGGGCCGACGATGCCGAGGCGGCCTCCGCCTCGCGCCGTGTAATCTGCTCCTCCCGGGCATCCTGAGCCGTCGTCATGATCTCGACGTCGGTCTCACGGATCGCGACCTCCTCCTCCCGACGAAGGACTTCGGTGCGGCCCCGCTCGAACTAGTCATTCCAGCGGGCTAAGTCCGCCTGGGCAGACTGCACGGACTTCTCGCGCTTGCCGACCGCCTCTTCCCGAGCCAGGAGTAGCCACTCCCGAGCGAGCAGCTCCGCGGCCCGCCTCCGGGATGCCTGGTCACGCTCGGTCGCCTGCCGCTCCATGTGGCTGGCCTTCTCCTGCGCGGCGATAGCCTCGTCGCGTGCCTCCTCCAACGCCTCCCGCTCCTCAGCCACCGCGCGCATCAACCTCTCGTGGGTTGCGTGGACCGAGGTGATACGGGCCTCCAGGAGCCTACTAACCTCCTCCAGCCGCCCCCTCTCTTCAACGAGGGCGGCACGGTCCCTGTCAAGCTTGGCTTGCTCCGCCGCCACGGCCGCTTCAAGCCGCTCGATAACCTCCCGGGCGCTTTCGAGCACGTCCGGGAGGGGTTCCGGGGCATGGCTTGACGGTGGCCGGGTGCTGGGTCCCCTGCGAGCCCTCTCTGTAGAGGCGCTCGGGGTCCCCGACGACTGCCGCGCAGGCGCCACCCTCGCCGCAACCACCTCCACCACGGCCACTCGCTCCGCCCTCGGAATGCTCGGGGCGGGCTCGGACGGCGCTGGCTGCTCGGGAGCAGCCGCTGCCCTCGGCTCAGGGCAGGGCAGCGCAGGCGGCTCTAGATCCACCGGCGCGCTCGGCTCTGTGGCGGGCACGCTCGGCCTAGGAGCGAGAGCCGACCTCGGCACCTCTCGCTGCCTCTGGCCTCCTGCAGGGTCCTTGGGCGGCCTGAAAACAAAAAAGGTAAGTACCTAAACCAGCGTCCGGGCAGCCATGCTCGGGGCAGAGAGGGAACTTATGTGGACTTTGGTCCGCGGTACTGCCACCGGGACTCTGGGATTCTGAAGTCGGGGCCCTGCGGCTTCGGCCCGAGATCTTCCTTCCTCCTCTTCGGTGGAGGGCTCTAGCCCTCAGGCCGTTGAGGGGCCGCCTTGGAGCCTACCTCCGGCGGCGGGTCAGTTCGGGCGCCAGCTGTCGCGCCGCCGGCCGAGCCGTGGTCCTCGGGCTCTCGCGCCCTAGACCTGGCCTCCGTCCTCGACTCCGCGCCCGATGATTGGCCGCCCCGGCCACCCACCTTCGCGCCGCCCGCCGCCGGCCGTTGTCGTGGAGGCGACGGCGACGACGAGGATGACGACCGGGGCACGTACGACCGGGGGCGTTTCCCCTTGTCCCCTTGTCCCCACGGCCTCCCTGCGGCCTACCGCCCGCGGTGTCCCTACCACCGGTCCTGCCCACCGCCTGCCTCTTAGTCCCGCAGTTCCGGCGCCCCGGACGGTCCACCAGGCCCAGAGCGTCGAACTCCGGCAGCATCGCTTGCAGTGCCACCCGGCCCGGGTCCGCGCAGACTGCCAGCTCCTCTCGGGGCAGGACCGCCCGGGTGAGGTCCTCGACGCCGGTCACCACCCTTAGCAAGGCCACCAGCGCTCCCTCCTCCAGGTCCCCATCTGCGCCGATGTGGGTCCTCATGATATCATTCGGACCCATGTACATCCAGGCAAAGCGGGCCCACTCCCGCAGGGGCGCCAGGCGGTGGCGCAGGTAGTCGGCCACCACCATCACCGAGGTCAGCACCGCCCGGCGCAGATCATCGATGCGGTTCAGCACCGGGAGCATACGCTCGTCCTCCGCGGGGGCCGCCCCCCAGATCGGCCTGTGGGGCTCCGCCGCTGTCTCGGGCAGCGTGAGGCGGTCATGGGGGTTGACGTCGACGTAGACCCAGTCTCAGCGCCAGTCCTCCCATTTGCTCCACAGCACTTGCGGAATGTAGAGCTCGCCGAGTCCGTCCCGCAGCCAGAAGTTGCAGCAGCCGGTGACGTCCACGCCGGAGGATACCCTCTTCTTCCCGACCGGTCGCAGGACGAAGAAATGCCAGAGCAGGGCCACCGACGGCTGCACTCCCATGAACATCTCGCAGAAGTGCACGAAGATGGCCAGGATCACCACCGAGTTTGGACTCAGGTGGGCGAGTTGGATGCCGAAGGTGTCCAGCACCTGGAGGAAGAAGGTGGAGAAGGGCGGCACCAGCCCTGCGGTGATGAAGGAAACGAAAATGACGATCCGTTCTGGCCGGTCCGTGGTGGGCGAAAAGCTCACCGGCAACACCACCGACGCCTCCCGCTGGCCGGCAGGCACCGTGAGCTTGCGGACTTTCTCCGCCCCCTCCTCGTTGACGATCCGCGACTCCGACAGCACGCTGTCGGAGCCCTTGTCTCGACGGCTGCTTCCTGCCCTCGGCATCTTTCGGGGTGGGGAGTGTGCTGGAGGGGGTGGGGGAGAGAAGGTGTTGTGCGCCGAAGGAAAGGCGAGAGCTCCTGAGCGCAAGGGAGAAGAAAGCAAAGGCAATGATCGCAAGAATGGCGTAAGGGGCAACGGTTCGCTCCCCTCTCCTTTTTTATGTCCTGGGGATTTCAAACGGCGCTTTTCACGGCGCATTCGGCGAGGCGCATTCCCTCAATCGGCGTGGGTGCCAGGCGAATCTCCCTCGATCCGTGCGGTTGCCAGGCGCACTACGCTCGATCCACGCGGTTGCCACGCGCGCCGCCCGCCTCGTTATCACGCGCCTCGGAAGTCGGAGGGACACGCGTCCTTTCGGTTCCCCGCCTAGGCCGTACCAAAAGCCTGGGCCAGAAAGACCAGCACCCAAGAATAGGCCACGTGGCATCGGTGCTGGGATCGGCCTCGATGAAGACGAGGGCCCCATCCGTAGTCTCTAGGCCATCGCCTGCCAATGGGCCCGGGGGCTGCTGTCGGTGACATGGGAACCAGGGGTCCCCGAGTCCCGAGGCCAGGACAGCAGAGTGCCACGTGGCACCCTCCCTCGGGGGTTATCTCCCCGAGGTCTGAGAAGACCAAGTCCCAGGAGGGGTGCTCGGGGCTATGAACAGTGGTCCCCGAGTACCCGAGTTCCCCGATGACCCGAGAAGACCAAGTTCCGGGAGAGGGTGCTCGGGGCCATGAACAGTGGTCCCCGAGTACCCGAGTTCCCCGATGACCTGAGAAGACCAAGTTCTGGGAGAGGGTGCTCGGGGCCATGAACAGTGGTCCCCGAGTACCCGAGTTCCCCGATGACCCGAGAAGACCAAGTTCTGAGAGAGGGTGCTCGGGGCAATGAACAGTGGTCCCCGAGTACCCGAGTTCCCCGATGACCCGAGAAGACCAAGTTCCGAGAGAGGGTGCTTGGGGTCATGAACAGTGGCCCCCGAGTACCCGAGTTCCCCGATGACATGAGAAGTCAGTTCTGGGAGAGAGTGCTCGGGGCCGTGAATAGTGGCCCCTGAGCACCCGAGTTCCCCGAGGACCCGAGCAGTCAATTCCGGGAGAGAGTGCTCGGGGCTGTGAACAGTGGCCCCCGAGCACCCGAGTTTCCCGAGGACCAAGAGAGGGCATATCCGGGAGAGAGTGCTCGGCGCTGTGAACAGTAGTCCCTGAGCACTCACAGTTCCCCGAGGGCCTGAGAAGTCCTTCACCGGTGGTCCCCACATGGGCTCAGCGGTGAGGTGTCAACTGGTGAGAGGCCCGATACCGTATTTAAGAGGGCGCGTGGCCTGTCACTTCCAACCACTCTCCCCATGCCTACTGTCAGTCCCTGCCATAGTCTGGCAGGGAGGCGTGGGGACATTTAATGCACGGGTCCCATCGCGCGTCATCCGGTGAGCCTCGGGATAACGTCGCAGGGCTCAAGGCGCGACGCCTGCCACCCTACTGTGTCAGGCAAGCCCTGACCGGGCGGGCACGCGGGGCTGCTCGGAGGCTGCCTGTGGGCCCTCCCCGCAGCACTTGCTGAAATGCGGAATGATGACGACAAGACCGGACAGGGGCGCGTTTTCAACCCTCCCCGTCAAATCGCGCAGCAGCCCATGACGGTTGCTTTCCATTTATGGTGCCTTGGAACTTGCGCCAATCCTTTCTGGGCACGCTACCCGCCCCGACGGGTATAAAAGAGGGGCGGGCTCCCCGGAGAAAGGGGATCGAAGTCGGATCGGAAGAAAAATCCTTCTGAAAGAGGTCGAGTCCATCGAGTCCTTCTGAGATAGAGCAAGCCTGAATCCGATACAAGCCAACGAAGAACAAGGAGCACGAAGCTCTAGACTTAGACAAACATTCTTGTAACACAGCAGATCCCCAGAGAGACTCTCTCAGAACATTTATAGCATACACACAGGAGTAGGGTATTACGCTCAGTGCGGCTTGAACCTGTCTAAAAATCCCCTGGGCATTTACTCTTTCCTGCATTTGATCATTCCACCCCACCTGCATCTCATTTACTCCCATTTATTTCACGTACGAGGCAGATTCAATATCATCCCCCGGCCGAATCTCAAAAGGGGTCCCTCCGGATCCCTGCTTGTGGAGTTCACCCTCTGACACATTCCTTCCTGGAAGTGGGAGGAGATCAGCATGGATTTCATTACCGGCTTGCCGAAGACCTCGAATGGTTATGACTCCATATGGGTGATTGTGGACCGGCTCACTAAGTCCGCCCATTTCTTGCCCGTCAAGACACAGTACAATGCGAAGCAATATGCAGAGTTGTATCTCACCCGAATTGTGTGCCTTCACGGAGTTCCTAAGAAGATCGTTTCTGATCAAGGCACGTAGTTCACCTCCCATTTCTGGAGGAGCTTCCACGAAGCTATGGAGACTGAGCTCTTCCATAGTACAACGTATCACCCTCAGACGGATGGTCAGACGGAGGGAGTGAACCAGATTCTAGAAGATATGCTCCGAGCTTGTGTTCTCACTTATAGGAAGAATTGGGACATATGCCTACCATTCACGGAATTCTCTTACAACAATAGCTTCTAGGCTAGTATTGAGATGGTGCCGTTTGAAGCTCTTTATGGCCGGAGATGCCGAACGTCGCTAAATTGGTCCGAATCCGGCGAACGGGCTTTCCTAGGTCCAGATTTGGTCAAGGAGGCGGAAGATCATGTTCTGAATATCCGCAAGAGTCTTCTCACAGCTCAATCTCAGCAAAAAGAGCTATGCGGATCATCGTCGCCAAGACCTCGAGTTCGCAATTGGAGATCATGTGTATCTCAAGGTTTCACCGCTCAAGGGTGCTCGCCGATTCCATGTTCGAGGCAAGCTAGCGCCTTGATATGTAGGGCCATTCCAGATTCTTGCTCGGCGTGGAGAGGTGGCCTATCAGTTGGAGTTGCTGCCGTCCCTCTCCGTGGTACATAATGTCTTTCACGTCTCACAACTCAAGAAATGCCTCCGAGTCCCGACGGAAGTCGTTGATGTTGCACCCCAAGAGTTGCAACCGGACTTGACATATTGTGAGCGGCCACTCTGTATCTTGGACGAAGCCGAACGCAAGACACGGCAAAGTTCAATCAAGTTCATCAAAGTCCAATGGAGCAACCACTCAGAAGACGAGGCAACTTGGGAGCGTGGGGATAACATCCGCTCTGAGTATCCCGAGCTCTTTGAAGGCTTGGAAAAGTCGTTGTAAATTTTGCACAGTAGGAACATTTCGCATGTATGTGTTCATCGCCTTGTTAAATGGAAATGTGCATTGGATTCTATCTTTTACAGCGTGGTTCCTAGACTCATCGTGCTCTTCCCCGACTCGTACCGAATCTCGGGGCGAGATTCCTATTAGGGGGGGGGGAGGTTTGTCACATCCCAAATTCATAATCGTGTGATTAATCTTAATCATGCATCATTAGTGTCATAATTATTTTTGATGTAAATTATTTTGGCACACTAGAGCACTTTGTTTGAAATCAATTGGATGAGCGAAGGAAATTCGGGAGAGAAAATGGTTGAATTCGCAGTCAAAACGGACTCCTTTCCCTAACACGTGGGCCCCACACCTCACCCAGCCTCCAACCACTCAAGTGGCAGCCCCCACCTGCCCACTCTCTGTCCTCCTCACTCTCCCTCACGCCCCCCACCTGAGCTCCCTCTCCCTCTCACTCCCCTCTCAAGCTCTCTCTCCATTTCTTCCAAAATCCTAGCTCAAGAGAGGGATTGAAGGTATGCATGTGGTACCACTGCATTCTCTAGAGCTCATAAGCTACTCATCCATCCAATTCATTTTTGTTTTCTCAAAAGATTCGAACCGGATTTGATGTCTTTTGGTGTTCTTGGTTGAAGCACAAGGAACACCAGAGTTCTTCGATTTTCCTCCATCTCCTCCACTTCCCGACGGTCACCCAACTCCACAAGCATCTTGAGTAAGTCTCTTAGGCTCCTCATGGCAAGAATTCGTGGTTTGGTTGGTCGATTTTGAGTTTTAGTAAAGTTCATGAGTTTTTGAGGTTTTGGATCAAAATGAGAATTCAGATGAGATTTGATTTAAGAATTGAGTTGCTAGATGGTTAGTTAAGTTCTAGACTCTCTAAACTCTCCCAAACATATCCCCCTTTGGAGTAGAAAAGATCGCAAATTAATTTGGCAAAGTTTCCCCTCAAACAGGAGCAGTTCTGGAAAGTCCGGAACCTCCGAAAAATTGTCCGGAACCTCCGCATAAAAGTGCGGAGGGTCCGTAGTTACTATTCATCAGACGCGTTGAGGCTTGTAAAATTCATAATTAATTCATCCGAACTCCAAACGACATAAGACTAGTTGCGTTAGATTCATATGAGTGTGAACTACGTGTTAAAAAGGTTGGAACTCCAGAAAATATTTTTGAGAATTAGTTAGTTAATGAAATGTGTTTTGGCTTGTTTAGGTCACGGTTAGTTGTGGCCATGTCCTAAAATTATGAAACCACTTTTGATAGCATTGTATTAACATGCTCTACACATTAAAAATACTAAGAGCCATGAGATGGGTGTTTGAATTTCGTTGGTTAATGAAATATGCGCTAAGGTTTAATGAGTCGTTGAAATAGTTTCAATCTTTAACATTTCATAATTAATTGAATCTAAACCCCTTATATAGTGTATGACCATGTTTAGGTAGAGTGTGTCTAGTGTTCAAGTTGAATCGATCAACGAATCATAGAAAACACATTTTCAGCCCAGGTCCGGAGTGTCCGGATAAAAGTCCGGAGGGTCCGCACATGTCTGGAGTATCCGGAGAAAAGTCTGGATAGTCTGGAGTTTGCCTGAGTTGCGTAATGTCCGGATGTTCCACATAATTTTACGGATAGTCTGCATATGTCCGGAGGTTCCAGAGAATTCTCTGGAGGTTCCGCATTTTCAGCAACTTTTCAAATTGGTTTGAGTGCCAATTTTGGTCTAGCTCGCATGTTTGCACTTTTAGCATGTTTTGCACATCTTATGGCATGCATTGTTGCATTTCATCCATACTCATGGTATTGCACGCGTTATTCTTTTTAGAGAACGCCGATCCGACGATCCCGGAGGCCGAGTTCGATCCCGACGCACCCCACCTTTCTGATCCAGGGCAGCAAGGCAAGCAACTAACATATTTCACCCATGTCAAATTTGAAAGTCTCAATTGATGAATATGCTTATGTATGTATGCATGTGTCGGGTACCCTTGGGTAGAACCTATGCCGATTGCATCTTCCTACCTTGGTTAATTGTTTAAGTAATTTCCTTATAGCCTAGAGATGGTGTTATGTCTAGGTACGAGTACGATATACATACTTAGCAATACTTAGGTCTTTCGATAGAAGTCGAACGATGGTGTTTTCCGTTGCTCGCGAGCATAGGGATTACCAATGATTACAAATACATACTGATGGTGAGATGGTTGGTGAGTGGTGAGTATGAGACGAGATGTGGGCGGTGTTAGGGGTGTCATCTGCCTCGGTGGAAAGTCCAGGGGGCAGGTCGGGAGAGGAAACCCGAGCACCATAGACCGCTTGCATCGTTTAAGGCCGATCGTCGGGGTTGTTGGCTTTAGCACTTACCTTACTCACCACATGCCGATCTAATGGTAAGGCGAGCCGAATACCTTCGCAGTTGTGGCTTTGTGGGCGTGAACATCGACGATGTGAGCGGGCGGGCTTGTAAGAGATACTAGTTTGCTCCGGGAGTAGTTCTAGTATCGCATTAAAATCACATTAAAAACTAAGTTACCCAACATGGCACTATTTGTCTTGAACTGTTTTTCCTACAGCATCAAGGCGCATGTAGGGCATCACAGATCTATCGAAGGTTGCTTCTGCAAGTTTGATCTTTTCTGGATCTCCGAAAGGCGACATGTCATCGAACTGATTGTATTCTTTTCATTCACGGGGTCATTTATATAGAAAACCTATGTGTCGTGATTAGCAAGTACCCACGGGTCATCTTTGTGGTCTACAATACTGAGGTCGATAGTTGTGAATCCGTAGTTGTCCACCACCACGCTATTTTGGTGTTTGACCCATTTACACCGAAAAATAGGGATATGCAAATTCACTCTATAGTCGAGTTCTTAGATTTCATCTATGAACCCATAGTAGGTGATCTTTTCCCCTACTATGTCATAGGCAAATTTATGGCTCAAAACAATGTAGATTTATTACTCTCTTCCTCTACATCTAGATCTAGATCTAGATAAAAAAATCTCCATTCATGATAAAACCTTCTAAGACTAAAAAAACATCAAATTGAAGCTACATTTTTGAAATATAATGCAAGAATCATGTGAATCTACACAATTGAATCAACATTGCCACAAATTTTAGCTAATTCAACGATCTAAATGGCTAGAACCATGAGCACTCTAGGACATATTCAAACCCTAAATATGCCATAAATCTAAATCTATACTTCAAAAATATGCAACCTAGGGATGAGATACTCTTACCTTAGATGTCTCTTCCAGATAATTCAAAAACAAAACCCCTCTGTTTTCAAATTTCGCGACCGCCTTTTGAGCTGTACTGTTCAAACAACAGTGAGCTCGGTCTAAATCAAGCTACTCGTGGACATACACTATTTATAGAGATATTACCACAAGCGGTTCACATAACGAATCACTTATGAAAATTAATTTTCATAGACGATTTCTTATATAAACCGCCTATGAAAATAGCTCTATTTCTACAAACGGTTCACATAAAAAACCGCCTGTAAAAATAAATATTTTCTGAGACGATTCCTTATGTGAACCGTCTGTAAAAATAGAGATATTTTCACATACGGTCCAAAACCGTACAAAACCTTAGCCTTGTACTCAGACGATTTATCATATGAATCACCTAAAGAAATAAAATCTAAATATCTTAAAAAATAATTTTTTAAATAGTGATCCCATACTAGATGCTGGCCGGTGAGGCAGAGGAAGCCATATGGTCGATCTTGCAAGTTACCACAATAAACATATCGTCTATATATGGTCACGTGCATATGCGCCAAGTAGCTTGGTCCCATACATGATCCAAATAATGGAGAATCCAAATAAGACAATCGCCCCAGCAGGAAGGAACACGTGGTTCTCAACAATATATATATCACATTATTGTTCACTCGTACCATGCATGCTTCATCCATGCCATGCTAGTCGAGCTTCATTCATCATCTGAACATGGTTTCTCTTTGTTCCTTGAGAAATCGCATACGAAGAATATGGAAGGAAGAGGTCCTACGAGTTTGATTGTCGTTGTGCTCATCCTGGGTCTAGTTCTAGATCAGAATAATACTTGAAAACTATAGAAAATCCTAAAAAATTATATATAGAAATTTTAGGGAAATCAACAATAATACTTGAAAACAATAGAAAATTCAAAAAATATAACAAAAATATTAAAAAAACATGAGAATCCTAGGGTCAAATTTTAATAAAAACTTGAGGTTTATAGAAAATTAACGTTCATATTTTTTTGGAAATTTTATTACATAAAAGGTGAGGAAGAATGAAATATTTAACGTTCGTATTCTTAGTTTAGAGTAAAATTTTCAAAACTTGAAGTTATATTCAGAACAAATACTTGGTTTCTTGTGTATTTTTCTATTTTATTTATATTTTGGCTTTTCTATATTTTCATAAGTGTTATTTTTTTTTTCTCCTTTTTTATCATTTTCTGGTATTTTTCTTAACGGTCAGAGATAGTTGACCTAACAGGAGTGGCAAAAAGAAAAGGGAACAAATGGAGTAGTGACAAAAGAGAAAAGCGCCATTTTTTGATGGTAGAAGAGAGAATTGAAGTTCTTTCAGTGGCAAAAAGAAAAGTTTCTCTATATTGATCGATTTCTTCCATTTATATTTATAGTAATGACAAGATGGCTTTCCCACGCCCATTGCTCAAACAATATGGGGGAGGAAATTACTTATTTGACCTCACAAATTCAAACTTTCAACAGTCGCAATCAAACTTCCAACTCGAGAAATTCTATGGTTTTGCTAGTTGGATTTTCAACTCATGAGCCTCGCTTGCGGTTCGTGCAGGATGCTGTGATTGGTTCAGCTGCAGTATGTGTCATGCAATTATATTGGTGATGCTAAAATAATGTTATAAGAGTACGTGATAATTGATAGCACTATGCTTTCAACCATTGAGAGGAGATGGTGGATACTTATAGTACTATGCAGATCTTAAATAGTTGTGTGAATATTATAGCACTATTGAAAATAATATTTTTAATACATGCAGATATGATAAATGTCACAACCCAAACCCAGAATTGGGCTCGCATGTCCTCAAGAAAATATAATAACTTAGATCAAATTCTGACAACACATATGCAACCACGTGACTGTACTATGTGCACATAAACAAGTCAGTCGACATATAGTTTATCTAAAAAAAATTCTCACTGTTTCTTTCAACTATGGAGAAAAGGCAAGTGTGTTCGGTTAACTCACTGCACGCCTACCAGGAGATATTAGATTATAGCTGCCGTGAACCTTATCATAATTAAAAAAGTTTTTTAAAAAAAAAGTCTCTTATACAACCATCGAAATGAATACGAGCTACATTCAGATCATTTGGAGAGCTATACCTGAGTCATCCTTTTGTGGAGAGACGGCCCCTTTCTCTCTTTTCCTTCTCTCCTCTCCACCCTGTGAAAAATTTATCGCTGAAAAAAATGGATTAACTCGATAATCATGTTTATCAGCGGGAGCCGGTAAATTTATTTATCGACCAAAAATTTTGATAATTTTTAAATTTGGTGTCTTTTGATTCCCAGATTCAACACGTTAGCAACAAAACGCAGGCCCGCATGGCCGTAGCCCGCCAAACCACCCCTCTAATCCGAATTCATTTATATGTTATTTTTTATATCAAATGGTTTGGATATAATCTATATGGTTTTCTAGAGAAATTAAGCTCTTTTTTAAAAAAAATTGTTCAAAAAGTTTTGTCTACCGTTGGTAAAATTCTAATAAATCCGATAATACTTTTTATTGCAAACTAAGATAATTTTTTGTTACCGATAATTTTTCTCTTGCCTCCACCTCAAAAAAAATCTACATTAGATTGCTAATAAATGACTTATTTATTGTCATTGTACATGTTCTAAAGTATCTATTAGCGAGCGGTTCATTTGGTCCATCTCCAGTAAAACCAGGCTGCAATACATAGATATGAACTGTCGCTCTAAAGATGGTCTCACTCTATAGATAACCTAATGATTTGTGGTTGCATGTGACGCTCTAAACGGACCAAGAAGTGAAATTATATATTGTGATAGCCATGTATCTAATTGCACTATACCATCCCATGGAGTTACAGAAGGACATGGCTGCACCATCTGATCGCACCTGTAGCTGCATGGAAGCTCCAAAGATAGAAGTAACCAGGCGAGAGATAGTGGAAACAATTCATAGTAATTTCAACTATGCATTTTTATTTAATGTCATCATTCAATTATTTTCTTTCCTCAGACATCTCCTCTTGACGAGTAAAGTTATGGCTGGCGCAGAGGTGTAGTGTATCATTCTAAAGCATTCAATATTACAGGATGGTCTTGCAGACAAGTATGACGCCGTTGGGTGGATGAGATGGGATCTGCAAGACGGCCAGACAAGTAAGATGGTCCCATAGGTCAGCGTGCGACGTGCAGTGACAGGACAAGCATACTAGTCGACCAAGTAGGGCATACATGTCTTCCCTTCATTATCATAAGCTAGGCTAGTTAGCTCTATCAGTGTTAGATTAGTCTCAGAATTTTGCACGATCTATTTATATGTATCTCTCTTCTCTTACTGTATAAAAAACAAAGATCAAACTTGTAAGGGACGAAACTCAGTTCTGTAACAAGTTATCACAAAAATATGCTTTCAACGATTGAGAAGACAGATGGGTGATGCAAATCTAAAACTGTAGTACTACAGCACTATTAAAAATAATTGATTGTCCTTCCCCTCATCATTTCCTGTGCTTCGATAATTGATGAACTGGCATCCCTCATGAATCACACGCGTACTGTGGCCGAGTACTATCTTCTACATGGCACAATAGTTTCGTTGGCTTGGGGCCAGAAGACATTGGGTAAAGTTAATACCGTCCACGTGTCCAAAGTGGTGTCTGAGTACCATGGTAGCTCGTCACCTGAATTGCAGCCATTTCTCCCGTGAGCGACGTCACAATACTTAAGAGTATGGAGGACAAGAGTCTGAAGAGTGTGATTATCGGTGTACTTATACTGGGTCTAGTGTTAGAGGTCATCCAAGTGGAAGCTAAGAGTTGTTGCCCATCCACTTCAGCAAGAAATATCTATAACACATGTCGTTTTGGGGGTGGTTCTAGGCCACTATGTGCAAATCTCTCTGGCTGCAAAATTGTTTCCGGGAAATGCAAGCCCCCTTATGATAAACTTACCCTCTTCCCACACTCTTACTGCAATAAAAATGGTCATCAGTGCCGACTTAAAAACGTCATCAGTGACGGTTTTTGAACCGGCACTGATTACTCGGCACTGATAGTTATGGACTATCAGTACCAGTTTTTAAGCCGATACTGATAATGATTATCAGTACCGGCTGAAGAATAAAAATCAGCACTGATACATAGAATATCAGTACCGGTTCTTAAGTAAAAGCCGGTACTAATATTATACATATCAGTGTCAGTTTTTTATGTTGAGCCGGCACTGATAGACCATCCCCCCCCCTCCCCAAATATAGCCATTGCAAATGTCACATAAAGCACATGCACATATAATAATCTCAACACATAATGTATCACACACATACATAATTCATTCTCATCTCATCTCATTCATGCATACCTAACCATGTTATTTCACATGTCATTGACTACAGATCATAACTAATAATAGTTTGCAACAATAGTTCATAATTAACAGAAGTATACAAGAAAATGGTAAGAAACGATGTCATTCAATTGTTCTTGTTGACCGAGGACCCTGAACTACGTTTTTTTGCCTTTTGAAGAATCAGGTAACAACTCGTTGAAAGCCCTTATCAGACCAACAATAGCTAGACTTCATTTGCAGCAATGTCAGCACAACATGCAACTTATTGTGCTCTTCCTTACAGCCCGAGAACACCGGTGTTTTAATGTCCTCCTTCATGCGCTCGAACTTTTCGTGTTGCCTATCACTGGTGAAGTCTCCCTCCGCATTGCGCAACATTTCGTGTAGGTAGTCATCTTCGTTGTCGACAAAAGTATCTTCGAACGCTGACATAGCGATGTCTTCGTCAGCTGTCATATCATTGCCTCTGTCTTCCTCGACTGTGGGCTGCTCTTCATGCACAACCTCCTCATGTTCACCGTGCGCGGTCCAACGGATATAGCCAGGCTTGAAACCCCTGCGAAGCAAGTGTGCACGGATCTGCTCTATGCCTGAGAATTGCTTCTCATTATTGCAATCAACGCAGAGACAGCATATATAGTGATCATCACTCTTCTTTTTTGGCTTTCTGTACGCCGCGGCAGCCACACCATGAAAAAAGCATCCACGCCATGAAAGAACTCTTGGCCGCGACGGTCAGAGTTGTACATCCATGTCCAGTCCATCTACAAATTTATAATTATCATTAGTTTTACCGATCAATAAAAAACCAAAGAAATGATAACCGTGCAATATTTCAAAATGCAAATCTAATTTATTGAATTACCTGGCATCTTGATTGCTCCATGTCAGATGACCCATCACCTTCCGGCACTTAGTCTCGGTTGGAGGACCCACCTTCTAAATACTGTCGCGTCCGCTTGCGACTAGCGGGTGGATTTACCATCCCTATAGCACAATATTCATATTCAATATGTTAATCTTTTTTTACTAATTCACTACTAGAAAATTTGAGCTAGGTTTTAATCTATTTAAAGGTAATTTAAATATTCTTTTTCTTAAATCACTACTAGAAAATTGGAGCTAGGTTTTAATCTATCTAGAGAAGTCTTAAGAACAATGTTTTTCTATTTTATGTGTTTTTAAATTAATGAAACATAAATGGTTAGTAAAATATTAACCAAAAAATTATGTTAATCAACTGTTTCATGACTTGATGGTGTTTTTTTTACAGAGGATGATAAAAGAAGCTTAACAAAGTTGGTGTCATTATTTTTGGATTTCTCCTTAATTAGTTATGAAATTAATAATTTACAATATAATTAATAAAATAAAGGAATTTCGGTACACTTTTCAAGTGTGCTTGTATTTTTAACATGCATATTACATCAATGTGAACACAACAAAATTAGTTTCACCCTTTTCCGAGCTCTAATTATTTTTCTACGTATTTTATAATCTTAACAAATTTAGTTTCACTCTTTTCCAAACACAACAAAATTAGTTTCACTCAGTTTATTACAATCTAGGTGATCCGGCGAGGAATAGAGAGAAGTGAGGAGAGCATGGGCTACTTAAGAAGGAGGGAGATGTCACCATACCTTCGGCCTGGTCGGAGAGTGGCCGGAGGTGGCTGCAGTCGGTGCGGAGGCAGAGGAGGGCGTGGAGGCAGAGGAGAGCTCGCGAGGTGCCCGGCCGGCCGGAGAAGAAGGATGGAGAGGGTGCGGCCGAGCTCATTGTCAGCCTTCTGCCTAAGGGAGGGGTCCAGGGCGACGTCCAGCCGCAGCTCCTCGTTCGGCTGACCCCAAGCGCAAGGTAGAGCTCCAACAAATGGCGGGAGTGCTTTCTACTGGCGGGAGAAAAAGACGCGGGCCTTTAATAGAGCCGGCACTGAAGTATCAGTGCTGGTTCGTTCTAATAACCGGCACTGATACTAAGTATCAGTGCCGGTTCAACCGGGCTTGACCATCGATCGAGCGCGGGAAGTTACGAGCCGGCACTGATACTTCATCAGTACCAGTTTGTGTCTAACCGGCACTGATGGGGCGATATGAATGACCATTTCTATTGTAGTGTCTGGTATCATGACCACATTCTTTTCTTTTTTGTCTATTGTCTGTCAAAATCTAGAAATTCCATATTTAAGCAGAAGATGTTTAATTTGGCAGACGAATCAGATATCCGTGACTTCTGCAAACTGGGATGTATGCACTCTGTTTGTGAAAAAATATACACCGGTAAGATAAATTTATTACATATAGCTTGCTTCTTACCAGTCGCTCGTTGACAAAGGTTTAGCTTCTAATGCATGTTATTTTGGTACCAGCATTTAGCAATGAGGAAGCGAATGATGCCGTGGAACGTTGCAACGATGCATGCCTTAGTTTCTGCACCAAGGACGTTGACGCCGCTACTGTTGTTGCCTAAGCAAGTGCATGCACTGGGGTTTCACGTGGTAGTCAAAGCCATGTTGCTGTTATGTCTTCAATAATTGGATGCTTGCATGCATCCAACAAGCTGTGTCATCTTGTTTCAGTTTCTTTCTTCTATTTCGAATAAGGGTCAGGGTGATATCATTTTCTTTGGAGAATGTTATCATCTATGTCGAATATAACCTTGGCCAATGAACTTTGTAGTGATCGTTTGTCTCGTTATTAAATTTCTGTTTTCTTTTATGTTTTGAAAGTAAAATAGTGTTACAGATTTAGTTAAAAAGAAGTAGTAGCTGTAAAAACAAGAGTAAATGAAGTTAGACGTAACAGAAACAATCAAAGATAGTTGTTAACAAGATAGACGTCACGCAAAGGACCGTTTCTATAAGCATTGGCTCTATAAATTGACTGCTCCTAAAAAACTTCTTTCTCTTTCTTAGGAGAACCCCTTTCTCTCAAACATGCATGCTACTTTATACATATTTAACATGCTTTTGGAAAAATATATGTACTTGCAATTACCCTCAAGAATAGACTTATAGCGTGAAAATGCTTAAGGGGTCATCGTCACAATAAGTACAATTAGCTTTTCGATCATAAAAAATAATAGAAATGCAATACAACTCTAGCTTCAAATGCATTGTTTGGGAAAACGGGCTAGCTTTTGAAAAACATAGCTTGGCGGTAATTTGGTAGTCCTATGAAATTAGTTGCCATCTATAAATGAGTATAACTTAGAGCAAGTAATATTACCTTTGTGTTGGGTAACCATCTCTTGATGGGGTTGTGTGGTTATGAGAGTATATATGACTCCACTCACACACCCACCGCGATTCCAATATTAATCCTAACTTTATTCACACACGAGTGCGCTGGTGGAGAAGGCATGCCTTCCTTTTGGGTGTTGTTAATTTATCTTCAAACTATAAAATTCAGTTCTGTAAAGAATATTACGAAATTCAGGTATATATATATATATGTATATATATATATATGTATGTATGTATATATATATATGTATGTATATATATGTGTATGTATATATATATATGTATGTATATATGTATGTATGTATGTATATGTATATAGTTGCTATTCTATGTCTATGCGCAGCGTATGTGCAGCATGCGCACAGGCACAAAATAGCAACTCACGAGTTGCAACTCGCCGTATACTGTATTGTAACTACCCACTGACCCAACGCGCTTCCCTCCACCTACCCCGCGGGCCCACTGGATGACCTAGCACGTTCCCACTTCGTGAGCAGCGATTTGCAGCCAGTTGCAACTAGGTGTATAGATGAGTTACAACATGTAGTGTAGAATGATTGCGTGTAGAATGATTGCAACTACAGATAGAACGGTAGTTGTAACCACAGACAGATCGGTTACAACTATATGCATGTTATAACTAGATTGTTTACCATGTTGTAAGTGTAGTGTTCACCATATTGTAACTATTTTTAGTTACATGATGCAATTAATTTGATTTTATTTTTTCATGTTGCAACTGTACTGCTTGACCATGTTGCAACTGTAGTGTTCAGCATGTTGTAACTAAAGAGTTCACCATATTGTAACTAAAGTATCTACCCCCACCAGAGAACACTGTAGTTCACCATGTTGTAACTGCAATGTTCACCATGTTGTAACTGCGATGTTCACCATATCGTAATTATATGGACGTAACTCCTTTATGATTCTAAAACTTCATCAAAATATAGTCTTGCTGGATCTTATTTTGTTAAGCACATTTTTTTTCCAACAATATACATCAAACGGATCGAGAATCAGATCTGTGGTTCTAGAGATATTTTATTTTAACGATTCGAATCAACAAAAGATTCTTCGCATGCAACGCTCTGGTGGGTAGATGATGGGTGACGTGGCACAAACTGGTTGGCTGGCTCATGTTGTTTGGTGCATGTTGGAGGCTAAATTGTAACTGGTCTATGTAACAAGTTGTAACTCGTAATTCTTCGGATTGTAACGGACGGATGTGCACAACGCGATATATATATATATATATATATAGAAAAACTAGTATGTACTCCTGGGTGTATGTACTCCCACTTCTCATATACCACTTTTACACGTGTGTTATACTTCTTTATCACTTTAAATATACTTCATTAGTAATTATAAGATACCACAATACAAATCCCACAAAAATTTTATGAAATTCCATGATTTTTATCATAATTTGCGTATATACTTCTTTTATGTATAAAAAAGAGTATATAGCAAAAATGAAAGGCTAACATTGAATTTTTTTTCATACAACTCATATTGGAGTATCTTAGAATTAGTATTAGAGTATACTAAAAATGATAAAAGAGTATAAAGTGTTTGTTTAGGTGGTATATTGCATGTGAGAGTACATACTCCTAGGAGTATAGAATAGGTGTCCTATATATATATATATATATATATATATATATATATATATATATATATATTGGGTCTAGTTCTAGATCAGAATAATACTTGAAAACTATAGAAAATTTGGTGTCTTTTGATTCTCGGATCCAACACACAAGCAACAAAACGTAGGCCGTATGGCCGCAGCCCGCTAGACCACCCCTCTAATCCTAATTCATTTATATGTTATTTTTTTATCAAATAGTTTGGATACAATCTATATGATTTTTTAGAGAAATTAAACTCTTTTTTAAAAAATTTTGTTCAAGATTTTGTCTACCATCGATAAAATTCTGATAAATCTGATAATATTATTTATCGCTAACCTAAGATAATTTTTTGTTACCGATAATTTTTCTCTTGCCTCCACCTAAAAAAAAATCTACATCAGATTGCTTATAAATGACTTATTTATTGTCATTGTACATGTTCTAAAGTATCTATTAGCGAGCGTTCATTTGGTCCATCTCCGATGAAACCGTGCTACAATACATAGATATGAACTATCGCTCTAAAGATGATCTCACTGTATAGATAACCAAATGATTTGTGGTTGCATGTGACGCTCTGAACGGACCAAGAAGTGAAATTATATATTGTGATAGCCATGTATCTAATTGCACTATACCATCTCGTGGAGTTACAGAAGGACATGGCTACACCATCTGATCACACCTGTAGCTACATGGAAGCTCCAAAATAGAAGTAGCCAGGAGAGAGATAGTGAAAACAATTCATAGTAATTCAACTATGCATCTTCATATCGGTGTTCTCTGCCAAAAAAAAAAAAGATCGATTTTCTTGTACATTTTGAGCAATGTGGTACATCTGGGCCCATTATTGCTTACTATGCAATTTGAACATATAGGTGATAAGATCTGATCGCAGGGATATTCTGAAACGTCAAATAAAAAAATAAGTAAGCAATAAGTAGTCTGTTGATACCTCTTAGTTTGCCCCTTCATTATTCCTTCCTAGAAAGGACCTTGCAAATATTAAAAAATAACTCATCTATTAGATCACCAACAAACGACAATTAGGTACCATAAAAAAATAGCTGCAAAGTTGAGAGGACAACCACCCATTTGCAACACCGAGACAGAGACTATAGTAAACCCTAATCATCAACAAAAATATATATGCACTTTATTAATGCCAATTATTTCTATTAAAAAATAGATTTCATCCGGTAATGTTGGTATTTGAAAAAACAAAAACACAATGCAGCCAGCATATAAAATGATGTGCGTGAAATGAGGAAACGTAGCAAAACGATCACCTTTGGTAAATTGTACCTATTTGTAGGGCTTCGATGTCAGTGACCAGTGGCCGTTCGAAACGATCTTGTCAAAGAATTTTTTTGTATACCTAGCGATATTGATAAGAAAATAGATAATACCTATTTGGATTTTTTTAAGGATTGGAGCTGTCCTTGTTTTCTTCCATGTGGTCTCTCTCTCCCCGATTTTGGCATGACAATGGCATGATTCTCCTTCCGAGAGGAAATATATTACTATTTTATGCAGCGCGAGGTGCGTCACTGCTTACGTTAATTCCCAATGGGATCTAATAATCTAACAATTTTTTTTCATGACATGCATCATGGAAGACACAACAAAAGGGTACTACAACATGCCAGTACTATATATAGGAGCTCTGTTATAAAAAGTACTCCTGTTATTTGCAAGATAATCTTTTCAACTCTCTGAAAACTACAATATGTGAACAGTTTACATGTACTAGTTTTAGTATGCTGTCCCTTTTCTAAACAGTATGATTAATGAATCTTCTGTCCCTATAAGTATACCTTAATCACATATATATCATGGTCTTAAACTTTGTACTCCATGGTCCATCCCAGATTAATGAATCACATCAACCTGCTCAATCAAACTACAGAATATATTTGCATACAGAGAGTCAGATGACAGATGTGAGATGAACCAGTTATAATCATTGTTTAATGTCTCGAATGGTGATCAGATGCTGATTCTTTCGGGTACCTGCCAGTTGTATAACTTTTTAACTAGTACGATAATAAATCAGGATTGCCCAAGAAAATTAACTTCTAGTTTAAAATAAGACTCTCAACTTGTTTACAGTTTCAACTTTAAAAATTGTTAGAACTGATCACTAGCTTCAAAAATTACTAGAGCTGAGCTCTAACAAACCGATCCTAAGAGAGCTGTCCAGAGACATGCATGCAGCCAAATAGCATTTCAGTTATACATCAATCCGGATGATACATCCCCATCTTGGAGATCAGATGATACATCAATCCAGAAACCTACAACCAGATAGCATTTCAGCTGATGGAGACGCAGCTGAACGCGCGCGCGATCCGTCGGCATCGCCCGTGTCACCCCCCAGGACCAAGATTGCTAGCTACATCGTCATCGGCTTCACACGTGTAGCTTTGTTCGACCGCACGATATTATATTGTCTTGATAGACATAATTGTTCGACCGAACATGGTTGTCCTGATAAAATTTCTTGAGATTTTGAAACATGTATAGCAGAATCAACCTAGCCTGAAAAATCAAGCTTATATCAACCTCTCCTAAAGACCTATATATGTATTTCAAATGTTGAATTGTTCTTCTTTCTTGAGACGATCTTGCGAGCTTATAGTTCTTTTTTGTAGATTTTATGGTCTTCTAGTGAGCACAGGATTGTATCCAGGATTTAGTGTGGCCCACGATTTGGCCGTGCCTTCTGGTTAACGGAAAAATTGTAGATCTTGTGATTCCACTAAAAAATTGTATCCAATACTAACCGTAGAGTGAGAGAGAACGATTCTTCTAAAGTAACATCACCCCTTAACGTCATCGTTGACATGTGAGAGCCACTGAAAATTGATCTACATATTAGCGACCACGTTAAGGTGATGCTACCTTAGATAATCTGCTTTCAGACTGAGAGGTCAGTGTATTCAGACAAAATAGCCTAACCCAGACCGGGCCAAGAAAATTTTGGGCTTTTGTAAGGCCCATACAATAGCATTCTAGGAGTTTTTTATTTTTTATCATTAATATTTAAATAAATAGACCCTGATGATAATATTTGCACAGATAGACATCTAATGTCCTCTAAACAGGCTACAGCCCTTTCAGATGGCAGTAAGGATGCAAGGTGGTAGCGTCACCTCTTACCGCCCTCTCAAAGAGCTGGTAGGGCCCACCCTCAAGTGTCGTCGTGCAGCGCCAGAGGGCGGTTAGCCCCATCTTTTGGAAATTTGAAATTTTTTAATTTAACTTTTGTATTCATCAATTTAAAAAATAGTGCACATTCATTCGGTGAAAAATATTAGTTGTGCAAAAAATGGTCAAAACGGCATCACAGAGTAGTTACTTTTTGGAAATTTTATATCGATGTAAATTTGTCGATATTTATTTATTTGATGTAAAATTGTATGAGTAATTTTTTAGTGATGTAATGTTGGGAGGATACAAAATCTATTTTTCAAACAATTGTAGTTTTGAAGTACTATTAGCATAATACCCGGTACAGAGGTTACATACGCTGGCAAACATTATATTGGATATGGGGTTTGTCGTTGCTACGCGAATGAACCTTAACCATAAATATATGACGACAACAAATATTAGCATGTACGGTACACCTAAAGACTAACCTAATAGCATGCTGCTGCTAATCCTAATATGTCTTAGTGAGTGAAAATATGACGGGTTACAATAGATGCTCTCTACTGAGTACACCTAGGATATTTGTCCTTTCTCAGGGCATCGGAGCCATCCACCTTAGCGCGACGAGCCCTCTCCCGCTTCCTTTCCCTCTCTGCTTCACGTGCTGGAGCCGCGACGAGCTGCTCCGCTACCTTCCTCATGTGCTCCTCCTCCTGTCGTTTCAGCCGTAGTTCCTCCTGTTATTGCTCATACTCTCGGTGTTCGTACGCTTTCCTCCTCCACCGCATGCTCATATCGACTCATCGCTTCTGGTCTTCATTTTGCTCCATGTCGAGTCATTACATGAAGTCACAGATATATTGAGGAGACTGGACAAATGAAACAAGATGTGAGATTAGTAAAACAGTGCATGAAATCGTATAAAAAGTGTCACATAAGTGATCTATATCGCTATACTGGTGGGTACTCATACGGTCCATATTAAGGCTTGTTGTATTAGTAGTTGGCACACATGAAGAAGCATAGGTCATAGGTGTTGGAGATGTCTTGGGACTCGTGAAGCCTACAAATTTTGCCACATAAGCACATCGACGGTTCGACCCCCTGAGGGATGAAAATCCATCAATGTTTTTTGTTTGGGCTTGGTGGAGCTGATGAAGATATTGCAGTTGAGAGAACTGAGGAATGAGTGGTCTATCCATGGATGAGGGTGGGGTTATTTATGGTGGCTAGAGGTTGGTGCATGGACTGAGTTCATGGGCTTGGCTGGGGGCTGAAGCATAGGATTCCCTTTGAAAGATGGAAAAGTTATGGCATTGATGCTAGATAGAGATGTCCTATATCGGGATAGAAGTGTTGTCATTTAATTTATGATTAAAGCTCTGTCGTACAGTCACTTCATGTCTACAGCCTGCGTCAGGACAAAGGTGTTGTTATTTCATGGTTAAAGCTGAGTCGTGTGGTCACTTTGTGTCTAAAGCTAGACTCACGACAGAGGTGTTGTCATTTTATGCTTGAAGCTCTGTCGTGTGGTCACTTCGTGTATAAGTAGCTTTCTAATGCTTTTCATATATGAGATAGAATTGTGCTTGGATAGTACATTAATTTAAGATAGTAACCTTATACCCGTCGAACTAAACTAATAAAATGGAAATGTAAACAAAAGAAATAGTCGTGGCTGGTATTTGCATAGTTAGTGGATAGATGTTTAATACCTAGATCATCTCAAGATGGCAGAGGAAAGTGGTGACGTAAATTAGCGAAAAAATACCAGTTGTGCTAGTTAATGCTATCAGGGTAAGATGGTTGTCGTCTCTATGGTGGTAATGCGAAGTTGTAAGGATGGGTACCAGCAAATCCACCATCATTTTCAGGGTCATCAATGTTCTTCGGAGATGGAGGCCTCAGAGGGAGGGGTCTTTGTCGCATGAAATTGTCGTTGTCGTTGTCTTGAGCTATCACGGTAGTAGCACGTTCTATTTCCTTGTTGGTTGTACGGCATCTCGATGTGGTGCGTGAACGTCCTCTTGTAATGTTCCTTAAACCTTCTTCTGTAAATACTGCTGGAACATCTAGGCATTGGGAGCATGAAATCGTCATCCTCATCGTCCTCGTCAATTTGTGGGTGAGTAGTAGAGCGCACCCATGTACCCTTAGGTTCGCTGAATGTCATTGTCTTCTACGCGAACTGGGCATCACATCCCCGCCGAAGAGCATATACATCACTAAGAAGTTTGTGATTTCTTTTGTTGATCAAATGTACGTCTTCCAGGAACGCCTAACGCAAAAGAGGAGCATTCGAATCAATAAAAAAAAAGATAAGTAGTATGACCAAATAGAAAATGACGAACCTGAATATTGGATGCATACTGGTCAGACAACATCACTATTGTTATTTGCCTCCTAGAGAAACCTAGCACAGAAGGATGGTTGGCTAGTTTGCACACCCTGAGATTTGTTTGACGCTGCTCGTGCAAGAGGACCCTAAGGTCCTTGTTGGTTACATGTTGGACCGGAGTGGTTAACGCAAAACAGAAAGGTCTTGCATGCAATTTGGCCACAGCTTGGATTAAGTTATTCTCCTTGAAAGGATCATCTTTTTCTTCATGTACAACCTGCAAGGAGGCATTAAGTGATATATGGATCATTGTAGGTGTCCATGGAAAACTTGTACTCGAAGATCCCGCCATAGATTTATTGATCCTTCACTGCAACGTTATGGCTCCGCACCAAAACGCGAGTCCTCGATTATTTAAGAAATATTAAACAAGTATTAAATATCATAATTAATATGTAACAAAGCTTAATAAATAACTAACAAATAAATTAAAAATAATCATCCCTGAAGGTTCAGAATTTATTGTAATTTGCTGTGACAGAGAATAAACTTTGCATGGGTGTAGAAGTAACATCTATCCCTTTGATCTTAATCCAAAGTGAAAACCTACTTTAAGCATTCATCCTAAAGCAAGCAATTCTTGTGTGTTGAACGGTTCATACAATCACATGGTTGATGCTAGAGCTGCAATTAATATTAATCCCAGAGGTACTAGTGATACAACTCCAGTCTATGCCAGTCCCCAAGGTGCTCGTGCTACAACATTAGCTCGTGCTACCACATTAATCATAAGAGGACACTACCGCAAGCATTGCCGTGTCTAAAGCCTGAATCAGGACAGAGGTGTTGTTATTTCATCATTTGGTCTAAAGTCTGCCCCAAACTTCGACATCAAAGCCGAGGAGGAGGAATGGGTCAACCGGTTAAAGAAATGCAACTAGCATGCGGTCACGTGGGGTTAAGAAATGCAGTAATAACATGGTAAGTAGTACATAGAAAGTATACATATCCGAATATGTAAGACTAGTTCATGAATCGAAGATGCATCATGAAACAAACATGTAAGTTACAATAGCAAAGGTAAAATCCTACTGCTATCTCCCCTGCTGCCGTCGGCCATTTCCACCATCATGGTCATGTAGCCTTGCTGCAGGTTCACCCTCACGTGGCCCCTAGAGTAGATCAGGGCGTCCGGTGGACCAACCTACTTGGTAGGCCTAGTAGCGATCACAGGTGTTGAGGCCTCCTCCTAGGTCTGCTGTGTCGGTAGTGGAGCACTAGGCAACTGGACCGCGTGACGACGTCGTAGTCTGGTGTAGCCTCAAAGAAGTCCCTCACGAGGTCAAACAGGGGGTCTAGCCCAGGTTCAGCCTCCTGACTCGGGTACGATGACTGCGATGGTGTCGTCATCGTCCATGTATAATCACTCGAGGTGCTTGCGAATGAATGAATTTATTAGATACGGTAAATGTGCAAATGAATGTATTAGTATAAAATACAATATTGTACATGTATGGTATGCAGGTGTAGTAGTAGACGATCAGGCGTGAGTGCCGAATGGTCGAGGTGCAGATGAAGACATCCTGGCTTCATCATCGTAGTAACTTGCGGAATATATTAGATATACTATTGAATATATTGAATACGGTAGTATATTGGTGCCTATTACCTGAGAGGCATGCGAACGGTGAAGGTATCGGCACTGGCTATGGTCTAGGTGTCAGCGTCGATAAGTATGTAGGTGCACCTAATATATTTTTTGAAATTAATGCATCAATAACAAAAGAATATCGCTAACCGTCGTGCGTATGAAAACTGCGTACATGTTGTGTCCGGCCTTGGAGGCCATGGTCATGGTGACGGTGTGAATGTCGGTTCCGGTGGAGGTCGTTGCACATCAGACCTCCTGGATGACTGTGCATGGTCCCCACTCGACCTGGAAGGAGCACCGGTGATGTCTGCGGTGGATCGGCATGAGGTAAGCTTTAGGGCCCGCGCGGTCTTGTCGAAAACTTGCTTGACAAATCCCGCTACATCCACCGCACTAAGATGCATCCCTTGTCTGAGGCGCTCCATGGTTCCAACTGCGTCTCTATGGATATCGTATATGATATCATCCTGTTGAAACAAACATGAAATGGGAATTTCGGTTTATAGTGGTTCTTGTGGGATTATATGATAAATAAATGAGATGTTAATTAAACATACTGCTAATGCAGCGTCCTCATACCAATGGCCCAGGTAGGCCTCCATAGTCAAAGTGATGTGCTGTCGGATAGTATCTGGGGTGTAGGTGACCCATGTACGTGTACGCGGGACGTACCACCGTAGGTACTCCTCGAAGCTCGGGTCGGCAAAAGGACAAGGCTCCTCGACGGCATCCTCAAGGGCATGAGCACACTTTGAGATGTATGGAGCTAAGTGATCTGCCCAGAGGTTGCCACCCGGTTAGATCTTACGTGTATACCTGCAAGTCAAACCATTAGATAGACTATAAATGAGACAAATGCTATGGATTGTATATTTGATTTTAGTTACCTGTGAACGTGATCCGAAACCGTGAGTACGTTGATGAGGGGGACCTGTAAGCGTCCGAACTGCCTCATCACGCAGTGGGCCTCCAAGTGCCTCAAGACTGAGTACACACTGACGTCTAGGTGGATGTATGCAGGCTTGAAGTAATACAAATGATGATGAGTAAAATATCTTTGAAATCGTAAAGTAAATGGGAAGGTAAATTGCAAGGTACCTGGAACTGGATGATCCACTTCTTCGTGGGCCCTTGTGGATCCGATAGGAACTCGGGCATGTAGGCGGGTGTATCGTGCGTCCGCTAAACAGGGGCGAACCACTGGTGCATGATGATCATCCAGTCTGCATCCACATCGATGACTCCAACGGCTGCTCCAGCGCAAGGTAAGACTAACATGTAGGCTATGTCCTGCAACATCAGAGCCATCTCGATGTAGGGGAGATGGAAAGTGTGGGTCTCAGGCCTCCACCGGTCGACCAATGCAGCAATCAGTGAGCGGTCAAAATAGAATCGCCTCACCGCTGCCTCAGGGTTCTCTGTCGCTCAGCCTCCACCAAACAACACAGTGGTAGGAGTCCAGATGCTGCCAACCTGAACCATTTGGAATATTAAGTGTATGTAGAGCATGCAATAAATAAATAATCAGGTATATACGTAGTTAATTCATGACATACGGGTGCTTCTAACGATCGTCGATCTTCAGTAGCTCTCTAGGGTCACGTGGTCGAAAAACTCCTAACTCCGTCTAGTGAACGGCAAATAAGAAGCTGTGGTGCTTCTTGTCTACTGCAGGGTCAAGAAGCTCGAGGATCAGTGAGTGCGTCATATCTGCATTGAAACCAATATAAACAGTATGTTACATAAAAATATACACACAGTTACATGAACAGTATATAACATACAGGTACACAAAGTTACATGAACATATTACAACATATAGGTACATAATCAAATACAAACGTAAGGTCCAAATACAACGTACATATATAAGGCGAAAACCTTACAAATATAACATCGAGATACGCTAAATACATTCACACTTTACCGTCGTCATGACCCCATCTACATATCAGGTGTATTTTTCAGACAGTACTTGTATGTGTGACCTGTTTCATCGCACTTGCTGCATCGTTTCACCCTTGGACCAGCCTCGGATTCATCTCGTTTCGAATCCGCCGAGTTTGTCGATGTCCCGGTGTGTACTTCATCATCTCAAAGTCTGGCACATAGATTTGTGAGGGATCTAGATTACTTGTAAACGTATCAACAATGTCATAGCCATAAAAGCTCATGGTTCCATATGTTCAGTATCTGATCCTTCATAAAGTAGTGAGGAACATATTGTCTGGGTAGCATATTATGCTTCCCACATACAGTTATGACGTGTGTACACGGCATGTATAGCAATTGTGGCTTCTGACACGTACAGATGCATGTTTCAATCCTAAGTACACACTCTTGCACATGGCGCTCATGTCTGCCACCCTTACGACCCTTATCACGGCACAAGACACTGAACCTGTGCTCTGCAGTTCCCTCCTAATTGGTGCATTTCATATGTGCCTTCTTTGTGGCCTTCTCTATGTACTTACATAGCATAGATCCATATAGCATACAGTTATCTGCCATTGCATTTGAAGCAACTGCGTAGCAATCAATGAAATATCTGCAAGTCCCATGCATAATACCTTCAAGAATTCCAACAAGTGGGAGGGATTTCATACCCCGCATAACCCTGTTATAGATCTCAGCAAGATTAGTTATCATTATCCCATACCTTGCCCCTCTAGTGCCGTACATCAATGCCTATTTCTCTCTTGGCTCATTTTGTATCCATTGCGAAAAGTTCCTAACAGCTGATCCTGACCTCCTTACTATCTAGGGAGTATCTATTAGGATGGGTCCAAGAGCAACCGGGTCATCTCTTGTGTCTGCTAGCTCAGTTGTCTGCTTTGTGGTTAGTTCGTCTAGTCTTGCCTATAATGCGTTAAACTTTCTCTGCTGGTTTTGGCTACACAATTTCTTCAAAAGATTCATCAAGTCCTTATTTTTGAATTGTTTATAAAAGTTTGCACTCATATGCCTCATGCACCACCTGCTCTTCAAGTTAAGCCACTTTGCTCTTACACACTGTCGAACACTGTCATATTGCATATCCAGCAAAGCTTGCAACAACCTTGCATGTCTATCATGAATCAAACATGCATCAGGTTAGTCTAAAACAATTGCATGATTGATCCGCTCAAGGAACCAATACCAGCTCTCCCCGTTCTCACTCTCCACGAAGGCAAACCCTAGTGGCATGACTTGGTTGTTCCCGTCTACCCCAATTGTAAACAATATCTGTCTTTTATACTTTCCAGTGAGGAACGTCCCGTCCAAGCAAATGATAGGTTGACAGTACCAAAATGCCTTGATGGTTGCCATGAATGCAAAGAAAGCACGCTGCAATACTCGCTTCACACTATACTTCACATCAGTCGAGGAGTAATGCTTGATAACAAAGTAACTTTCAGGGTTTCTCGCACATATTGTAGCTAGTTGACGTGGTAAGTTGTCATATGAATCTTCGTATATCTCAAACCTCATCTCAATAGCCTTCTGTTTTGCCCTCCTTGCCTTAGCGTAGTTTATTGTGTACTGGAACCTTTCCTCAATAGCATGGATTATTGATTGTGGCTCATACTTTAGGTTGTCCACTATCTCTCCATACATAACATTGGCAAATAAAAGCAAATGACATGTTCTGGTAGGAGAACTCTATTTCCTTAATGTACATCTATGCGCCCTAACTATTGAGCACTCCTAATAATCAACCCACTTCCACCTGAATACATGCACCCGCCACGGACAATCAGGCACCAAACACTTGACGTCGTACTCCCTTTTGCTCGACTTCACAACCTTGAACTGCCTCCAAAGAGACAACGACTATAATTTCACTGCATCAATAACAGCCTCCTTAGTAGGGTACATAGCACCCTAGGACACCTCGTTCTCATGATATTTCTAAGGTGTCTGATGACCCTCATTCATCACTAGTTTTGAAAATTCCTAATTCCTCCACTCTACAGGAACAAGAGAATTTCCCTCCTTGTCGGATGAATCCTCATCGGCAATGGCTTCCTCCAGCTCATGATCCTCCCTCTCTATCTCTTCAATTATGCTAGGGATGTACTTCCTCTCATCGGCTACACCCTCCGGTTGCATCTCCCGCACATCCCTAACGTCTTGCTCATTCCCCACAGTTGCCGAGTCTGCTTTATCCACCACTGCCTGACTTGTTCCTGCTACTGCTTCCGTAACGTTTATCTCTGTTGGATCCTTCTGGTACGCCTCAGCTAGCAGCACAAGAGGAAGACCACGTTCACATGATATATCTACATACTGCCTCTAAGTAGATGTCGCATTAATCAGGATGAGCTCCCCAAAGTACCCCTAAATAGCATGGTTTAGCACAGCTCTCAGCTTAAGCTCATGTTGTTGGGGATCCAGTTGAAAATGACGCATCAGCCACTTGCACATGCCCACTATGGTCTTCTCATTGGCTCTTCTAAGTCCCTTGATGACATGCTGAAATTCAGAGAAATCTACACCGTTAGGATCATAACTAATTTGACATTCACCATAATATATCTAAAAATATAATTTATCGGACATCCCTGGAAACGTTCAAAAATATGTCCAATGTTAATACCGGAAAACTATACTTCTGATTATCGAAACTCTAACAAAATTACCGATACCGATGATCACCTAACAATACGTTTTGTTCACTACAATAAATATAGCTCCTAAGCAAACTAACTAATTTAAACTAATTAACCATCCGTCTATTTAATAAAGTTTCTAATTATTTATAATTATTACTTACATCACTATTCTGTAAAAACTAGATAATTGAAACTACCGTACTCTAAATAATACGTTTAGTTCACTACAATAAATATAGCTCCTAAGCAAACTAACCAATTTAAACTAATTAACCATCAGTCTATTTAATAAAATTTCTAATTATTTATAATTATTACTTACATCACTATTCTGTAAAAACTAGATAATTGAAACTACTGTACTCTAAATACTACTATACATCTAATGGTTATCCTACCATATTGAAATTGATCTTTACAATATACTACAAAAGACAGCATATCCTACCTTTCTAAACCCTAGATCTCATATAATGTAACTACTGTTATGTCGCTAAACCCTAGATCTGGTGGTACTTTAATTACTAATAAAAATATAAACCTAGAAAAATTAATAGGAACCGAGATCCGAAATTCGCATATAAAAAACAGTAGGGCTTTGTTGCGCTGCCTCCCTCTCCTCTCCTCCCCCTCTCTTTCTTTTTTCCTAGATTTAAATAGCTATTTTGGCTGATCTTTAGCATTTTTATACTATGAGGGCAGTGGAGGGGGCAGGAGCAGGGGGCTAACCTCCCCCTGAGAGGGCGGCAAAGGGGGCTGCCCACCCTCTCAGTGGGCAGTAAGAGGGAGTACGGCCAGTGGGCGCGGGATGGGTCCTACCTGCCCTCCAAGAGGACGGTAAGGGGTGACGCTGCCACCGTGGTATTCTTACCGCTCTGCAGCCCTTTCAAAGAGCGGTAGGCGCCTATTTATATAAATATTGTCATCAAAGGTCTATTTATATATAAATATTAATGATAAATATATAAAAAAAACTCACACTCTAGGCCATCCTAGATAGAATCCTCGTCACCGCCGACGATGACGTCTCCGCCAGGAGGCGCTCCGTCACGAGCTAGATGGGTGCCAGCTGCTCGCAGGCATTTGTGCCACAAGCTCATGGTGGCATAGCTGTGGAGCATCCGCACGTCGCTCCTGCCCATGGCGTGGCTGCTAGTGATGAAGAACTCTAACATGGCGGCGGCCGTGGCAAGCACACAGTGGGAGGCACTTCGCCCCTACGAGCGTGGCATGAACACGTGGCTGTTCGTGCGGTCCGACAAGATCCCTCCGATGCTAAAGTCATACCGCGACTTCTAGAAGGATTTCAGACCTGATACTGGAGCAAGTCATCCCAAGGAGCAGCACGGGAGATAAATGATTCAAATTAGTTGGGTGGCGGCGTTTGATTGATGAGCTGGCATGGTGTAGATGTCGAGCTAGCTTGTGTGGGGCCCTTTGGGCAGCAGGTGGTTGTGGTGTATTTAACATAGCTTGTAACCGAATTGGAGAATAGAGAAGAAAAATGTTCATAACACTCACCTTCAATCTCTCTCCCTCTCTTGAATTTTCTTCATCCTCTAGTTCTTCCTATTCCTGAGTATGATACTCTGGCTCACGTCCCAGTGATCGACACCGATGACAATGGGTAAGTGGTATCAGATTCACTCGGTCCTCGGCAAATCAGTGGCTAAGTTGAGTTCCTGCGAAGGTTGCTCGGTAGGTGTTCGAGTGTAAAATTCCTAGATCAGATTGATTCGGCGTTCGCGGTGGTGACGGAGGTTGGTTGGTTTTCGGTTTGGGTTGCTTGACTTGTTCGAGCGTAAAATCTCTTGATCGAATCCCAATCAAGGCGGCGGTAGACTCGGCGGAGGGGACGAATTGGGAGGAATTGTCCGAATCAATCCTCTCTGACCAACTGACGATCACGGTGCCGCCGAAGCCTTCTCTGCAGACATCATTTGTTTTAACGGTGATGGAGGCAGCGGAGAAGAAATCTGATGATCGTTGGGAGCGCGTGTTGGAGAGTCTGGACATGTTGTTTGCGAAGGCAGGATTGATCGACGACGCTCAGCAGCTGTTGCATGCCCAATTAGAAGTCACCACAAAGTCGGATGATCAATCCAATCGCGATTAGCAACAATTGATGACGAAATTGATTTTACCAGGGCTCTTAGAGCATCGTGGAAGCAGTCTGCCACGTCTAGGCAATACACAAAGGGATCCACTGCTTCCATGCCCAGTTCCTCGTCTGCCACCACCAGCGGCGACTGCAACTGCAGGTGAGCCACCACTGTCCTGCTTGACATTTGGTCCACATCGCTACAATACCGAGTTCGCCAACCTACAATGTCATTCTATGCCCAAGTTGTCGTTTCCCAAGTTTGATGGGGATCACCCGCGTATTTGGAAGGAGAAGTGTCTCAATTATTTCCATATGTATAATGTGGATGCCTCGATGCGGTCGACTGCAGCTTCGTTGCATACGGAGGGCAATGCTGCTAAGTGGTTGCAAGTTTATCGGGTGACCCATGGGTTGGGAACTTGGGACCAGTTTATTGGTGTTGTGGAGACTAAATTCAGTGTGGATGATTACCGGAGAGCAATTGGGGATCTATTGGATCTTAAGCAATCGGTGTCAGTTGAGGACTATATTGCGGCATTTGAAGAGATTTGATATCAGGTGTCGATGCATAACACAAGTTATGATGAGGTGTTTTTTGTGTCTCAGTTCATAAAAGGTTTGAAATATGAGTTGCGCAGGGCTGTTCAGTCTCAGCTTCCTGATTTAGTTGATAGGGCAACTGTGCTTGCTAGAGTATAGCAACAGGTGTTGGCCCAGGGTAAATCTAAATTTCAATACCAAGCACCTGGTTCTCGAAGTTCAAGGAAAGAGGACACCAAACTGAGTACAACTAGGAGCAGTTTGTGGAAGAAACGACAATTGCATGATTACAGAAGGGACAATGGTCTTTGCTATCATTGTGGGGACAAGTTTGATTCTTCTCATGCTCAGCATTGTCCTAAGAAGCCACAGGCCCAGGTGAATGGTTTGGCCTTAGAGGATCTTCAGATGGAATTGTCTGATTCGGTGTTGCAGCAATTGGAGTTGGAAGATGTTCAATCTTTTACTTCTTATCATCTGTCTCTCAATGCTATCTCTGGTACTATGGCCAAGGATCAAATGAGGATTAGAGCTTTAGTTCGAAATCAAGTCATGCTGATTCTTGTGGACAATGGTAGCTCTAATAGTTTTGTTCATGCTGCCTTGTTACCCAAAATTGGGGGTGCAACCGGTTCAGGTATCACCTGCTCAGGTGAGGCTGGCTAATGGCGATACATTGCTCAGCGATAAGGTTGTCTTTCAGTTGGAGTGGTGGACACAAGGTCACACATTTCAAACTGATATGAGGGTGTTTGAATTTGGGTGCTTATGATGCAATATTGGGCTATGATTGGTTGAAGCAGTACAACCCTATGGTTTGCCATTGGGAGAATCAATATCTCCAATTTCACTACAAAGGGAGTGGTATCACTTTGCATGGGGTGAGAGTGCCTACAGCTGAGATTCATAAGATGTATGTAGCACAAGTTCTGAAATGGTGCCAAGGCAATGAAATATGGGCTTTAGCAGTGTTGGAGTACCCTTCCTCACCTGTTGATTCTTCTGCACGTAAGGTAATTCAACAATTATTGTCTGAATATCAAGATGTTTTTGGTGCTTCCAATACCTTACCACCTACCAGAAATTGTGATCACTCCATACCCCTAGTCCCTAATATTGTCCCAGTTAATTCTAAGCCTTATAGATATTCAACTTTTCATAAAGATGAGATAGAGAAGTAGGTTAGGTAGCTGCTGGAGTCTGGTTTCATTGTTCCTAGCTCTAGCCCTTTTGCTTCTCCAGTACTCTTGGTCCAAAAAAAGGATGGATCATGGTGTTTTTGTGTGGAGTATAGGAAGTTGAACTCTTTGTCTATCAAAAACAGATTTCCTATGCCCCTAATTGATGAAATTTTGGATTACTTAGCTGGAGCAAAATGGTTTATTAGCTTAGATCTGAGGGTTGGTTACCATCAAGTAAGAATGAAGGTGGAGGATGAATACAAGACTGCATTTAGAACTCATCATGGCAACTACCAATTTAGGGTTATGTCTTTTGGGCTTACAAATGCCCCAGCTACATTTTAATGTGCTATGAATGACATTCTTGGGTCCTTTTTGAGGAAGTTTGCACTGGTGTTCATTGATGACATATTAGTCTATAGTGCTACTTTGGAGGAGCATGTGCATCATTTGAGATAGGTCTTGGATAAATTGAGAGAGCACCAATTCTACATTAAGAGATATAAGTGTTCTTTTGCCCAAGACAGATTGGTCTATTTAAGCCATATTATTTCTGCTGCAGGGGTAGCAATTGATCCAAGCAAAACTAAAGCTATGCTTAAATGGCCAACTCCAATCAATGTGACTGAGTTGAGAGGTTTTTTAGGTCCCACTGGTTATTATAGAAAATTTGTGAGACACTATGGGATCATTGCTAAACCTTTAACCAATTTATTGAAAAAGAAGCACTTTCAGTGGACTACAGAAGCACAGGCAGCCTTTGATCATCTTAAGAAGTCAATGAGCAATACTCCTATTCTAGCCCTGCCTGATTTCAGTGATACTTTTGTGGTGGAAACTGATGCTTGTGCATTTGGGATTGGGGTTGTTCTGATGCAAAGGGGCCAACCAGTGGCATTCCTTAGTAAAGCTCTGGGAGAGGTGCATCAACACTTATTCATTTATGAGAAGGAGTTTCTTGCTCTTATCATGGCAGTGGAGAGGTAGAGAACTTATTTGCAATGGAAAGAGTTTATCATAAGGACTGATCATCGCAGCTTATGTTATTTGGATGAACAACATTTGTAGTCTGACTTGCAAAGAAAGGCTATGACCAGATTGATGGGCCTTCAATTTAAAATTGTTTACAAGAAGGGTGTTGAGAATACTGTTGCTGATGCTTTGTTAAGGGTGGGGCATCTTCTAGCTTTGCAAGCAGTCTCTGAGAGTGTTCCAGTCTGGATTCAGGAAGTGGTGAATTCTTATGTCATGATCCTGCAGCACAGGAGTTATTGGCTCAATTGGCCATATCTAGTCCTAATGAGCAAGGTTATTCTTTACATAATGGGATCATCAGACATCACAATCGAATTTAGATTGGTTGTAATTCAGCTCTTAAGACCAAGTTGATAGCTGATATGCATTCAAGTGCTTTTGATGGTCATTCTGGATCCAAGGCCACTTATCATAGGCTCCACAAGCTTTTCTATTGGAAATCTATGAAACAAGATGTGGACAATTTCATCAAACAATGCCAGGTATGCCAGCAAGCTAAACATGAACACATTCATCCTGCTGGGTTACTGCAACCTTTGCCTTTACCTGCTGGTGCTTGGCAAGATATTGCTACGGATTTTGTAGAGGGTTTGCCCAAATCTGAAGGATATGATGTGATTTTGGTGATAGTTGATCGATATCCTAAATATGTACACTTTATTCCAGTCAAGCACCCATTCACAACACCTCAGATTGCTCGATTAGTTCTGGATCATGTCATCAAACTGCATGGTGTGTCTAAACCCATTGTCTCAGACAGAGATAAGGTGTTCCTGAGCTCCTTTTGGCGTGAGTTGTTCAAATTGTTGGACACCAAGCTGCTCACAAGTACAGCTTATCACCCACAAACCGATGGTCAAACGGAGAGGGTCAATCAATGCTTAGAAATGTACTTGCGTTGTGCAGTGACTGATTCTCCTAAGAAGTGGAAAAGTTGGCTTCCTCTGGCTGAACTATGGTATAATACATCATTCCATTCTTCCTTAGGATGCTCTCCATTCAAAGCTATCTATGGTCATGAACCAAGACTTGGAGCTTGGCCTGAGATTCCAGGCACCACTCAAGTGTCAGTAGCTGAATTTCTAAAGGAAAGAGAAACACAGCAATTGGCACTAAAAACTCATTTGGTTGCAGCTCAGAACCGCATGAAGGTCCAGGGTGACAAAAATAGGTCTGACCGACGGTTTGAGATTGGGGAACAGGTTCTGCTTAGGCTTCAACCTTATGCCCAGGCATCTGTGGTCAATAGGCCTTTTCCTAAGCTGGCTTAAAAGTTCTTTGGACCTTACAAGGTGCTTCAGAAAATTAGGGAGTCTGCCTATCGACTAGAGTTGCCCGTGTGTTTCATGTATCTCAATTGAAACCGTTTACCTCTAATCACCCTCCAGTGTATGCTCATTTGCCGCAGATTGCTGATTTGGGTGGGCGAGATGTGGTGCATGAAGCTATTTTAGACCGCCGCTTGGTCAAGAAGGGTAATTCCGTGATGCCGCAAGTGCTGATCAAATGGACGTCTTTGCCAGCCGATTGTGCTACCTGGAAGGATTTCTGTGTAGTGCAGCAGCGCTTTCCTAGCGCCATTGCTTAGAGTCAAGCAATGTCTGAAGCACGGGGAGATGTCAGACATGATACTGGAGCAAGTCGTCCAAGGAGCAGCACGGGAGATAACTGATTCAAATTAGTTGGCTGGCGGCTTTTGATTGATGAGCTGGCATGGTGTAGATGTCGAGTTGGCATGTGTGTGGCCCTTTGGGCAGCGTGTGGCTGTGGTGTATATAACACAGCTTGTAATCGAATTGGAGAACAGAGAAGAAAAATACTCAGAACATTCACCTTGGATCTCTCTCCCTCTCTTGAATTTTCTTCATCCTCCAGTTCTTCCTATTCCTGAGTATGATACTCTGGCTCACGTCCCGGTGATCGACGCGGGTGGCAACGGGTGTTACAAAGGAGTGGCTGCTGCAGCTCAATGACTTCTCTGGCGCCGTCTTTGAGGGACGCCTCTACGGGCCCGACGACTACGCCAAGCTCGAGGCCATGCCCACCAGAGCGCAGTCCTACCAGTACCTCCTCGGCTGCCTCCAGATGCCCGCCGTCAACGTCCTCGCCGTGCTCCGCGCGCGACAGGAGGCCATGGCGCAGGCCGACAAACCGAACGTGGAGGGAGAAGCGGCAACGACGGCGGCGGCGGAATAGAAGTGATCCGTCGATGTCGACGAGGTTTCTTTGTGCGCATCTCACTCAGCATCCTTGATCGATGTTGCGACTCAACAATGGCTTGGCTTAAAAGAAGCTCCTTTTTCTTTTTTTGCAAATTTTTGCCGCTACAGTTTGTTCTCAGTTTGGGATACATGTAATAGAAACGCTCGTAAATCATAAGGACTCATTGCTCGGATGTATTATCATGATCCTGAGTTTGATTTGATTTGGAAGCTAGAGTGTTGCTGAATTGCCATTGGTGGTTCAGACTCAAGTGTCATGTGCAGTTATGTTTAGAGTTGTGCCATATGCAGTCCTGCACAGTTATGTTTAGAGTTCAGGCTCCAGTGTCATATGCAATCCTGCACCGTGCACAAGTGTTGTATACTTGAATGCTCAAGTATTCACTCATTTACTTCGATGCAGTAGAGTTAATTGGCTTGTGGCAAGGCCAAATGTGTTTCAACCTTGTCTGTTCTTGATACATGCAACAGCATGCATGCTGGAGAGCAAGGGACATCAATCCAAGACAATCTAAAAACATAGGAATGAAAAACAAGGAAGGCAAGCACACGGGACATACCAACCTGAGCGTGTCAACCCGATTAGCAAACTGTGCTGAAGCTGCGAAGCATCCACTCTTGCATGTCAAGACAGAAGATCTAATGAATACAGCATATTACTGAAAATCATTATCCCTACCATGCTGGTCTAACATATTGTTATCATTTTCCTATACATGCAAAGCACCATAGCGAATAGTTCAAACTACACAAGTGCGCTTGAGAGTCCAAAGATCTCTCGCATTCCTTCTCCATTCTAGTTCAGGACAACGAATCAACCTGAGAGAAGCCATCTCAAATACCCAGTTGCATCATCTTGAGCAGGCGCATCATCAGGAGCCCCTACCCTTTTTCTCATCAAACTCTCAACAGATATGGGTTTCCTCTTCCGCCCCCCTGCTGAATGTGGTCGTTGCTCATCAGCCTCCACAAAATCACCCTGCAAAACAATTCATAGGAAAGCATAAACATCCCAGCACAAGTAGCACTTCTGACAGGGAAAGGCACAGAATTGGAGTTAAACTGTTTGTTATGAGGATGGTTATTTATGTTACCTCAATGTACACATGAGCACTAGATTTCTCATGATTGTCCCTTACATGCTTGTACGAAAATTTCTTGCCACAACCAGAGAATTGGCACACAAAAGGTCGGTGCTGCTCATGGACCGCCTTAACATGCTTGTCCAAATTGGATTTCTGCAGTTTCAAGTTACCAATAATGAAAAACAAAGCAATATTTCGATATATTGAAGAGAACAATCCATAAGAGAAGCAAACATTGTAAGATTGCAAATTACACCTTTGAAAATGAACATTTGCAGTCCTCGAAGTGGCACTTGATCCTTTCATTAACACAGGAACCTTCATGCATTCGACAATGGCGCTTGAAATTCTTCTTTAGCTGTTTAGTGCCACAGATATCACACTGAACATATCGATGACAAGATTGGCTATGTGCCTTGAGGCATTCCACATTTGTAAAAGTTTTCATGCAGCCTGGTTCGCAACATACAATTTCTGTGTAGTCCAGCTTGACTGCACCACAAGCATCAAAGTTCATCACGACACAGAATTGAGCAGCAACTTTTAAGTGCCCATGTAAAAAATAAGCAATTGCATACAGAGCATGCATAATAGACGAAAAACACACATTGGGGTTGAAGATATAAAAAAATCCTGATAGATAGAAGAAAATTTTCCTAGAGACTACAAAGAGTTCATATCGGTAAAGTTGGCTCAGGGGATGGCATAGACCAGAACTTAACATGAATAAACTCTAAAAATTTGATCGGGCTTACACTGTTGCGAAGTGTGATATTTAAATATATTATCAGAAATATGGAACGTCTGGAGTTTCTCACCATGTGAATCCTCGTGCTTCTTTAACTTGGAACCATATTTGAAAGTCTTCCCACAGTTAACCTCTGGACAAATGAATTCTTTCTTGCTTTTACAAGGAGAACCATCCTTATGGATTTCCTGAACATGTCGCTGCATATTACCTTTGATACTGAACTTATGGTTGCACCCTTCGATAGGGCACGCAAATAGTTTCCCTTGATGAGTAAGTAGATGTCTGTTCAAATGGTCCTTCCTGCTATAGCTGAAGGGGCAACCATCTACATGGCAGGCAAAGGGCCTCTGCAACATTTTTAAAAAAATATACATCAAAATAGTTATATCCAAAGCAAAGTTTACTTGAAATAATGTAATAGCACAGCAAACGGTACCACAACGGGGCATGCTACGACATGATCCTTCAGTATCTTGAAAATACTTAGCTAGTACAAATATAACACCCATGTAAATAACAACAGCGGGCACAAAAGTAAAGTCTTAGAATGAGCATGTTGAAATGAACGAGCAAACCTGGAGAAGCGTGTTTATGAGGCACTCTTGATGGAGCTTCTCAGGACAGTCTCCCCATCCTGATAATAGTCCATTCAAGGCCTCATTGCATTTTGGAGTTCTTTGGGATCCAATGCTCCACACATTCATATTTCAGTAAGTAGTCTGCAAAAATAAGCGAATCAAACCACTGCATGCCATAAAACAGCCCAACCAAAACAGAGCCAAATGGCAACTACCATTTATCCGCATAACTCACCGCCAAATGAGTTACTTTGGTTCTTGCAAGGAATATATCATTTCCACTAAAGAACATCATGAGCTGGTCATTCCAGTAAACACATAACTAATGTCCAGCATATCTTTGCTCAACAGCACAAGGAATTGTGTTTCCCTGTGCACTGCTAAAACTATTTGGTTTGCTATTAATTTGATAATTAGACCATCAAGTGGTGACAGTACTAGGACATACTCAAATGGCATTGTAGCGTCAATTTGTCAATTATCAGATACGACTAACAAAACAGACATGCACATGTGATGGCAACAGAATAAACAAACAGCAAGCAGTTCGCAACAGAAGAGAAAACCTGAACAAGGGCGTGAACGAGGCATTGGAGCTTCTCAGGTGGGTCTAAACATGGCCAAATGGGCCATTCGTGCCGGCCCGGCACGGGCCCGACTCGGCACGGCCCGGCTACGGCACGGCCCAAACGGCCCATCTACAGTAACGGGCCGTGCCGTGCCGGCCCGCGTGCCTTCCCCTCGGCCCACGGCACGGCCCGTCGGTGACCGTGCCGTGCCGGGCCGGCCCGGGCACGATTTCGGCCCGACGGCCCGACGGGCCGAAATAGATAAAAAAAATATAAAAAAAATAAAAAAATACATAAAAAATATATAGAAAATAGATAAAAATATAAAAAATAGATTAAAAATATTTAAATATAGCTAAAAAAATTAAAAATATAAATAAAAAAATAGAAAATAGTGCCGGGCCGGGCCGTGCCGGCCCGACTTGACTGGGCCGTGCCGTGCCGGCCCGTCGTGCCGCGCGCTCGGCCCAGGCACGGCCCATGACGTCGTGCCGTGCCGGCCCGGCCCGTCGGTAATCGGGCCGTGCCGTGCCTGGGCCGTGCCTACAGTGCCGTGCCTCGGGCCGGCCCAGTAAGCACGGCCCATTTGGACGTCTTTAGGTGGGTCTCCCCATCCTGGTACTAGTCCATTCAAGCCCTTCTCGCATTTTGGAGTTCTTTGGGATCCAATGCTTCACACATCCATATCTGAACAAATAGACTGCAAAAGTCAGCATAATTCAGGGAGCAAACTACCATACACCATAACACTCTACAAGCCAAAGAGGTACAAAGTCAACTGGAAACTATTGATCATCCACAGAATCGACTGTTAAAACATCGCTGTAGCCACTAGCCACCACCCCTAAAGAGCATGTAGTTCTTATCGTGGTTCTTCTTGCACAAAATATAGACCGGACAACTTAACAGACGAACATTACTTTCACTGAACGTACACTAAAATTCAGCATAAGCCACACATGTGATACCTCAAGCGAATGGCTCTGCATATGTTGCTTCAGATGGGCTGGCTTCTTGAACCTCATGCCACACTCCTTGCAATCATGACTGACCTCCTTGTGTGGTGCACTGCTGCCGCATTCCTGGTAATACTCCAAGCCACCCACTTCATCCTACAGGACACAAGTATTACTCCAAGAACAAAGAACACACACATGACACATCTGAAGTCTAAACCGAGCGATGGAGCCATGAGCAGCACCACTACCTTATGAAGCTGGAGGACATGGGCGCGGATCAAACTCTTCTTGGACCGAACAACGTCGCAGAACTCGCACTTGTACCGCCTTATATCCCTCAACGACGGAGCCTCCGCCGCCGCCGTGCTCTCCCCGGAATACCCGCCGGTATCTTCCCCTTCCCCCGCCCCAGGGTCCCGGCCGCCCATCTGAGGAACCCCCAAAATCACAAGCTAGCACAACCACAACGAAATAAAAGAAAAAAATCAGCAGAAATTCCCAAAATTAGCGTCTCGCGCGGCATCAATCGGTGGAAACTCACCTCGAATCGTGGAAGAAACCGCGAAATCAGCAGGATCAAGCGGCGTCGAGGGAGGTGAGCCGCGGCGCAAGGAAGAGGAACCCTCGACTCGCGAAGCGTACAAGGCCAGAAGCCAACCCGATAGGAGATGCCTATCGAGTTCGGGTTTGTTAACGGGCTGCGGGTACGCGCTGCATCGCACGTGCGCTCCGTTATGCTGGCTGCCTCCACCTCCTACCCGCTGTGGCTGAGATCGAGGCCGTACGCTTCCCCGCCCCACCGGCCTCACCCCGACCGACCTCGTCGCCGGCGATGGCTTCCGCCGTGGCCGCTTCAACCGCCACGCGGTTCCACCCCCAACTCTCGGCCCCGTGGCCGCGTGGTGGGCGCGTGGCGCTTCCGGTGCTGCCGCCGGGGCGGCGTCTCGCGGTCACGGTGGCCGCCGCGCCGCGCCGCTCCGGGGGCAGGGAAGGCGGGAGACGCGGGAGGAAGCAGCGGCGCTCCAGGGGAACCTACCAGGAGGATGGCCTGCCCCTCAGCTCTGGTGAGCCTCTCCCCCTACGCACCCAATTCCCTCGGCTCCGGTTCTTAGTTTGGTTGGAAGAACACTAGAAATGTTTTACTACTCGTGGAAATTTGAGGACGTGACGAACTCGTGTTCTTCGAAATGCAAAATCCTCATGTGTCTGCGATGATTTATACACAATTTTTCATGAGCTATTTCCGATATTACAGTGACCAAAGTTAGCTATCAGCTGAGCACATTTGTGGTGATTTCTTGAGCTTCCTCTGATGGCTAACCATGGATATGTATGCAGAAACGGAGACAAAAAATTCCGCCCCGCACGCTCAAACCGACAAGGACACGAAGCCTGTACCGGAGTCCAGCGTGACCGGGAAAGGTTCGGCCATTAGAAGAGTTACACTGGTGGTGAGTTTCTGTCTCTAATTTTCTGATACAGCTCATAGTTAGTTCTGTACATTGATTAATAAATTGAGTTGTTGCAGGTGCTCGCAGCGGTGCTTTTTGGAGTTAGCATCGCCTTGAGGGATGGAGCTGAAAAGTCATCGGAGTATTTTGCTGGGTGTGTGTTATGTGCATCGCTTGATCATTAACATCTAAACTGTTTTAGGGAGCTGTTATAACTTTGGCTACTTTAGCATTAGGATTTTCTCGATCTTATATGAATAAGAGCCCATTTGAGATTTGAGAAGCACACAACCCTGCGTATTGGCTTTAGCTTCAGGTCACTTTGGAAGGGATTCTCCGTTGTTCTGTGCAAGTTAGTTTGCTTAAATGCAATGTTTGAATATATTTACTTTCTTCCTTTGAAGGACTTCTGATGTAATCATAAATCTCGCTATTTCCATAATGCAAAGATCACTATCTCATAAACACTACTGGTTTGTACGTTTGAAGATGCACTTTTCATCCTTAGGCTCATACCCTCATATAAGATGATTGACCGTGACAACTTCATTCCTTAAATTCAAGATATAACAATGTAACATTGTCCTATTATGTAACAGGTATTTATTGGAACAGAGTTTGTCAGTGGACAATCTCTTTGTTTTTGTTCTGGTTTTCAAGTATTTCAAAGTGCCAAAGGAATATCAGGTATGGATCAGTAGCTATTGTGATAGTTAAAGTCCAATTCTACTTTGTGCCTTTTCTCATCATTTCTGATATCTGAAACAAGAATCGAGTACTTTCTTATGGTATTGCTGGAGCAGTGGTGTTTCGTGCTGTGATGATCATCCTAGGAGTAGCTACCATTCAGGTTGATTGTGCTATCGTGTTACCATTGATTATGCTTGTCATTTTATCATATTTTTATCAACTCTTACAATTTTCTCATTTTCTGTAGAGGTTTGAAGCAGTGAACTTACTATTGGCTTTGATCCTTCTATTCACTTCTTACAAGGTAAAACTGTTTACTTTGCACGATGAAAGATGGCCCATGTTTTACTTCTGTTCCCCTTTAGGTAAACTTAGGTAATTTGCCATGTTTATAAATAACATAATAGTGGCATGCGCGCATTATTAACTTCCTTCATGAGAATGGTAGGCTCATAACTTTTTATTGCCACTTAAGAATACTTGTTCATTTCCTATGAAATTACCCTTTTGGCAAAAGCAGAGTCCTGTCTTTTGACAACTTTTTCAACCAATGGTGGTCTTTGTGCTATATTGTTATAAACTCGTTCAGTATATTCCTTCCATCAGTCGGTAGCTAATATCATAATGAAGTGCTTACTTTTTGAAGTTATTTTTGTTCCTGCTGTATTATTACGATTCAACCTTGTGCTTATGCAAGTAAGTTATCCCTCACCAAAGAAAAAAAAAGAAAGAAATGCTTCCACTTATTTGGATTTTGGAAAGGCTCTTAAAGATTGTCATACAAAGCTTCTTCTAAGTAACTTCAAGATATTCAGCAACGGCAATGCTTACGGGTGCTAATACTACAGTCTTAACATTATGACAGCTATTTGCTGAAGAGGATGAGGAATCTGATCTATCTGATAACTTCATTGTGAAAACATGCCAAAAGTTCATTCCTATCACTGGTAATATGATTTTCAGTTTTGCTTACCTTTCTGCTATTTAGGCTATTAACATGCTCCACTGTCCACTCCAGATTGCCGTAATGACCAGATCCTCACCTAAGTTCTTGACTCACATATTTTAAAACCAAACCACTTATTTGGTGTTAGTATTCACTTGCTTGCATTTGTGGTTGAACTCATTCCTCTGTTCTCTTGTCAGATTATTATGATGATGATCGGTTTTTCACAAATCAAGATGGTTTATGGAAAGTAAGTGTTGTCCAGTTTAAGCTGGATCATTTACTAAAGCTGCTATAGCATGAGCTTGTTGGTACTTGAGATTACTTATTATTGGTCTGCTCTTAACTTGTCTATGTCCTGGAATATGAAAATTTTATCCATTCCCATTATATAGATGTGTTACTATTCCTGCATTCATGGTTATGCTTCTGTTAACAACAACACTGATGCATAATTGAGTTGACCATTTCAAGAAATTATTCTATCCTCAATTCTTCATAAAGTTAATATATGTTCCTGAAGATGTGGTACTTCTTTTCGTTCATATCTGCAGGCCACACCATTACTCTTGACTTTGGCAGTGATAGAGCTGAGTGATATTGCTTTTGCTGTAGGTTCCTTTCCTACCTATTTCATGTACAGTGTTTCCTTTTCTATTTTATGACCCCAAGTATAGGGATTAATATTTCTGATCTACAGATTGACTCAATACCAGCAGTTTTTGGTGTCACAAGGGATCCACTAATAATACTATCATCAAATATTTTTGCTATTTCTGGTAACTATTCAGTCTGTTTATATTTTCCTTTCAATTATTAGCATTTGCAAACTTAAATTTTTTACAAGAAATATCTCTGGCATAGTGATGGATTTGATGTCAGCTTGGTCTGAATCTTGTGTGTGGTGCAATTTTCTGCACTTCTAAACTACCGTTGAGAGTTAAATGATGGAACAATTGCCCTGTAGGTTTGAGGTCACTCTACGTGCTCATTTCTGAAAGCATGGCTGAGTTGGAGTATCTACAGGTGAATGTCCCGTTGCTCTTTCAAGGTTTCTTAAGTTATTACCTTTTTATATTGAATATTTAGACATTATTTGTTTTCTTTTGTTGCTTTCTTTCTTTAGAAAAACAAATCATTCGGTTTTACATCACCCATTGTGGGAATTAGGTCCATACCCCATACTAGTGGTATGGAGTATATATGATTATACAATGTTTTGTATATATGGTTATACAATGTTGGTATTAAAAAAATTATACATTTCACTTATCATATCTAGTGGTATGCTGGTATTGGATTATTGTTGTCAACTTTTGAACCACCCGCACATCTATGTGCAGTTGTGAACAGATCCATATATTGCTCTATATTTTAACTGCACCACTTACTGCTATTGGTAACTTGCTCTGCAGCCTGCTATTGGTATCGTTTTGGGCTTCATAGGGACAAAGATGATCTTTGACTTTTTTGGTGAGCAATTAAAAACATTATCAAATTCTTATTTTCTTACGTTCATATTTATTGCATTCACCTTATGTTTGTGTCTCCCTTAGCAGTACGCACAGTGACATTGCTGGTTTTTAAGTGCTTCCTTTCATCCCATTTAATTACGGATCTCCACTTCTGGCAGGTTATCATATACCCACAGAAGCTTCCCTTGCTATTGTTACCACCTGTCTTAGTGGAGGTGTCATATTAAGTCTCAGGAAAGCATCAAAAGAGGAGCGCGACAAGTAGACAGCTTGCTAAGGACACGCGCAGGTAAAAGGAATGGATCAGCTAGCTGCATTCTTTTCACAGATAGTCAAGCTACAGCAAACAAATGATAAGAAACTCTTAGAAACCAGGTAAAGATGCCCTTTTCAACTAAACTAATTACTTGTATCAAAGATCTAACCTGACAGAACATTGTATAATCCATATATGTAGACTTAGCTAATACTTGTTCAATTAAAATAGTTTAAATAGCCTCCTTTCTCTTCTACATTGGTGGTAAATTTGGAGCGAAAAGAATAAGTAGCTAGAAGTGCCAGCATTGAAGAACATTAACAAAAAAGTAAATCTCACAAAACTACACGTCTGCGCAGAATTATCACAAAACTAGACTGGGCTATCACAAAATTACACGCTTTAGGTGCTCCCATTCAATTTAATAGCATCTGCCTATCTAGTCCCACATGTAAGACACATATGGACATGGTGCCGTTGCAGTACCTCCACAGGGTTCGCCACATTGATCTAGTCAGATGCTGTTGCAAACAGGAGTACCTAGGGGCTGTTTGGTTAGCGGCTAAAGGGAGCCAAGCCAAATTTTGGTTATGCCTTGAAAATTTAGCCTCCGTTTGGTTTGAGGCCAAAATTTGGTCATGTCCCCAAAAATTTTGGCCGGCCAAAATTTTTTTATAGCGTTTCTGGACAAATCTCGGATGGCCAAATCGTTTGTAAAAATTTTTGGCCAGCCAGATTTTGGCTTGACGCCATTTTAGCGGCCAAAATTTGACACTGCCCTGATTTGGCCTCTGGCCAAATTTTGGCTTGGCCTGTTGGGACCAAAAACCAAACAAACTCTTCCTAAAGAGTGTTGTTTTGTGATAGCCTCGCCAATCTGTGTAGTTCTTCGAAAACTTTTGTAGAAAGTGTAGTTTTGTGTTAGTTTTGCACTCGTACATGTAGTTCTTAAACTTTACCCTTAACAAAAAGAAGAAAGCATCTCAAATGGGTTCAGTTTGAGCTCTAGTGTTTGGATTGTGTACGGTTCCCATGACTTAGCATGCAGTTGCTCCTTATCTGTTTTTAACCATCTACACATCATCATGCTGAAACCCCTGCATCACCTCACATAAAAGCATTGGATCCGCTGATACCCATCTTAAGCATTTTAGCCTTAGTTATTCAAAACTTTAAACACCCCTCTAATTGCACTAAGCAAGAATCGTGCCAACCATGTTTGAAATTGACAAGGACTTAGGTAAACTATCATTGCTCGGATATCTACTGCTTTTCTTTTGCTGTTTTTTCTTCCCTGTGTTTTCAGAACATCAGATTCGTTCCACTTCTTTTGAGACTTTCAGATTCATCCGTTGTTTGTGTCTTTAATTCTGAAATGCTGCATCATTCATGCCGTGAATCGTGAGAAAAAGGACCCAAGGAATTATCTAACATTCCTCTTTGTTGGACCTTGTATATCCAACAAATTAGCTGGCTACATACTCTTTGCTTTCCTCTGAGCAGAAATCTTGATTCCTTTTCTACGTATCATGGCACTTACAGTTACATCCAAACTGTTCTTTCTCCCTTGGTGCAGTATGGTCCGTTCACTGTTCATGATCGGAGGTAGAACTTAGAAGGCCCCTGAGGACACTTGCAGTTTGCGTAACACCGGTGCTGCGCAAGTGGTAGCCTCCATTATTTACCGAATTGAGAGAAATTCAGCTGACGGCTGTGACCATAGTATAGAATCACAAATCGATGGTCTAGGACTGGCATTGGTGCCTGGTCCAAATCTGGGAGTTACATTTGCTTGGTTCTGAACCAAAAGGTTTGGGACTACGTTATGAGTGGCCGATTGAAGACCGCAGGACGAACGCATATAGTATATCCTGAACATGATGGGTTACGAACCGTGATTTTACAGTGTAACTTAACAATGCTTTGCTCCTATTTTTTAAATTTTAATAGTGTACGTAGTTTAATCATTGCCATTTCATTCCTCTACCTAATGCCTCTGCCCTGAGATGTCAGATGAATTTGTTCCCTATACATGTAAAGTGCAATAGGACTATTTTGTTTGCTGCGCACAGAATATACTGAAATTTGACCGCTCTCACATCGTACCCCTGAGATCCGGGAACTCTGATATTTGGAACAAGCTTCCAGAATTACAGTCGCAGCATACAACAGAGCAGTACCGCAATGATAACAAATAAGATTACAGTTCACTTAGGGAAGTAGCAAACCAACTGTATTGGGAATGCAGTTTATGCTTCACACTGAAATATGAAAATGCAGAATGAGCAACAGCCTTACGTACGGCTTTGCAACCGGTGTGACATATATATATACAAATTTAAGAGAGCTAAAGCAACTTTGTTGACGACATAATATAGCTAAGTGACACTAATCATAAACCCCTGAAGAGCATAGCCGCATGGGCTCAGACCTTAGAACCTTCAATTTCAGCAGCGTAAACCTGGCCATATTCGCCCTTGTTGTCATCCTCGTCCAGATAGTCAGCCCTTGCGTTGAGGGCCAGCATCTGGCAAACGAGCCAGAAGAGAGAAGCGTCGAGGGCAAGGAAAGCGGCACCACCAAACAGGCCAGTCTTTGCAGTAGGGCACTGGTAGTTCATGTCGTGGTGGATGTTATGGGTGCGGTGAAGGCCCTCAGTGACCGTCGCCCAGAGCAACATTGCAAAAGCCAGGAATGAGACAAGCCTGATTTCACAAAGATTGAACAGAATCAACAATGTGCCTCTTACTTATCACGAAGAGATTAAGTGCAGGAGACAGCATGGTGCACAGTGCAATTATTCAAAAAGTCATACAATAGTGGTAATGAAAACAAAACATTAATAGATTGTACGTCGAAATTCATGGTCATCAGAGTCAAAATTACAGAATGCAAGATTTAGTCTAAGTAATCTTCTAGACGGTGATTCTATATCGTTAGCACTGTTAAGCATTACTGCATCCGAACAAAACTCAATAAAAAGATTTCAGGGTCCAGCAAGACAATTCTGGAGTGCAAACTTGGATGGGTCAATTTGTAGCTCAATATCATCAAATGACACGAGGGTGCAACAACACATCAAAAAATGACATATAAGGTATATTTTTTCCAGTACACATGAGATTTTTAGCCATACAGATGAAAGGATACTTACTCAGCAACAACGAAGAACACAGACAAGCTGGTGCTTTGAAACAATGCTCCACGAGGAACTGACTTGCCTGAGTATGGATAAAAGATAGCAACGTGCCCTATGATAGCAGCTAGTACCAGCGCCACAAGGGACAGACTTCCCATTGCAAGAGTTGGATCACTTGGGAACTTGCAGATGACAACATCCTTTCCTTGGATAGGTGTTCCAGAAGCAGGCTGCAACAAACACAGAATAAAATTTACAAGCGTGTCTGAAGATATTCATAGTAACAATACTGGTTGAAAGATAGAGGACAGTAAGCAGAAGTCTGAGCTGTGCTATAATTTCACGATGCTTGCCTATAATTTCAAGTAAACTAGATTCAAAACAGTCCTGATATCTGGATCGGAAAATTGCAGTAATTGTTATTAGCATCTACGCTAAAATGTTGTGAAGGTGGCTCCTAAATGATTTGCTCACCGTTAACTAGTGAAAATCTGCCTAAATATGTACTGAATTCAGCATCCTTCACAAGAAAAAGCATAATGATCAGTGTTCATAACAGGGAAAAGGCCCGACCTTTTTATTTTCTGAGATGACACCAAGTACGAATGCCAGAAGACCAAAGAAAGTGATGATGAGAGCAATCCGTTGCGGCGGAGATAGAGCCATTGCTCCTGCAGGACAAGCAAATAGCCCATTGAGATCAACAAAATCAGTAACTTAAATAATGTAATACAAACAAAACGGCAACAGTGTGCCACCAACGCAACGCCTTGCAATCCCCGGCCTAATAAACTAGGTAAATTTCCCAGGAGGTATAAAGTAATTTAACTTTATTTTAACAATGATGGCACAATCTCAGTCCTATCAAGTTCGGTGATAATAAGACGAGAACTTAAATTTTATTTTTTTGTCTATTGGTTCCCTCTACGAACACAGGGAAAAGGGTATACCGCAATCAGAAAGATGTTTGTGCCCAGAAATTAGATTGGGGGGAATGTAACCGACACATCGGTCCACCCATTTATTGCACCGATCAATCAATCCCTCCCGCCGAGTAGTGAAGTGCAGCAGTGAAAAAACAGTACCCAACAAGATTGACAGAACGGATTGAGTAGTCGCCTCCCTCCAGAACGAGTAATCGGAGGAAGGGGATTGGGGGTTCAGTTTGACCCCCAGGATGCAACTAGTAATTCAAACGATTCCGCAACAATCTGGACGGATTGGAGTGTCTGTCCCGCAAAAAGATTAAAGATTTGGAATTGATCGCTCACGGCAAAGAAAGGATCTCGCGGCGGGAGAAAACGCGCAATCTGCCCCAGCAGGCCAGGTTAGGGTTCCTTACCGACGAGACGAGACGAGACGAGACGAGGAAGCGAGGTGGTGGTGGTGGAAAGAAAAGCGCCGCCGCCGCCGCCGCCGCCGCCTTCGCCTGGCTGTGGTGGAGGGGATGGAAGGAAGGGCGAGGTGGTTATTTCTTTTTGGCGCTTTTCTCTCCAGCCAGAGGGGATGGAATATTCTTCAGTGAAGTTACGATTTTGCCACCCGGATTCCAAATTTGCCGTCTCCACTTGTTTGTTACGATCATTGACTTGAGATTTGGAGATAAACCATCTTGCGAGAAAGATTTTGAGATAAACCCTTTTCTCGAAAAAGGTTTTGTTGGAGAGAATTGATAGAAAGGAATGGGCTCGGGAATTTTAATGGGATGAGAAAGAGAATTTGAGAAGCCAACTCACACCATTTTGAATCTAGGAGGGGTTGGTCGGGAATTGTTTTGTTAGTATAAAATCGATGCATCTCCACCGTTCATCATGACTTACGCAACACGAGTTCTCTTCCGCCTGTCAGCGTGGGGAGCCAACGCACGGACGACCTATCCGAGCAGCCTGTTGAGGCAGGCTGGGCCGCATTGGTTCGGGCTAGTTTTTAAGTTTTTGGTTGAAAAAAATTGTTGAGAAAGTTTATGCTAAAAATTTATCGGAATTTTTTTAAAACTTTTTCTTGATAATTTTGTTATAACTTTTTTGTTGAAACTTTTTCTTATTATCAAAACTTTTTTCTCAATATTTTTTCTTAAAAACTTTTTCTCAGTAACTTTTTCTCAAAGAAAAATTGAAAAAGATTTTTTGAAAATTTTCCATAAAAAGAAAGTCACGGAGAGAAAAAAACTTTCCGAAAAGGAAAGAAGTGGGCTGTCGGGAGAGAGCCGTGAGTCTCCTTGCTGCGCTCGCGCGTGAAATAGGACGGTCTCTTATGTTACAATTTCTCATTTCCAAACTCTCGTACCAAACGGCCCATGAGAATTTCCTTTTAAACACTCTCTCTTAATTCCGATCACAAGCTAACCAAGTGCCGGGAATAAAGATCCAACTCTTATGTTAACTAGCTAAGTACCCGTATGTTACAATAAAAATAAAAATATTAAATATAATTATATCAATTATAAAGTTAAGATATGAAAATGTGGATATATTATGAGAGCTCGCCGAATGAATATATTGGGAGCAATATTGTAATTTAATTTTAGATAGGATAAAAAAACTAGAATGAGATTATCCGATAATTTCTCTTCTAAGTTCTTTATTTATTTTCATTAGTAAACCAAGTCGTATATCCATACCCGGTAAGAGGCGGTGAGATTAAATAAATAAGATTTTAGTAAAAATAAATAAATTATTTGAATTTTAAAAACACAAGAAGACGTTACCACCATGGAAGAAGAATTTAAGGCTAAATGTTGATGAGTCTGGCCCAATGGAGAATTTTGCTTGTTGCGTCAGCTCAGCCTTGCTAGAGTCAACCAAACACAAAAGATTCTGCATCTGTGTAGCCTGCTCAAGTTCATACACCGAACCAATCACATTCTCGGTTTCCCTGAAACAAGAGTAATCCCAAATGTGAAAAACGACTGATCAAGAAATTGATAGACAAGTCTAAGGTATTCTAAGAATTTACTTGTCAATCTTTATCAGAAAAGGTTAGGCTGTTTTTTAGGACAACAACAAAGTTCTGGAGCCAAGGACACCACCACTTTCGCCTTCTTCCGAACTCGTTGTACTGTTCATCTTCAACAGGAAAATATAATTTCTACGCTCTGCTAATCCCAAACTATATGCATGCATCCCTGCTTGTCCACCACAATCCCATTAACACATCCATCTAATGCCAACAGCAGCAGCAGGAGCGGAAAAGAAAAGGGAGAGGTGGTCCCAAATTAAGCCACATCTTCGTGTATTGGAGTTGGGCACCGCTTGGCATATCTCAGGTCTCGCAGATCCAAGTTTTTTTTTTAACGGTGTCTCTTCACGGTACGATTTTTATTTGAGATCTGAGGTACAAAATTAGGATTCGAACTCCATCAGCTCGACTTCATCCGAGAGTATTGCTATCGAGCTCCATACTAATCTTCAAGCATATCTGACTCGGGAGGCCATTATCCGCAATGTCGTAATATGTGCCGTCCATATTATGACATCAGATCCCTTCTTACTCATTAACAACCTCTTACCACTGGGGGAGAAGATAACTGCATCTCGCTCGAGAGCCTCTGGAGCGCCCCGGCGATAGGTGCTTCCTTGAGCTAGATCACATTCCCAGTAGTAGCTTAGAGAAGAGATCAAGTAGAAAACAAGCAGAGCAGCACTTTTATCCAAGCTGTGACCTCTAGTCCACGTGCTCTTAGGCTCTGTTTGGGACGGCTTTTTGGTCGCTTCTCAACCAAAAAAAATGGACAGAGGCCCCAAACGGCTCGCTTCTCTGCTGCTTATGTAGGCAGTGCTTCTCCCGAATACATATTGTTCTACTAATAAGCGAAAGGCGGCCTCCTACCAGCTTCTTCCAAAAGCAAAGGGAAAATATTGAGAGTTCCCTCGTAGTTATAAGTTATTTACCCGCAAATGTAACTGGTATACCCTCCCTCGTCTATCCTGCCCCGCCCCCCCCCCCTCCTCTCATCCGCCCGCTCGACTCCTTCCTCCCTTGTGGCGGTGATTAGGGTTTCGCCAGCTAGCCGCCTCTCCTTGCCCTCGGTCGCCTCCACCGCCCAGCACCGCCGCTCTACCTCCTGGCGCAGCCTCCTCTCAGATCCGAAGTCAGAGGCAGAGATTCGGCAACTCTACATCGAGGGAAAGCAGGTGCTTCTCTCCCAGCCAAACCTCCTCTGAATCCACGCCCCTGTCAAGATATGTGGTTCCTCCACTCATCTTCCTCCATTCCAAGTTCCAACTCAAACAGCAAAGTTTAACTACTCCATCCCTGACACACTACGTGCCGCCTCGCCGGAAGCCACCACTGTTGCGCCATTGGGATCCACACCAAGAGGCCGCCACCATACCGGCTCGCCTGGAGATGCCCATCATCGCTTGCTCCTAAGTAAGCCTTCCCTCCCTATTCCCAAACTCTAAGTTGATGTCCTTTACTTTTAGTTCATAGCTGGTGATTTCTACCTAATTTTCTTTTTAAAATTTGAGTTAAAAGTTTTGAATTTTTTTAAGCCAAAAGTGATGGAGATTGCAGTGGTGAGGGCATCGCATGGCGCCATGGCCTCCCTGCTTTGGAAGCTTGGCGATTTGCTCACAGGCAAAGTACAAGCTGCTCAAAGGATTTGCTCACAGTAGAAGCTTCGTGTTAGTTTTCCCCCTTTGTTTTGTGTTTCAGTTGGGTTTTAGTAACTTCTGGTGGCGACTCAAGTGTGATCTGAGTAGGATCTGCATAAAAAATTCAGCAGTGTCGAAGTGTTTGAAAAAGGAGAAAAATGTGTACTTTGATGACAAACTCACTGCAGCAGTGTATCATTGACTACCCAGTGGATATCTGTTTTCTTTCTTGAAACGGAGCGGACTCGATACTATCTTGTTTGTTGGTGCCTTGAAATGCCTAACTTGGGAACCTTTTCATATCAAAATTTTGGATTGTGCTATAATTCTGGTGTTAGTTTTCAATCTTAAGATGGATATGAATAAACCTAGCCTTACATTTGGTTTGATTGTTTTTTGTTTCTCTAATCTTTAGCTCTAAGGACAAAGATAATGCCACCTATGGTCTCGTTGGTGTCATTGAGCACATTGGAGACAAGGTGCGTTTTGAGCACTATGTAAGAGCAAGCAGGATTGGAAGTGATCAACAGTTGAGTAGTGGCTCTTCCTCATGGTCATTCCGGTGTGAGTTTATTTAGACCTTGCGAATAATGTTGTATAATTTCTTCTCAAATTTTCATTGTTAATATTGTCATCAAAATGCTGTCCTACTGTCATGCAAGTCCATGATGTATATTTTACACAAGCCACCAAAGGTACGGAATCAGCTCTAAAATTTTTGTAGGGACTGATTTTTTAGTACTTCTTAGGCCCTATGCATCTATTTTGAAACAGTTTATATGCTTCAACTGAATTGAGAGGTTTTATTAAACTAGAGAAGTAAAGGATGTTTCTGGAAAGAAAAAAAAGCTATGAGTACAGTGTGTGGCATAAATCTGTACTGATTTAGCTGAGTTCAGCTATATCACTCAATGTTAAGAAGATATGTATTGATGGATCTATTTCTTTATCTGAATTCAGCATTTGTTCCTCAAGGAGCACTTCACTTGTTGTGCCCCACGCATTATGGATGCATGTGAGGCTTATCTTGGTGGCGATCTTGACGGCATGCGTGTAACATCCTAAGTTTAAATATGTTAATTATTTATAAATTTCACTTTAAATTAAAAAAATTATGATTAATTAGGCTAACTAAGATTAAAAAAATTAGTATATGAATGTATATATACCAGTATGTATACATTCATATATATTAAGTGTACTAAATTGAATAGGTGTTCCAAAGTGCACTAGAATCAATTTCAAAATAATATCTGCATTAAATTGGTTCATATGCATTGGTTTGAGATCTTTATGGTTCTTGTGTGGAGGTTTTAAATCGATAAATCTACTCTTAGATTCTATTCAACTCAAATCCAATTCGAGTTCAAATCCTTTGATTCAAATCATCTTCAGAATCTCAAGATCCAAATTCAAATCATAGTTTAAATATGTTCAAATAAGTTGATCCTATTCCAGGGTCAAAACTAAATTCAAATACTCCATTTGAATTTATTCCAAACTTCCTCCTCATTTTTTCTTTTTTTTTCTTCTTTTCTTCCATTTCTCCCCGGGTCGGATTTCCTCCTCTCCATCTCTTTCTCATCCCATCTAGCCAGCCTGGCCTTCTTCTTTCCTTCCCCTCTCCTTCTTTCCCGCGCTAGGTCGTCATCGTGCCCCTCGGCCCAACTCAACACATGCTGGTCAGTTCGCCCGCGCGCGCGTCCGCGCGAGCGTGGCCGACCACATGCCGCCCATCCGGCCGCGCCTATCGCGCCTCTCCTCTTCCTCCTCCCTCCTCCACCTCACCGCATCACCGGCTGCCGTTTTCCCCTCTCCAAGAAATATCCCTGCTCGCCCCGACCGGCCTCCACTTCTCTCGCTCTCTCTCCACCCATGCTCGCGCACCCATGCCGCGCGACTTTCACGCCCCGCCCGCACGTGGAAGGCGCAAAGCGCCCACGCTGCAGGAAACGCGGTGGGCACCACCCCACCGCCTCGCCGTTGCGCTGTCCATCGACGTTCGCCCGACGTCACGTGCTCACCGCCTCACTGCTCCCTCTTCCTCTACAAATAGCGCAGCTCAAACCCTCTCTGTCTCCTTTTCCCTGTTTTACCCGCCACCGTAGCTCGTCATTGCCGATCCGCTGTCCACAAGCCGTCGAGGAGCTCCAGGGCCACGCCACCATCCCAGTGCTGCTCTTCATTGGCCGAAAGCCTGATGTGAGATCGTCCAAGCCAGAGCTGAGCAGAACCGCCATCACCCCTTCGACGAGTTGCCAACCGTCGCCCTACCCGTTGCCATCTCCGAGTGTGGTGAGTACTCCGAACCCCTGGCACTCCCTCCTAGGTACCTAGGTAGCTGGTAGCCGCCCTCGTACCTCCTTTTCGTGTAGTTGCGTGCCGCTGTGCTTAAGGCCTTCCGCCGCCATGTTGTGGTCGCCGCCAGTATGTGCCTTGTGCTCTGTGTTGTGGCTGGCCATCTTGCCGTGATGCCTAGAGGCCTCGAGCCCCTTTTATTTGCAGGCTATCACCTCTCAGTGCAGGGGAGGTGATGCCCATTTTGCCCACACCACCGCCCCCTCTCCGTCCGTCATCTGGTGTTGCCGCCATCGATAAGCCTCCCGCCGTATCTGCCATAGATCATAGAAGCCTAGCATCCGCTCGACGTTGTGAAACCCCGGCGGAATCCGACTCTGGTGAGCTCTCCGGTGTCGTGCCGCTGCAAATCGCTTGCCGCTACCTGTATTTCCCCTCCCTCCGCCACTCTGCCTCGGCCGGTGCACCTGTGCGTGCACGTGCATGCTTGGTCAGGCCATTGCTCGCGCGCCACGTGGCCCAACCGCCAAAGTGAAAATCGGTGACAACGTATCTTAAAAAATTAATAACTTTTTCATACTAAGTCAGATGAGCACAAACTCTATATGAAAATTGTAGCCCTCGATGAGATCTACATCTTTGTAGTTGAAAAGTTTTTCATTTGAAGACATTAAGATACCCAAATAATTGTTTGAAGTTTCAGATAGAAGATATCAAAAGGATTGCATATGGTGTTAGTATCACTAGCATTTCTCTAGTGGAATGGTAATGAAGGTTCGCGCGAGTTGAGAAGTTCTGGGTTCGAGTGTTAAGAACCGCACTTACGCGTATTTCGCGCGAAAAATCGTGTGACTTGAGATGTCACGACCATGGGGGTGTCTGGTCGGTTAAAAAAATTACTTTCTTTCGGATAAAAAATGACGATCCGGGGACCAATTATTACAAGCGGTTCGCTTAAGGAACCGTCTGTGAAAATCGATTTTTACATGTGACCCACTTAAGAAACTGCATGTGAAAACTTATTTTCATATGCGGTTCCTTAAGTGAACCGCCTATAGTAATAGGTTTTCACAGACGGCTCTTTTACACCTGTGAAAATCGTCTATTTTCACATACCTTTGATTATAGACGGATGCACTAAATGCCTATAAAAACGAGTTATCAACCGTCTCTAAAAATAGTTTTTTTAAGTAGTGGAAACACCGTACCGAAACCAAGAATCATAATCGTATCAAGCGAATCGAGAGGGCAAAACACATGACTCAAGCACAGGGAATCGTAACACCAAGCAAGAAGAAGAGAAGAAACGATCTCGCCCAGCTCACCAGCAACCCTTTCCACCTCCTCTTTCTCCTCCTCCTCGGCAACCTCCTCTCCCGGTCAGTACCAGAGAAGGAAATTAGACGTAAGAGAGAGGTCAGTAGTAGCAGAGAATGGAAGAAGAATCCAAACCAATTTGTAGTGTTGAAGGGATAACCACCTGCAAGTTCTCCACGTTCTCCAGTACCCTCATCGGTTGTCATGGAATGTGTCGGCGGCACGGAGTGTGGCACCCTTGCCGGCGGGTGCTCCATGGGGGCCTAGCGCCGCCTGTGGCTTTGATTTGGAGGGTGGAGATTTGGTGGACAGATGTTGACGGCGGTTCTAGCCGTCGTGGCGAGGGGGTCTAGGAGCGGATGACGTTTGGATTCGATGCGGTACAGGAGGGAGAGAATAGGGAACGAGAGCGGAACATGGATGTCAGCCCAGGGACTTTCAAGGCATCCCTGAGCCACTGCGAGAGCATGTGGAGACCAAAAATACTCACGATGCGGGACACCGATGATCTACCCAATAAAATAAGAAGCTCCAGCCTTAAGGCCTCGTTTGAGTTTTTACTTTTGATCTTTTTGAAAATTGTGCTTTTCATTTTACTCGAAAATTATTTTTTGATTTTAGCTATTGCATTTTACAATATATATTTTGATTTCTTAGCACACAATTTTTTTTAAAAAACTATTTTTACTTCTGGATTTCTGATAGAAGCAAAAGCTAAAAATAGACTAAGATAAACAGCTCATTAGTATGATACAATAGATGCATGTAGAAGAGTGCAGCTTCAATGTTGGTCAACTCTTGGACACACAGCAAAAGCCTCCGAAAAGCATCGGCCGCCATCTTCGTTCCCTCGGCAGGTCGACCAAATTTCACGATTTGCTCGATCATACCGGCAACCAGAATATGCACCTACCCTCATCTCGTCATCAGCCTACGTATGGAGGAGTATATATGGACCAGTAGCAAATTAATTTTGCTAGTGGATAATACAGGGTAGGAATGTTAATGGTGATTTGATCTCCGATTCTTTATGTGCAATTCTCCGATTAGAAGATGTAAATAGAGAGATTTCGTTCCCTATGAATTTATATGGGATCGGAAACGAATTTTTGCTTCTCGCTATATCTCCGATATTACATATATACATATTTTTTATATATAAATGTGCAAACATTATATTACATAGAGTAAATAATAAATTATTCTTATTCTTTTTTTATCTAACATACGATATTTAATCAATCTTGTATTAATTAACCTTATATGCATCAATAAATTACTTATTTATACTATGAATATATTATTAATATATAGAAATAATCAATATAATTCAATTTTACATCCTCAGATCCTTACAAAATTCTCTGTGGGGATAAGAATGGGAGAAATTTTTCTCTAATAACTAAATAAGGATGGAGATGAAGATGAAGAAGATTCTCCTGTGAGGATCGGCTCTGTTGCTATCCCTAATACAGCGGTAGAAACTGGACTTCAACTAACATCGCTCTGTTCGTTGTCAAGAATTAGCTAGATTTGCATTGGTTTGTAATGGCGGCCGTGTCTATCAGCAAGAGGCCAATTATGTGCAAACAAATTGGGGTAAGCTCATCTCAGTCTACTAAGTGCTTGATCAGTACAATCTATGCTACCGGTCGATCTGAACGCCTGCCGGCCATTTCGTCCTCACTGATTATATAAGCAACAGAAGGGAATTATATATTTATGTATATATAGAGAGTACATCCCAGATATAAAATAACTACGCTACATAAGCCCAACCGGTCCAATGCAGCCGGTCCACGTGCGCCCAGCCCACGCGCCTGTGTGCCCCGTGCCCACGTGTTTGCCCCTCACGCCGCGCCACCACGTGTCCTCACGCTTCCCTACGCCTGCCTGCTTAATTAGAGTAGTTGTTATTCAATACTTCTTCAATAAATATTAATTAGTTATCATTCAATTATTCTTCAGTAAATTTTTCGGATGCTTTAATAGGTACCTTGTATTAGTTTTGCTCGGTAGTTATGTTACTAATATACTCTGATTGCACTAGCTAGCTCAAAAATATAATGTTGCAGCATCTGAGAGTGATGAGAGTTGGAGTATTTGCCAAGCTAGCTACCTTATTAATCAGAGCCAGCCAGCCAGGTGATCAGTGAGATTGTTCTTTGCGTGCACTTTAATTTTCTCTTACACTCTAGAGTCTCCATGAATACATGGAAATGATATTAACAGAAGCATATATATGGGAATGAAACATATATAGATATATGATGATGCAAAAGAGAATATTTGCCAAGTAGTATATACATCTGCGTGTATATATATATACACATGGCAAATCTATTATATATCTAGGTGTATAAAAGAATTGTGCTGCACCACTGTAGTCGACTGAGCCAAAATCTTCCCATGCACGGCAGGGCGCAGGTGGCGAAGGCGTGCAGGGAGTAGACACTACGTGAAAAAAGCTCAAAAGTGACGGGTCATAATAGTCATGGGTGACGGGTGCCGCACCTTTCACCCCGAACACGTCACGGATGACAAGTCATAAGTGACGGGTCAAAACTTTACCCGTCACTTATTACAAGTTATAAGTGGCAGGCCATAGTTGTGACCCGTCACTTATAACTGACGAATATTTTTCCTATTTTTTTATACGAAAAAAGTAAAAAAAATATTTTTTTCATCCAAGAGCCACCTAATACAGGGACCATTGCATATGCCCAGTCCACATCATTTTAAAATATATTTCGGTATTTGCATTTTGTGAGACTCAAACCCGCACCCAGGGCTTTACGCGTGACTCACTTACCACCTCAGTTTTCACATGTTTGTGATAGAAACCGTATATGCTATCATTTTAACCTTTGCTACCAAAGTTCATAGGTGATGGGTTATAACTGTAACCCATCACTTATGTAAGTCATAGGTTATGACCCGTTACCGATGATGTTTTTTTCTAAAACATTGGTCTGGAGTGTGTTTAGTACAAAGGGTATAACTTTTGCATACGGACTTCAATTTCGATGTTTTTTGACTCTACGAACATCTACAGAAATAGTTACATCTGTTTTTCCTCGACTTTTTGGGTTCGGAGAATTTTTTTAGGCCAAAAACGGCTTGAAAGATTGAGTTCTCGCCCGCAGAAGTTTCTGCACCGTTTTCGAAACGCACTTTTGTGTCCATAGCTACCACCCCTTACATCAAACTTAAGCAAAATTGTACAATAATTTTTGTTCTAATACTGCTGAGGTGAGAAAAAATAAGAGAAAAATAAAAGAAAATAAAAAAATTAGCATCATATATATATATATATTCCCGAGGCTGTATTATATTATATATATATACACCCCTGATAAATAGAGAAAAATAACATAGAATACACATATATATGAGTATATGTTCATACTACTATACGTATATATACACACACATGGCATAAATCAGGAGTACATACACTCTTGCACCACATGAAATGATATCTCTATATATGGATCATGTACATCTATAAAAATAACCATAAATGTTATCTATATATATCTACATAAACATAAATATATGAATACCTAGGGATATATATACACATAATACATAAAATGATAGCTATATGTATTGATCAAGTCATTGATGACGGGTCAATTACCAATGACTGGCAAGGATGACCGTCACTTATGAGTCATAATAGGTGACGGGTCACAACTATGACATATCATTTTTATCATCAGTGACGGATCATGTTATGAACCACCACTTATTTCGTGTCTCCTTTGTATGTTTTTCACGTAGTGAGATGCACGTGGTGCTCATGTAGGAGGTGGGCCTGCACTGGTGCCTTGGGAGCGACGTACTGCTGGAAGGAGACGATGGCGGCTAGCTTCGCCTGGGTGGATGACGAGGTCACCGACGGCTTCACCCAGGCCAAAGCCGATGTCGACGCCGAGTCGCCCTTCCTGGCTGTGGGCTCCACCGCCATAGTGGTTGTCCGTGGGGCACCGCCACATCATCATCGTCGCCAACTGCAGTGACTTGCGCGTCATGCTCTCCCGTGACAACGTCTCAGTGCCACTCTTCGTTGACCACAAGGTATCATCTTCGTCTTGACAATGACATCTACTCAACCACCTCAGATTGTTGTTTAATAAGTACATAAATTAATATCTAATGTTATATTACAAGTATCCGCACATGAGATCAGTACTCTACTACCTCGGATTGTTGTTTAATTCAGATGGGTAGGATCATTATACAATTACAATATGGTAGACATTTAGTTACGATTTGTGCTGTACTACAGTTACAATTTTGATCTAGCACAATTGCAGTCACCTTTGCGCCAACCCCAAGTTACGATTAAGAAAAATATTCAGTTACGACAACACATATAGTTGAGTTACGATCACATGATAGAAAGTATAATTATGATTAGATTATGTACAGAGTTATGACCATATATATTTGTAGTAATTGATCTATCTTGTGGATCGTAACTATACTGCTTTTGTGATCGTAACTGTGGGTATGCGTAGAGGTGAACATGTTACGATCATATGATAAAAAGTACAAAATTACGACTAGAGAAGATACTAAGTTATAATCATATATATTTATAGTAACTTACATGCCTTGTGGATCGTAACTATACTGTTTTTTATATCGTAGCTAGGGGTATGCGCAAATGTGAACAAATTACAATCACATGACAAAAAAAATACATAATTACGACTAGAGAAGTTACTGAGTTACGACTATATATATATTATGTGACTAGATATACTGTAGTTCATTGTTACTCCACCCCTAATTATGATCTCAAAAGTAGTATGATTGTGATCACAAGATATGTCAGTTACTGCAAATATATATTGTCATAATTTGGTATCTTTTATAGTCGTAATTATATGATTTTTATCATGTGCTCGTAATTTTTTCACCTCTGTGCCCACGTACCCATGCCCTTTCGTAGGGTTAGTTAGTACAGTCAGTGATAGAGGATTACTGTGGCTAAGGTGGGTTTTAACCTTTTTCTTAAAAAAATTGTTGAAAATTTACTTAATTTTGCTACTTAATTTATGATAAATACTAGTTTGATTTTTTTAAGAAATTATCTAAACATGTGGTATTTAAGCTGACCCTTTTTTTAATTTTCCTCTAAGCTCTACTACTGCATACAATGTACTCCCTCTGATTGCAAATGTAGATCGTTTTAGCCTCATCAACTATTTTTTAAATATAAGTCATTCTCGAATTTCTATGCACTTTTTTCTCTTTTGTTCCCTTCTTACCCTTGTTTAATAAATACTATCACTCTCACCAATGAATACGTTATCTTTTCCAATGCAGAATAAATAAAGGGCAATAAAATTATTTGATCTACTTTCTTAATCTCTATGTACAAATCTAAAATGACCTACATTTATAATCGGAGGGAGTATTTAGTAGTATATGATGGATGGCAGTTGAGCTGCAGTGCAGCACTAGCCGTTACAGCGTTACTTCAGTCAGGAGGTGATTTCTCACGTGCCGCTGGCACTATATATACATACATATACATACGTATGTATGTATATGTATATGTATGCATGTATGTATATATATATGTGTGTATATATATGTGTATATGTGTGTATATGTATATGTGTGTATATGTATGTATGTATATGTATGTATGTATATATATGTGTATATATATATGTATATGTATATGTGTGTGTATATGTATATATATGTATATATATATAAAAGAAAATTAGGCTAGTAACCTGGGAGTATATACTTTTGACTCGTATATATTTCTTTATAAGTGAAATATATATTATTTTATGAGATATTTGCACTACTTTCTGAGATATATATACTACTTTTTATATGTATATACTATTTTTTAACATGTGTTAGAGAGAATGTACACCCAGGAGAATATAAAATGCTTTGTATATTATTTTTATATATACAGAAAGAGATAATTGTCTATGTGTCATTGAATGTTAACAAAATTATCAATTTGCCATTCAGAAAAACCATGATTCTTTCCACGCAAACACTTAATATTTTCCTTTCCCTATATGTCATCACTGTTATAACGTAGGTGACGGCAATGTCACACATGAGATGAAAACACTTAATTTTCCATCCCCTGCGTGTCACTGTTGTCACCTCCGTTATGACGGTAATGCAACTTAAGGGATAAAAAACTAAATTAGTGGTATGAAAATGACCATGATTTTTTAATATCAAATCTAGAATTTTGTTAACATTTAATGATGCTCATTATATATAATATTTAATGCTACGAGTCTATTCTGTGTCTAGTCGTACTGTTACGCCAACCACATTTACAACTCAAAAAATTGTCAGTTACGACTAAAAAAATTGTCAGTTACAACATCACAGATAATTGTGTTATGATCATATAACAAAAGGTATATAATTACGACTAGAAAATATATCCGATTTATGATTATATATATTTGTAGTAATTGATATATCTTGTATATCGTACCTATACTACTTTTAAGATCTTAACGGGAGCGTGCGTAGAGGTGAACAAGTTACGATTACATGATAAAAAGTACAGAATTACAACTAAAGAAGATATTCGAGTTACGATCATATATATTTGTAGTAAGTGGTATATCTTGTAAATCGTAATTATATTGTTTTTAGTATCGTGATTAGGGGTGTGTAGAGATGCACGGTGTGTGTGTGTATATATATATATATATATATATATATATATATATATATATATATATATATATATATATATATATATATATATATAAACTTATACCTGTATTCCGATGCCATTAATCGATTAGCTTATTGTAGGCAAAATTAGGACGCCATCAAATTAATTGTCAAATTAAAAAGTATCACGAGGCGAGACGAGCTTCTGGTGCAGGACGCCACCAAACTCTGACCGACGCATGCATGCTCGCGACACAACTGTTTCTCCCTCCAACCAAATCTCCAGGATTTTTTCCCGACCTAAAGATAAATGAGCACAATGTTGACTGTCAATGCAGCAGCTAGCAGTGGCCGGAGAAATATAGAAAAATGGAAACCGTTAAAGTTGGTGAGCCACTGGTACGGCTGAGACTGTATATCCCCTCTTACTTTCATCTCAAGCAAAGTAGAGACCGAGCTAACCATGTTGCTGTTGCTAGTGCACAAAACCTAAATGTGAGATCTGCAAGAGTTAAACACTTTGAGAAGCGGATAATTCGGTGAAGTAAATACTTATGTAATTTTTTTAATTCAGTTTAACTTTATTCTAAATGTTTAACTCTTGTATCCATAAGATCTAATAACATATATTTTAACAAACATATTAGTCCTATTAACTATATTATCATTAATCACTAAAATCATAAACATGACCTAATATAGCTATTTTTTCTATAATCTTTTCTTTTTTATGATTGATGATAACATAATCAAATTAAATGGTAAATAAGAAATGATATCAATTGTAAGATCATAAAAGAGCATAAGGTCTTACTATATTGCCTAGATATATATTTTTACCATTTAGTCCCTTTTGCTGTGACTCCACTTTTCTCTATCGCCACTATCTCTCTTGATCGATCCATGCAAGAGCTTTTTCTTCTCCTCCTCTTTTGTCAATTTCAGCATTTCTAGACATCTTACTAGTTACTACAATCTCCTCCATATTGTTCATCTTGCAATTTACACCTTACTTTAGTCATCAAAATTTTCCTCATTTACCAACAATCTCCCAACGTCTATATGCACATATTGAACTCAAAGGAAAAAAAATTAGAGCATATAGGAGAGAGCTTCACAAATTATGATCCAATTAAAAGGATACTAATTGTAGGCTATGAAAACACATGGTTCGATATTTATGCAACTCACATAATATAGTTTAAATTCCCCCTATATGTGTACAACATATGATGAGAAAGAAACATATGCACAACTAGATAATATATCAAAATAGGAAGTTTAAGCTATATTATGCAGGAGGTAGCTTAAATGAATAAAAGATTTGATAATAATACCAATTAAAACGTTTAAACATTACATACCTCCAGGAACATGTAATTTTCTCTATGAGACTACAAAAGATATAAGTTGCAACACATGTTAGTTTCAAAATCATAACCTGTAGAATATGCTCACTCTAAATGTGTGCATATAAGTGTTGAATACTTGTGAGATATATGCACTTGTTATTAATAATAATGAGAATTTATCCTATAAATTGGTTCATGGTATATAAAAGATATTAAATATAAAACTAGTGCCATATAAATAACATACAACTAATAAACCATATAGATTGCTCATGAGTTAGAAAGAAATACAAACAACCTACTATATGAAAATCTACATTAGGCATTGCAATGAATAAAAATGAACGTATACAATCCTAGATGAGCCAAATAAGCTAGAAGCAAAAACAAAATGCATGAACATAAGTCTAGATACCATTTACCTCTTTTACCTTTGAATGATGATTTGTGTATATGATGATCATGATTTTCATCAAATCGCACAAACTTGTATTCTGGACTTCTTTTCTTGAACATTCACTTCATCTTATGAACCAAGTCTCCAAATTCCTATAGCGGCTTCGGAGCTTCAAGTCTTCTTTGGAACCCAAACCGATTTGGGTCACTTTATGTTGATGACTTCCTTAGATACCAAAATAGGTTGATTCCACCCCTAATCCTTTCTCACAACCATGTGTGCAATCACCTTACCATTGTTCTTCTTTTTGAGTTTGTAGTGTTTGCTTTTGATCTTGTTCTTATAGTTCGGTTTGATATAGAGGTTGGAGGTCTTGTTGGAGAGGTTCGCCATCTTCTTCTTCTCCTTTGTCTCCTTCTTGGCTTGCTTGTATTGGAAGGATCTATGACCTTCTTGATGTCATTTGAAACATATCACGGTGGACCCCTGCATGCTTCTTCACTATGGTAGCACAGTTATCTTGAGAAGGTTGGATATGTTTTTTGCTCTTTAGTCTAGCCAAATCCTTCATGAGCTTCTCCACTTCTTGCTTAAGCTCATCATTCTCTTGTGCAATAAGGTTGTTAGATGATCCTACAACAACATTCTTAACACAAATCTCATTACAAGGAGGTAAGCTAGATAAAGTAATTAAATCATTACAAGAAGTGTAAGCATCTACCTTATGATTGAAATTAATAGAGAGATAAATTGCTTCAAAGGGACCTTAGTCTGAGATTATATGCACTCAAATTTAGCCTTAAGCTCTTTATACTTCTTGTTTAGCAAATTAAATTTACACAATAATTGTTCATAATTAGAAACAAATGTAGTATGAATGTCATTAAGTGCATTGAATTTCTTAAGCTCTTTAGGTTGTTTCTTAAGGGCCCTTCCTTCTCATTGATCAAATGAAGAAGTTCATCATAGGAGGAAGAATTCTCATCGGATTCATCATCACTTACATTATTATCCATACATTTGGTCATGAAGCACTTGTATGATGACTAACACGATGACGATATTGAGAAAGAGCTTCTCTTGGAGAAATAGATGGTAATGTTCTCATCACTTGAGCTTAAATCTTCATCATCACTCACTCATCTTTCTATGCTAGCAAGTGCTTTGACTCTCCCTTTTGTCTCCCTCTTCTTGATCTTGGTCTTCTTTTTCTTCTTGATGTGATCAATTATTTTGACCAAGTTCTTCATGAAGATTAGATGATCAATCTTGGTATTGATCTTTTTGATGTTCTTCTCCACTTGTGAGATTAGCTTGACGACTTCGAGATACATCTCTTCATCGCTTGAGGTGCTTTGTTCATCTTCTTCACAGCTCTCTTCATCTTCACTTGGGCTTGACTCTTGCTTTTGTCTCCTCATACTTGCCTTCATATATTGACATTGAGTTTGCTTGCTTGTGAGAGCAAGGTTCTTAGTATCGGATGAGGAAGAAGATTCCACCTCTATGTTTATTATCATCTTATGGGTGGTGATCTTGCTAAGCACTTGACTTCGAGTCATCTTCTTGATGTCATTATTGTCGTAGATGATGTATACTATCAATTTATGTTTTAAAATAAGAGCTTGAAGAATTCTTCTCACCACTTGATTATCATCAATTGGCGTAAAACTTAACCCATTGATATCATCGATAAGAATATTCAAACGTGAATACATGTCATTAGCACTTTTATGGAGTAGTTACTTGATGCCATTGAGCTTAGTAATAAGCACATGATATTTCTCATTACGCACATCCTTTGTGCCTTCGTGTATTTCAATGAGACTAGTCTAAATATTATGTGCATTGGTAAGAGAATAAACACGATTAAATGCATGAACACATATATATGATAAAATAATACTCTTTACCAATGCATCTAATTATCTCTCCTTATTGACGATACGTTGCATCATCCCTTCCTCGGTGACTCTCCAAGCATCTAACCCTTGGGCTTGCAAATAATAAGTCATTAGAATTTTCCGCCAGAGTAAGTTTGTGTCATAAAAAAATGGAGCACTATAGGAATCCATTCCAACTCCGGACGTCACAACTCACTAGGCGATGAAGTCTAACCGATCACAATGAGACTAAGTCTCAAATGCCACTTGAATTGGCAAAACCTTGTGAAATGTGTGAAGCTTTAATACAAATTGAAGAGCTAGATGTAAGCCCTAGCTCTAATACCAATTGTGAGGGATCGATGACGTCCTAAAGGGGTGAATTAGGACACTTAGAATCTATTCGGCTCTAAAAACTATACAAGAGAAACCTAAATCAATTTATATCCAAATGTGCTCTAGGTTTATCTAGCGTGTCTACTCTACCAATCAAAACACTTATAACCTATTTAAGAAGACGAATTAAAAGTAAGTAAATGTGGAAACGTAAATAAGGTAGAGAGAGTAAACTCGGTATAAGAATTTTTTTTGGTATCAATGGTATAAATATCACCCTTAGTCCACATTGGAGCTCCACTAAGGATATACTTTCGGTCAGCACCTGATTACAGTTATAGAGCCATCAAGTCACAAAGATAAGGTCTCAACCCGCTATCAAGCAACCAAAGCAAGGTCTCACCATAAGCTTCTCTTTCGGTCCCTTGCCATCGTGATCACTTTGGAACTTGAGTCACTAAGGTAAGGGTCTCCGCGTCCCTGTACACGTGTCTTTCCGCCACTCCACACCAAGTCAGAGGGTCAACAAGTTACCGATGAGTCATCAAGACTCTAAGATACTGGCATACCAAAAGGTACAAGCTTGAATCACTCTTTGATCCACTCTCTAGACAGCAATAACCTAGCAACATACTCTCTAGGCCCAGAATCACTAATCACTCTGTAATGATGTGCTTAATTATCTTGAATGATCACTTTAAGCACTTTAATGGCTTGTATGTCTTCTCAGGTGTACATGAACTTCTTAGAACTCCAACAACCTCAAATGACTTAGTGGACTATCCGATACACATTACTTCATCACCGGACTAATCACTCTGTATAAATTACTCTAGTGTAAATATCCGATACACATTACTTCATCACCGGACTATCCGGTGAGCTGACTTCAACCAACCGAACCAATGCAACCATCTCTAGAAATAATACTCCGGTGTACACAATATCCATTACCAGACCATTCGGTGCCTTGAACTTTCGTTCTTTAACACTTGACATCCTCTCTATGTAAATTAGTCCGGTGTTAAGCCTCCGGTGTGTACAACACATATACCGAACCTTCCGGTGTGTTGAACTCCTTCTGTCCCTTTGCACTGTTCATTATCTGATGTGTGCAACACATTGATTATCGGATCATCCGATGCTTTGATCTTCAACATCAATGATTGCAACCTTCTCTGGTAGAAATACTCTATTGTGTACATTTGCTAATCACCGAACCTTTCGGTGAGATTTTTTCAGCCCTCTCTCCCCTTTGTCTAATATTCTTCAGTAAGTTTAACACCCAGAGCATCAAATTATTCGGTGAGGTAAATTTTTCTGAGACGTCTCTAATTTAATCTAACTTTATCCTAACTACGATAGTTTCTTTATGTATTGCATCCATAAGATATACTAACATATATTCTTGATAAATATATTGATCTCATTAACTATACTATCATTAATCACCAAAATCATAAATATAACTTAATATAAATATTTTTGCTACAGTCACCGAGAGCCCAAGCCGCCGCCGCCGCTGCCGCTCGCCCAAGCCACCAAACTCTGACCGACGCATGCATGCTGGCGACACAACTGTTTCTTCCTCCAACCAAATCTACGAAATATACGAAAAATGGAAACCGTTAAGGTTGGTGAGCCACTAGTACGGCTGAGACTCGTATATCCCCTCTTACTTTCATCTCAAGCAAAGTAGAGACCAATTGTTAAGTCACACTTTGTTAGCTCTTGACCCATATATCATACACTTAATTTTTTGATTGACCAATTTTTTGATTGACCTTTCTTTATCCATATTTTTTATGACAAATTACACTTAGCTAACACTACTACAGAACCAGCTATAAGTAACATCTCATCACTGCCGGTTATATAAGAACCGGCAATGAAAATGTATCACTATCAGTTCTTAACCTCCCGCGTTTGAATCGTGGTAAAATTGCTAAGAACCGATACTAATACAGACTATAAGTGCTGGTTTTTAATACAAACCGACATTGATGCCTAGCCTGGATCCGAAATTTTAATGGAATACAATTTTGGCTCACCCCTCTCGCGTCTGCTCGGCTTGGTCTCAGCCTTATCCTCACGCGCACGAGCTCTGTCTCTCCCCTCACGCGCTCAGTCTCTCCCCCATCTCTCCCTCTTCTCTCCGACCACCCTCCCGATCCAAATCTCCCCACGTCTGGCGGGATCCAGAGCCAAGGACGCTAAGGCCTCGGAGATCCTGTCCTCAGATCACACCTCCTATGCCCACCTCCTGGTGCCGCGTCTGGCGGGATCCAGATCTAGGACCTCTTCCGCATCGGCACGCGCCGCATCGACGTTATCAGCATCCCACCCATCGGCTTCGTCCCCTCATAGCGCACCTTGTCGAGCAGCCTCAAGCGCATATGCTCTCGATCTGGCCCATCGCCGACACAATCTATTGGATTGTTGCCTAGGTTAGTTGATTATCTCGTGCTCAAGTTCTGGCTCTCCTCCATGCGCAACTTGTGCTCTTGAGCGCCTCTCTCTCTCCGGAGTTGATGGGTGTGATTTTGTTGGGTGTGGGGTTTTGCAGGGATCTTCATGTCGCTGGCGGCACTCAAGTTCAACTGCGTCAACGATGGAGTTGTGTGATTAAATCAATTCATTGGGCTGATGTTGAATCAGATTGTGTGATGTTGAATCATTTTTGTGATGTTGAGTCAGTTTGTGTGATTGAATCGATTCATTGTGTGATGTTGAATCAGGCAGCGGCGACGACAACGAGAGTGGCATCCGAGTTGGCTTGATTCCGAGCCGACTCGGATGCCGCTCCCGCCGTCGTCAATTATCATTTTTTTTAATTCTTTGGAAATAGTAATAGTGCCGGATGGGTAACCGGCACTGATATTCTTTAACTATCAGTGCCACTTATGGAGTGACGGTTCCAAAACCGACATTGATGAGGTTTTGGAACCAGCATTAATGAGGTGTTATGGTGCAGTGTAACCTTAAACGCGGCAAACTAAGGTGCGAATATGACTGGCAATCGGACCCATGGGTCTGGGTACGGGTTTGGGTTCCCTTTTTCGCCCATGGGTCTGTCAGGTCGAGTACCCGAACTGGGTCGAGTTGGGCTCGGGTTTCAATTTTTGCTCGTGGGTACCCATCGGGTCATCGAAATAGTAAATTTTATAGCCCTTTTCTGAGAGGCCCAGTCAGCCCAAACAAACAGTCACACGACTAAGCGATTCCTCCATGTATCGTCATCACTTGTCGGTGCTGCTACCGTCATCGCCAAGAGCCCAAGCCACCGTCGTCGCCAACGCCATCACCAACCGTCGCATCCATGCGCCCAAGCCACCGCCGTCACACGCCTAAGCCGCTACTGCCGTCACACGTCCAAGCCGCCGCAGATGCCAAGTGCCGCCTCCACTTGCCCAAGCCGCCATCAGTCCATCCCCGACGACCTCCTTTGGTCCTCCCTCTCCTGTGCCCCGTCACATGTTGTCGTCGCCGTCGAGCGTCGGGTTAGGATTCAGGTGGCGATCTCTAGCCATCGGGGTCTAGATGGATGCATGGCCCAGGCCGATGGTCGACCTGGCGGTGATGGCGGGAGGCGGGGGTGCCCGCCAATTGCCACTCCTCAGCTGGCTGCCACCGCCTCCGGCGTCCCCCCTCGTATCCCGATCAATCGGGTGGAGATCCAACCAGACATTGATTGATTTTTTCTTCTATGAGTCAATTTCCGATCTGAACCCGATGGGCACCTGAAACCAGACAGACACCGACTGGTGCAGGTTGGTGCCAATTTTTGTCCGTTTGCTATTTCGAGTTCGGGTTGGATTATAGCTAACAAATTTCGGGTCGGACATGATTTTACTCCACTCGGACCCGACTCAACCCGACCCAACCCATTGCTAACCCTAGGCACGAACCAAACATGCTCTAAACCACAAGATTATACATGCAGTATATAAAGTACAATTAACATTTCGACCAACCATGCAGTACCTTTGCAGCTCAAGACAAAGATGGGCTTAGTTAACAGATATAAACTACAGTTAACATTTCCACCGACCATTATCCAGGGATAAGGTGAACGTGAGGGGGGGGGGGGTATGTGAGGGGCTTGGGTGAGTATGTTCATGAAAAAGATCAGGGAGAGATTCACATGGTGCAGGGACGAAATTAGCATCATGACACCAGTGTATATACAGTTTGGACATGCATTGCATGGTGTAAGGTAAAACAAAGACAGGGAAGATTGCAGATGATGCAAGCTTCACGTGGCTGCCGCCTACTTCGTTTTATCCGGCCGTGACTCTAGAATCACGAGGTGGGTGAGGAAAATCAACGTCCCGATGAATACCAGACATGATATATATGGATAAACGAGTGAGGTAAATCATATGTATATAAGTTTACTTGTACTTACATTTCCCTTCTAGAATAAAGCACGCAAAAAGAACCATGAGTGAGCAGCCCTGTAATTTTTTGGAGATTAAATTTACAATTAGTACCGAATGGGAATTACCCATATATATATATATATATATATATATATATATATATATATATATATATATATATATATATATATGCCACAGGTAAATTTTCATGGGTGAGGCTAATTACCACAAATGAAGGGTGTCTAGTGCTTAAAGTTCATTAGCTCTTGATGTGAACTAGCACCTTTGTTTTGGGCACCCAGTCCAAGATCCAGCATTTCGCTTGGGATTTTGGACTCATCAAGGCGAGATTCATTCAAGAGCCAAGAGATGAGAGATTATCCCGACATCATTTTTTACTGAGTAGGAGTAATTTGTTGTCGACACTTTAAAAAGTTTCAACATTACCACCTAAAAAAACTTTAGCTAAAGTTCCATGGAGAAAGCAACTATTGGCCTAGATCAGTAGGGACATGAAAATGATTGACTGGGACAATCCACAGTGATGCATCCTGTATTTCTGTCAAATCAAAAGCAAACTTGTTAATTTTTGTTAAACAAAAAGGCATCGGTCTTGGATGTTACATTTCCTACCTTGAGTGTGACTAGGTAACGTAATCCATCTGGTTTACTATCCATGGATACTAAAAAGTGATTTAGCATGGCCTCTTGTCATTAGGCTCATGCATGGACACCCCAACCAAATACATAAAATTTTGGTCAGATAAATGGTTGAGGTAATCTTAAAAAGGCTACTAATTGCTTGAATTTCACATGTTTAATGGTTGAGGAATTCAAAATCTTTTCCATGACACAAGAAAATAGATGAAGTGGTTTCCTCCTTTTTCTTCTTTGCATGGATAAAGCAATGTTTTGCAATAATACAAAGTTACACATTCTGTTTTGTGATTATAAGGTGACGCACGTGCGTACCCACGTCACTATACATGCACATCACATTCATAGACATGTGATTATGTACCTATTACACGTCAACAAATAATATCTTTGAAAGTACTCGCGTGGGTGTAAATTATAGATACCAAGATTTAAACATAGTATATAAAATTATACCCTCACACCTCCTCACCACTATACGAAGTGGTGGTTCGCATGAAGTTACACATTCAGAATTCCCAACATTAAGTGTACTATAAAAAAGAGCAGTTTTGACTTGCAACAAAAAAAAACAGTTTTTAATTGATATTTTTTTCGCTTAAAGAACATTACATTTCGACAGTACAACGTACACACTTAGAAAAATGCTATTAGTTCACCTACCAATCACGCTAACTATTTTGGCCATTTAGGTTAGATTTTCTTATGTTAGTTACTACCGAAGCTGCTTGATGGTATTTTAAATTTCTTGATTGGTCAAAAGCATCAGCCGGGGCAAAAGTGAGGCTGAGATTGATGGGTAACAGCTCATTGCGAAGGGTCGGTACACTAATCTACTCCACTGAATAAATTACAAAAGACATGCACATTTGGATATATCTCTTTAGTGTACTAAACGCAATAATCAAATCCAATCAACACCTACCAAAAGGAACACGAATAGACTAATACTCATGGGATAAATTAAAAAAATACGAATCTGTCGGAGAAAATACAAACAAAAAGGTGAACTTACATTACTAATTTAAAGATATTCAACCACAATTTTGACCCGAACTTGAAAAAAATGCGGTCAAAATTGCAGTAACCTTCATCAGTTATTAATTAAAAATTCCACTTGTATTATGAAAAAGGCGATGGCTTATTTAAGTGAATGGAAGAAAGAAAACGCCACCTGGAAAAAAATCTTTGATTGTGCACTGTAACAGTAGAATCAAAAGTAATCGAAAAATTAACAGTTCTGCAATGGCAGTAAAACCGGCATTACCATCCCAGAACCAACGTAAACGTTTACTCTTGCCAGCTTAAGCATGGCAAAAAGATCGAGCGCGTCAGTATTGTCACATAGTGTTATGAGCTGCCTCCAAACGAAGGCAAAGATGAAAAGGAAAAGCTAGAGAGAGAGAGAGAGGCCATTGATAGAGATCACGAGCTATTCTAGAAGCACCGCGCTGCAACTCGGGGGGGCCTGCTCCCTCTTTGCTGCTCCCTGGATCTCGCCATTGCCATTGCCGCTGCCCCCCACCGCCACCCCACCTATTGCTCCTCCTGCTCCTAGTCTTGGAGGCGTACGTTTGGATCGCATTGCTTACATAGGATTCGTGACCCGTCTGCACGTGGGACAGTGTGAGCACGCCCTGTTTCTTGATTTGTCTCCGTGATTGTGGTTTTTCTAGTGCCCCTGCTTTTGTTTCTTAATCTGGTCTTGATGGATGGAGTGGTTTGATGTTGCTTCCTGCGAGAAAGATCTCATTTTGATGGTTTGTCTGAGGTTGTCTGCATTATTTCGGCAGCTAATTAAGCAGCTGCAGATACCATTTTTATTCAAGTATCTGCTCTTGTTTGATTGCTTAAGTACTCGCAGGCTATCTCTTGCAGCCTCCTTATATCTGATTATATGTTATTTCAATTTTCGGGCATGATCCCCCCCCCCCCCCTCATGGAGTGACAAAGATCCCGTTTTGGTCTGCAAAACAGCTACAATTCAATCTGCATTTGTTTCAGTCCCCTACAGTAAAGATCTCATCGCGGTGCCCCCAAGATTTGCATCTGCTTATCATTTATCTCGATTCTGTTTTCTGTTTCTGCATTTGATCCTAGTGGCCGGCATGTTTTTGGCTCTTATTGCTACCCCCTTGATCTAGGCCAATATTTGAGAACTAGACACCTACTGTCACATCCAGTTAACTATCTTCTATTCTGATACCCAAGCTGCTAGTGGTTGGATTTATTTTCAGTTCAATTATTTGAGCAATTTGCTTCTGCATTCCAAGAATTAAGCTTCAACGCGGAATTTGATATTGTCCAGGGACTAGAGATTGGGTTGCTCAGAGGAATTGGAGATGGAGAAGAGGAATTGCCCTCCATCGCCATCACCAAGGTCGACTGAGAAGTTCGGAAGAGACTTGAGATCTGGGGAGGCTAATGGCGGCGCAAATACTAATAGTAACACCATCCCAAAAGGTGATAAGGAGAAGGGAGTCAATGTGCAGGTCATCCTGAGATGCAGGTGAAGAGGGCTCTGTGGATCTAGGTCATAAGTTTCGTGTGATATTGTTTTTGTTCTCACATTGTGTAATGTGATTCAGGCCCTTGAGTGATGAAGAGACAAAGTCAAATACTCCGGTGGTGATCTCGTGCAATGAGCGCCGTCGGGAGGTTGCTGCCACTCAAATTATTGCCAATAAGCAGATTGATCGGACTTTTGCCTTCGATAAGGTACTAGATCATCACTACCTCAGTATTATTGCCAATACTCCGGTGGTGACCTTGTACTGTCTCGTTATTAGGTCACTACCTCGGTGGTTACTTCTCTTGCCCTTTGAATTTACCTATTGTTCTTTACTTCATGTATGCAAGTATTGACTCAAATTTAGCTGACCATATGATTTTGAGTAGGTCTTTGGCCCATCATCCAAGCAGAGAGATTTGTTTGAACAATCCATCTCACCAATAGTAAATGAGGTTCTTGAGGGCTATAATTGCACTATTTTCGCTTATGGGCAAACTGGTACCGGGAAAACTTACACAATGGAGGGAGGTGGAACTAGAAAGACAAAAGTAAGTATTCAGCAATTCGTATCATTTAAAGTTGTACCTTCATTGTGTGTGTTTGTTGTTATTAACTAGCTCTTGCAATGTCTAGAATGGTGAACTTCCGATTGATGCTGGAGTTATCCCAAGGTCTGTAAGGCAAATCTTTGACACTCTTGAGGCTCAATGTGCGGAGTACAGCATGAAAGTCACCTTTCTTGAGCTTTACAATGAAGAAATCACTGATTTGTTGGCACATGAAGAACCCAAGTTCCCTGTTCCTGAGGACAAGACAAAAAAACCTATTGCCCTTATGGAAGATGGCAAGGGGTTTGTTTTTGTGAGAGGGCTTGAAGAAGAAGTCGTGTACTCTGCTGGCGAAATCTACAAGATTCTTGACAAGGGTTCTGCAAAGAGGCGCACTGCAGAGACATTGCTGAACAAGCAAAGCAGTAGGTCACACTCCATATTCTCAATCACAATTCACATTAAGGAACTGACTCATGAGGGTGAGGAGATGATCAAAATTGGGAAGCTTAATCTTGTCGATCTAGCTGGTTCAGAAAACATATCACGCTCAGGTGCTAGAGATGTGAGTTACTTTTAAATGTCCTATTCATAGATTAAAAAACAATAATTCATCTATCTGATTTTCCAAATTCCACAAAATATTCTTGATATTGAATAAGTATTGCAGGGCAGAGCGAGAGAGGCTGGAGAGATCAACAAGAGTTTGCTCACACTTGGTCGTGTTATCAATGCTCTAGTTGAGCACTCTGGACATGTCCCATACAGGTAATCTCAATGACAGTCTCCTGACAACATTGATTTTAGCAACACATTGCTAAAGAGAACTTATATGTTGCTCTATCTATTTGTTTCAGAGACAGCAAACTGACAAGATTGCTGAGAGATTCATTGGGAGGGAAAACAAAGACTTGCATTATTGCTACAATATCACCTTCAGTATATTGCTTGGAAGAGACATTAAGTACACTAGATTATGCGCACCGTGCAAAAAATATCAAGAACAAACCTGAGGTTTTCATCTTTTTTATCGATAAGCCAGTCATATTGATAGTTCATAATCTCAGACAGTAGATAAGCTAACTTGCTCTTCTTATTGCTAAATTCAGGTAAACCAAAGGATGATGAAGTCTGCTATGATCAAGGACTTGCACTCTGAAATTGACCGACTTAAACAAGGTTTTTCTGCATGCAAGTTTATTGTATGTTGAAATGCTAAGAATCATACCTTCTATTCATTCGATCTCATATATGTCTCCAGAGGTGTTTGCTGCAAGAGAGAAGAATGGAATATACATTCCAAGAGACCGCTACCTCCAAGAGGAAGCTGAGAAAAAGGTTTATCTTGGTTTTTCAATTAGATTTGTTCAGGTAAACTGAACAAAGCTTTATGTTTAAGTCACCATCTCATTATTTTCAAATTAACTTTGTAACTTAGGCCATGACGGAGAAGATTGAACGCCTGGGAGCTGATTTAGAGGCTAGGGATAAGGTTAGTCACAAGCATGGCTAAAAAAAGAAAGAGTATATTTTACTAACCGTTCCTAAATTTTCTGCTGAATCTATGAGCAGCAATTGGTTGAAGTAAAAGAGCTTTATGAGGCTGAACAACTTTTGAGTGCAGAGTTGCGTGAAAAACTTGAAAAGACTCAGGTACCTTTCCAGTCTCCACCATATGATTTTCTGTCTCTCAGTATATTATATTTTTATCATTTCATCCTTGTCTCTTGATTGCAGAAAGATCTGGAGGATACTAAGAGTGCTCTGCATGATTTAGAAGAAAAATACAACGAAGCAAAGTCTACTATTAAAGAAAAGGAATATGCCATATTTAATCTTCTGAAATCAGGTTTGTCGAAATATGTAATTCTTGCTGGACTTCAAGCTTAGCATATTTTGCTCATTTTGTTTAGTTAAGATTGTTGGTAAATTTAATTATTAAATGTTGTGAATTCACTTGATATTGAATTTACTTCAATAGTTTCCGGGTTCATCAATGCTTGATTTCAGTTAATCAATTGGGTGCTTGTTTACTGCTCTTTCCATCATTTAGTAACATTTACTTTTGTTATGGCCACAGAAAAATCACTAGTAGACTGCGCATATAACCTTCGCGCGGAATTAGAAAATGCAGCAGCAGATGTTTCTGGGCTATTCTTCAAAATAGGTTAGGGGTCCTGACTTGATTACCCCCTACTTTGTGACTGTTTTGGACTTACTCTCACTTCAGTGGCCACTGTTCTTGACCATTGGCAGAGCGCAAAGACGAGATAGAAGATGGGAACAGGTCACTCGTGCAGAGATTTAGGTCTCAACTGACCCATCAACTGGATGCCTTGCATAAAACCGTCTCCACTTCCGTCATGCAGCAGGAGGACCATCTTAAAGAAATGGAAGATGATATGCAATCCTTCGTGTCTTCAAAAGATGAGGCAATTCACTCTCATAATTCTTTCTACCTTCTAGTTTATTTTGTATAAAGTGCTATGTAAGGTTGTATATTGATATGCATCAGTTACCCATTTCTAGGCTGCGCAAGGCCTAAGGGAGAATGTACAAAAATTGAAAGTCCTGCATGGTTCTGGTATTACTGCTTTGGATAATTTAGCAGGTGAAATTGACATGAATTCTCGGACAACATTTGAGAGATTAAATTCACAAGTACAATCACACATGTTAGCCCTTGAGAAAGTAAGTCCATATGATTTGACCTGCTTGTGGATGCAGTGGATATTGCCATAATTCTAATTCTTCTCCCTATATGTAGTGTTTCGGAGGAATTGCTTCAGAAGCAGACAACTTGTTAAATGAGCTTCAGTTCAGCCTTTCAAAACAAGAAGAGAGACTAGCCCATTTTGCAAAGAAGCAGCGAGAGGTCTGTATCTTATTTTAGCACTAAGCCATTTGCAATTTTCTCGCGACACACTCTGTTGTAACTTTTTTCTAACGCGCAGGGACACCTAAGAGCTGTCGAAGCATCAAGGTCGATCTCAAAGATCACTGCTGGTTTCTTCCACTCGCTAGATGTTCATGCATCAAAGCTCACCAGTATTTTGGAAGACACACAAAGTGTGCAAAATCAACAACTTCTTGACCTTGAAAAGAAATTTGAGGTAATTCCTATGATGATAATTGCACTGATTATCAATAGTTCATCATACAAGATAAATTTGCAACATAGTATAATTTATTCTTTAACAGGAGTGTGCAGCTAATGAAGAAAAGCAACTTCTAGAGAAGGTGGCAGAGATGCTTGCAAGTTCCAATGCACGAAAGAAGAAGCTAGTAAGGATAATCCATTGCTTCCACTGTTTATACTGTACATGATGTGCTATGAAAAGAAGCACTGTGCTGACGGATAGATCACTTGAACTATCACACCACTGCTACGCACTGCTGATCATGAGCATGTATTGCAGGTCCAAACAGCTGTAGGTAGCCTTCGAGAGAGCGCTGTAAACCGGACAAGTCACCTGCAGAAAGAAATTTCTACGGCTCAGGACTTCACCTCATCAGTGCGGGAGAAGTGGGGCTTTTACATGGAAGAAACCGAGAAGAATTACATTGAGGATACCACTGCAGTCAACAGTGGAAGGTCTTGCTTGGCCGAAGTGCTTGTTGAATGGTCAGTGTGCCATCATTATGTGTTACCTTCTGTTATGAAATGTGGACATTTTGGAGTTTTACGTCTACTATTGACATTTACAGCAAGGCAAAGACAAGCATGGGTGCGCAACAGTGGAAGGATGCTGAGGATTCTCTCTTCAGCCTTGGAAAAGGAAATGTTGAATCGGTAGATTCTATTGTCAGGTATCTGGATAGGAACTGATAAGGGAAATCTGAAATTTCTCTCTTGAACGGTACCAGTAAGTTACAATGGTGTGCATGTTAACAGGACAGGAATAGAAGCCAACCAATTGCTGCGTTCTAAATTGTCATCTGCAGTATCGTCAACTCTTGAAGATGTAGATGCAGCAAACAAGGCCCTTCTTTCTTCCATCGACAGTAAGATCACAGTCCGAAAACTTAACGTACCAAAGTTCATGGCATCAAGTTTCCCTTATGACAATTTCCTGTTCTTCCAGGCTCACTGAAGCTTGACCATGATGCATGCGCAAACATTAGTTTGATTCTCACACCATGCCACGAGGAAATGAGGGAATTGAAGGGGGAACATCAACACAAGGTTGTGGAGATAACTGAAAATGCCGGGAAATGCCTCGAGGAAGAATATATGGTAAGCAGTCATGAAAAGCAACAGGTAGGCAGGAAATGTGCTCTTTATCTGATCAAATTGCCACTGCACCTTGAACATAACAGGTGGATGAACCGTCGTGTTCAACACCAAGGAGAAGGCAATTCAACCTGCCAAGTATCGAGTCGATAGAGGAGCTGCGAACTCCGGACCACGACGAGCTTCACAAGTCGTTCCGAGAGATGAGGGGTAGCTGGAAGCAGGCAAATGGAGACATGAAGCATTTGCCAGAGGCGCAAGAATCAGCATCGCCATCAACCAGAGATTCAAGAGTTCCTCTCATAGCTAGAAATTAGATTTACTGAAAGCATGTACAAAAAAGGCATTTGTTTAGATTACATTTACCGTATTGCTGTTGATAGTGCTATTCGAGTAGCTGATGTTGTAAGTTGGCGGATTGTTTATTCTTAGGGTGGTCTTCTTGTAGAGTGATGGGTACAGAAGCATACCTACTATCGCTTCATTGTATCTGATGTAACATTTGTTTGTACATGGGAAATACAGTAAAGTTTCAGCTGAGATTAGGGCCGGAATTTGCACTGGGCAACTGGGGCTGTGGCCCCAGTCATGGCCAAAAAAACCAAGTATCCCTTCCTGGCTCTCTCATTTTTTCCAGGCCAAAGATGCTATTTCATTGGTTGGTCCAGGCTTTCATAGCCTATGACCCAGGTGGCCAGCGGACTGGCTAGGTTAGGCCTAGCTTCCCTTCGGGTGTCATCTCTTGGTCCCTATCTTTTGCCTACTGACCTGCTCCATCTCTCGGTCCCTATTCCCCAACCGACAACCCTAGCGCCACACCTATCGGTTGCGGGCGCGCATCTAAGTAGCATGGCTAGCTGACCAGGGCGTAGGCCACAAGGGGGTAGCACCGGGAGCAGTAATCGGGCGCAGTGGTGCACGGGCAATCGGCCACTGCAGGTAGCTAGGCGCAGGCGTAGGGGGCGTATCGGCAGCCGACATGCAGCAGCAACACAGCACAATGGGACTAAGGAGCTCGGCCACGGGACACTGAAAGGACAATGATGTCGCCTAGAGGGGGGATGAATAGGCGTTTTTACAAAAATTCGTCCCCTTTTACCGTTGGCCTAAACTTGCAGCGGAATATAAACTAACGGGTTTTTCACAAGTGAGAAACCTAAATATGCTAGGCTCAACTAGTGTACAATCACCCTAAATAAGTGTGAAAATTACAATCCTAAGGTGACTCAAATTATTCAATTCTAGCAAGAGATATGCAATAAAACTTAAATTGAAAAAGGCTGAAAATACTGTTCATATACCTGAAATTACTGTTCACCGGAAACTCCGGTGTAGTCCGGATACTCCGGTGTGTACAGGTCCGGAAACTCCGGTAAAGTCCGGATTCTCCGGGTTCTGTACAGAACTGAGTCCGAAACTGAATATAAAGGATGAGGAGAGAGTTCTAGCTCAAACCAAGTGATGTCGTGTGTTTCCGGAGATGATTCCAAGTAGATCCACGGAGAACCTACACTCAAATACACACAAACAAGTAGATCGAGCAATATGCGCAAAGATTTGAGCAAGAACATAAAAGTAAGGAAACAAGAGAGGAGACACAAGATTTGTTTCCCGAAGTTCGGATTCACCACCGTGAATCATACGTCTCCGTTGAGGAAGCTCCAACGAGCCGGGTCTCTTTCAACCGCTTTCCTCGATCCACTAGCTTTATCTCTTCCCTTTCGGAGGCGAGATCGACCCTCACAAACTTTCCCGCGGCTCACCACACGCGCGGGAGCTCACCGGGCAACACCTAGCCGGCTAGGAGGCTTCACCTCCAAGAGTAACAAACGCAATCGAACTTCTTGCCGAGAACTCAAGTGCTCAAGATCGGATTTGGCTCACTTGCACTCAATCTTCCAATATCTCAACCTAACTCATTTTTCTTCTCAAATCACACACTAGAATGGAGTGAGAGAGGTTCTTTTGGCTCTAGAAATGTGTTCTTTTCGTGCCCTTGCAGCAGCCCCAAAGGATGGGGTGAGTGGGGTATAAATAACCCACTCCAAACAACTAGCCGTTGCTGTTTTTGACAGAACTGACCGGAGTATCCGGTGAACACCGGAGTATCCGGCCCTAAATCCAAATACGACGTCAGAACGGTCACATAATGCGTCAGAACTAGCCGTTACGCTCTTTTCTGGACTTTTACCGGAGTATCCGGCCTACACCGGAGTCTCCGGTCGGCACTTAACCCAGAAAATAGCCCCGGAGACTTCCCAGAGTCTCCGGCCACTCCAGGTACCGGAGTATCCGGACTTCACCGGAGTCTCCGGCCTTTCCAGGTACCGGAGAATCCGGTCTTCACCGAAGTCTCCGAGTACAGCACAACTGACCTCCGAAAAACGGCGATAACTTTTGATCCCGGAGTCCGATTTTGACTATTTTGGACTCTATAGAAAGCTTATTCAGAGGGCTACACATCCCAACTGAATTCATGACCTAAAACACAAAGGATCAAATTAGGAACACTCCAAAACCCATTTTGGACACTTCACCACTTTCCGCTCCGGACTCTTAACAACAAACTCTCACTTTGGGTTTGGTTGGGAACTCTTGAGCACTGAGACGCGACAATTAGCTCACGTTGCATCCCTCTTAATAGTGCGGCATACCTATACTCAAATTCAAAGATAAAACTCGTTTGAACCACTTTGAGCATTTGAAAACTTTCAAGTACCGCTTCTTTTTCTTTCAAACCTTGAGGGTTGCCAACTTCCATATATTCTTCACTCCATCTCTTCTTGATTCTTCATATGATTGATGTGAATCATCCATAGCTTCACATAGCCTCGCACGGTCCATCGGCGCAAAGCCTTCACTCGCTCTTCACCACCGCCTTGGTCCTTCGGCGCCAAGCCATTTGCTTGCCCTTCACCACGGATGGTCCATCGCAGCCGAGTCTTGCTTGCCCTTCACCGTCTTGCCATAGAAAACCACTTTGTATTCGACATCTTCAAGGAATTCACTTTTTCATATATGGAGTCCACTCTTGTTCTTCACTCTTGGCATATATGATTTCAATTCAACTTATGCCTTTTTATGGATCCTAACCCCAACTCACTCTCAAGCACAAAGTACATGGGTTAGTTCATAAAACCTAAATGACAACATTTATACCTTAAGTTACTTGATCTCCACAAGTAACTTATTAGCCTTCATGCATATTGTCAATCTTCATATAGAACCTAACCCCACTCATTCTTAAACACATAGCACACGGGTTAGTTCATAAAACTCTATTAACAAGTCATACGTTTAGTTACTTGATCTCCACAAGTAACTTAGCATTCAAGCTTATTGCTAATCTTATTGAGCTTCTTCTTCTTCTTATGAGCATCACTAAAAGCTCATTTATTTAGATGCATATTTCTCCTCCATGCATCACATCCGAGCATCACCTAGAGCTCATTCATCTTGATGTACTTTCAATCTTCCCATTCACCTAGAGTTCATGCATGTCTCTTCTCCATGCATCACCTATTGAACAACCTACTAACAATCTCAACAACATTATTAGTCCATATGTATTGTCATTAATTACCAAAACCACACATAGGGGCTAGATGCACTTTCAGCCACGACAGTCGGTAGTAGCCAGCTGGCGTAGGGCCACAAGCAGGGGATAGGCCGCCAGGCCAACAGGCGGCAAGCAGCAGCAGCACGATATGCCAGGGAGCTCGGCATCAATAGCTTCCTAGCTAGGCAGGACGGGCCGACCGGAGGCTGCAGCAGCTAGCATGCATTAGGCAGAGGCAAGCAACTTCAGTACCAAGACATTGCCATTTATTGATTAAATTTATATTTTGGTAATAGAATCTGATTAAATTATCTGCAAGATGACATTTATATTTTTATTAAATTTTGTATCATTTGCACACATTGAAATCTGATTATATTTATGTTGCATCTTCTAGATAATTGGTACTAGAATTGCACAATAAAAATGGCTAAGACATTGTCATCTTACTATACTCCTGCTCCTACCCCAGTGAAATGATCTAGCTAACCTCCTCTAGAATTAGAAAATTAAAAACCAAGAAACAATAGGAACAACTGGAGCTAGCAATGCTAATATCAATCCTCATGTTGTACCTGATTCCAATCAAATTGTGTTGATCCTGATCTTCGCATACCAATTGAGTAAATAGATCCGAACATTAGGGATGCTGCCAAAAGAGAGTATATTTCGATGGGTCCATTCCAACCAAAAGGTCATAATTATCCATAAAGTGTAATAAATAAACGCAATAGGAATTTTCATGAAGGATGGTTCAAAAGTCATGCTTGGTTGGAATACAGTGTAGCTAATGATGTTGCCTTTTGTTTTTATTGTTTCTTGTTTAAACAACCAAGAGGTGAAAACTTCAGTATCGAATCCTTCACAAATGTTGGGTTTCGTAGATGGAAAGATGGAACTACAAGTCTGAATGATCATGCTAAAGGTATTGCTCACAATAATGCAAGAAGGCATGATGAGTCTTACAAAAATCAGAGGCGAAGTGTATCACATGTGATGACTAGTGGAAAAAAGAAGAAAAATTATGAATACAAAGGTTGTATGCTTGTTATATTATGAGTTGTAAGATTTCTTCTATTACAAGCACATGTTTTTGGTGGATATGACGAGTCTTCTAGCTCAAGCAACAAGGGAAACTTTTTAGAGTTGATAGAATGGTATAAAGCCAAGGATAAAAATGTTGCACATATTCTTCGTTACAATCAAATGATTTCATCAAAAATTCAAAAAGACTTGTGCAAAGCTTGTGCACAAAAAATCATCCAAGCCATTATTGTAGATATTTGGGATAGTCATTTCTCTATTCTTGTTGATGAGGCTCAAGATGCATCTATCAAGGAGCAAATGGATGTGGTTGTGAGGTTAGTGTCTAATGTTTGGTTTGCTATTTTTATTTAAAGGCTCACCATATTAATCACTAACAATACTTCTTTCTCTATGTAGGTATATCAATTCACGGGGTCAAGTGATTGAGAGATTTCTTGGTCTTGAGAATGTTGCTGACACAACATCATCTTCCCTAAAGGAAGCTTTGGATGGTATGTTTGCTTTTTATGGTTTGTCTATGTCTAAATTGTACGTGCAAGGATATGATAGGGCATCCAACATGAGAGGAGAATTTCATGGGTTGCAAAGACGGATATTGGATGATAATCCATATAGTTTTTATATACATTGCTTTGTACACCAGTTGCAATTAGTGGTTGTTTCAGTTGCTAAGTTTTGCTCTTCTGTCTTTGATTTTTTTTCACATATTCACTTTGATTGTGAACACCGTTAATGCTTCTTGCAAGAGAAGAGATCAATTGGCTCAACAACACCATGAGAATCTTGTGAGTCAATTGGACAATGGTGATATTTTTTCAAGGAGAGGGAAAAACTAAGAAACCAACCTTGCATGACCCGGGGATATTCGATGGGGCTCACACCATAAAACATTGTATCTTATTATTCTCATGTGGGATGCAGTTCTAGAGGTATTAGAGAATGTGGCTGATGACGCTTCCAATGGGGAAAGAAATACATGGCTTCGGGTTTGTTAAAACAAATGGAGTGTTTTGAATTTGTGCTTATATTGCGTCTTATGATCAGATTATTTGTATAACTGATGATTTATCACAATGCTTGTAAAGAAAAGACCAGAATATTGTTCGTGTAGTAGGTTTGATTGGGACCACTTTGTAGAAAATTAATGAAATACGAGAGAATTGTTGAGATGACCTATTTAAGGAGGTAAAAACCTTTTGTCTCTTGCATCACATCATTATACCAAATATAGAGGATACAATAACTGCTAGGGGTCGTGCTGGATAGTTGGTAACTTACTATCGTCACTTCAAATATGAAATCTTTAATGTGGTGCATGATCAAATTATTGTGGAATTAAACAATCTCTTTGCTAAAAGATCTACTCAATTATTGAGATGCATTGCTTGTCTAGATCCAAAGAACTCTTTTGCCAACTATGATAAAGGTAAATTATTAGAATTGGTTAAGATTATGCTGCCGACTTTTCCCAATATAACATTCTAGTCCTTATGGACCAACTTGACATATTCGTTGTTGATGTGAGAGATGATCCTAGTTTCACAAGTTGTCATGACCTTGTTAATCTTGCTATTAAGATGGTTCAATCTGACAGACACAATATTTTTCCATTGGTTTATTGCCTCATCGAATTGGATTTGATTTTGCTTGTTGCAACCGCCACGATTGAAAGAGCCTTCTCAGCTATGAAAATTATCAAGACTGAATTGAGGATTAAGATGTCGAATGAGTGGTTAAATCATAGGATGGTTTGTTGAGCGAGATACTTTTGCAAGCATCAAAGATGAAGATATTTTATACCATTTTCAAGAACTAAAGAGTCGTATAAAAAAACCTACCTCGATTACCTCCAATAAGTGCTAGTGGTATGTTGCATTCTTGATTACTATTTTTTTGTTCATTAATTAATTATAATTTTGCATCCTGATTTTTTACATATACAACTTGTAATTGTAAGTTCAGTTTCACATGCTATTGTTGATGAACACATGAGAAGCTCGGATGAACGAAGTACTCATTAATTAGGTAATTATTTTTGTATCATTACATGTTTTTATGTAGTTCAATAGTTCGTTGTACCGTATAAGCATGAAGTTGAAGTACTATCTAAATTGTACACTTTTTGCTTTATTTTTTGTTACATATTAGTATGCAACCTAGTTTGGATGGTTTAGGCACTTAATTGTTGGCCCGGGTCTTGCCAGAGGCAGAGCTCCGCCACTGGCTGAGATGGTTTCCATGCTACATGTTGGGAAACATGTAGGCTACGCTAGCCTAAAACAAAAGTTTTCTATCGCATTCACTCAGAAAATCATGCTAGTAGGAGATCATAAATCGTTACCACTCGACGCGCAGTGCAGCGGAAGAAGAGTTGGAGTAGACCGATCTAACATCGTGCGCGTAAAACTTCTTGAACAGCTTCTTGATCAGAACCGCGACCAGCCCCGCGCAGATGGTCACTCTCCTCGCCTAACTCCGAGCAGGTGGTCCTACTCCTCGACCAGCTCCTAATCAGGTCTGTCGCAACCTCGATCAAGTTCTAAGTAGTCGTGTCATGCTATCCAACCAGATCCGAGTGGTCGTATTATGCACTCCGACCAGATCTGAGTGGTCGTGTTGTGCTTCACGACCAGTCCTAAACACGTCGCGATTAACTCATCGAGAAGATCAGCGTCGCAATAGCAGCAACACCTCTACGGTATCCACACGTACTGGGTAGAAACGCTGAGCGCCGATATGCTAGCACCTCATGCATGACTAGGGTTTTGGAAGATCGTGTGGAAGGCTACGCCTAGTGTTTCGGAATGGCTTAACCTCTGCACGCCTCACCCCACGCCTCTTCTTATATAGAGATCGCTAATAGGCTCCCATGTTGGTAGCCATTTAGGACTCTAATACCTCATGGATCACAATCCAATCAAACCCATATACGAATCCAATTCGCATGTTTTGTTCCAACCCATTAAATGTGTGACCCATTAGGTTCATGTACATACGACTATGACTCGAAAACCTTTTCCAAACCGAAATCAATAGATGTCCCTAACATGATATCTTGACTCCAGAGTATACACAAAATATCATATCGGATGAACCTTGATATATATATGCACCAGTCCCTTTGCCTCACGATACCAGTCAAGCTCAAGGCGAGATACGTGTCACTTTTGGGATAGCTCGACCATTCACTCGATCAAGTAGTGGATTCATTATGATCGACTCTTTAATTATATTGGCATGATCATGTACTTTCTCAATCCACGTACCTCAAGGGGCCCAGAGATATCTCTCATGTTATCAAGGAGGAGTAAATTCCATCTTGATCGCTCACACCCCACAATATATTTCATGACAAACCCAAAAACTACCTTTATGACTACCTAGCTACGGAATAGCGTTTGGCAGCCCCAAAGTATGTCACTACACATTCTAGGAATCAATAACGATCTCAGATCTAAGGATCTTGCAGATACACCATTTGAAATAATAACTGATGACACATCATAATAACAATCCTAACAATATCTCAAGGTAAGTCTATCCAACATTATATTCTCTAACATAAATGTTCACATTATTGACCTTTATACCTATAATTCATAAAACGTGATCATCAATCAATACATGTGCTGGTCTTATATATTATCATAATGATATGCAATCAAAGATCGACTAAAAATAACATCATGGTAAATAAAGAATTTCATGAATAAGTCACATACTTGCCAATCAAAATAAATGATAGTCATTATTGAAATAACACATTATTCAGAAATATATAAATATAAATATGGGATACAATCATCTCTATAATTACCTTAATACATATCACCTTCACTACATATCAAGGTCGTGAGTCGATCTGTCGAAGCATCCCCAAGCTGAGCAGCAGCATCTCCTCTTAGGTATATCAGCATCAAGTTAAATGACTATATACGTTCTGTTCGAGACCCCAGCAATCCTTCTCGGTCTATTTCTGGGAGACGGTGCTCTGACAGCGGAGTCGGAAATAGGTGTTCTTCAGTGTCGTTAGTCTAGCATAGTGTTGTATGTTATTTGTGCTGTATGTACCAATGGCAGTTCTTCGTTCGTCGGATGCTTGTATTAGTCTATGTGTTCTAGTGTGATACCGGGTCCAAGTTTGGTTGGGTTGGTGCTCTATGTGCTGTTCCTTGGCTTGCAACATCAATCTCTAATACTTATATAATTATAAACTGTAACAATGATTCCCTTGTTAAATTAACACTTGTTACCTACCATGGTAAATTGGCCCTCTAGTTTTTCCATCAAGCTCCACAAATGGTTGCAAGGAACAAAAGGTGGCGTAACTGTGTAAAAAAAAACGTGCATTCATTGTTTCCATGTTGATCGTTAATTGGAACCTCCGTCTTCGCTCATAGAATAGCAGAACATTCACTGTGACTCGCCAAATGTATGGTATCAAAACAAATGCTCGCCTGAGCAGTTGTGACATGCCTAACATATGGCGTGGCAAGTTCTGACATCCATTCAAACATCAACGGACAGAACTCAAAACATATGGCTAACAACTTTAGATTAGAACAGCAGCACAAGACCACTAGAAAAAAAAAGAAACTACAAAAGCTCGTTTTATGACAAGAATGTACAAGCTATCTCAACTACAGAGGATTTTGTCGGAGTGGGGGCCTGATACAGCGATGCTATGGTGTCAATATATAATAACAACAAGAAGATGTCCGCCGCTTTATACCCTGCAAAACAAGAAGAAACCGTCAGCATGGGGATTCATGGATGAAGGGATTTGTACGATCGAATGGTTCAAAAACACATGGTATCTGTCAAAATATCTGCTGAAACAATCAACGAACTAAAATAATGGAAAATTTAGAACATCTATTCAAATGACAGTGGGCAGAATGAGGGTGGATGTTATCAGAAAGAAATATGCTTCTCACACGTGATATATAGTTTCATGCACAGTTTTTCCTTTTTGGAACCATCAATGTGATAAGTTTTTACTACAAAACATCAGGAAAAAAATAAGCATCTACTTGCAGGACGACAGACACGTATATATACTGAATGATAAGCTGCCCCTGAAACTGTTCCAAACAACTCCCAGGTCCCCAGCTAATGACTATAACTAAGTTAACGAGAGATCTTTGCATGAAGGTAGGTTACAGCATCCTGACCATAACTAAGTACATCCTGCACGATAGGGTGTCGAACATATAATTACAACATCAAGAATATTGCTTCGATGCTAACTGTATGTATGGGATATTATAATTCAAGCAATATTGTGAAAGTATCTAGTACTCGTCATCCAAGGAAAATATGTAACCAACAACTAAAAAAAGTCTTCACAGACAAAATCAAGCCCAGAATTCCATAGAAGTGCTATAATCAGCCCAAACAAAAAGATCCACAGGTTATCCTACTATTGACCAATTATGATCATTGTGGACAGTAAGAAATAAAATTACACATGCGAGGCCTCGTAAATCTATTTAGCATGAAGTATTGAATTATGAGCTACAAGATGAAAATACACTCTAGCAGAAAGTACACCATTAAAACAGACTCAAATGAGATGCAGTGCTGACAAAAAAAAAAAGAAAAAAAAACAGCAGGGTAGCATATAATTATCTAGCATTTCCAGTTTATTTTAAGGCTTGCAGGGTAAACAGAAGGATAGACAACACTCAAATAAAACAATTTCTGGTAATAAAAGTCATCTAACACTAATAATGGATAGAGTTGCATCGAATGTAATTGCTGCAGAAATTACCTGTGCTGGTGCTTCAACACATGTCCAGCTGGTTGAAACTTGAAAACCATGATACATTATTCATAACAGGGTAGCATATAACATCCACACTCATGAATCCTTTTGACCCTCTTAGTCTAACACTTTGATAACTTCCTCGGTGGTGTTCTCAGGGAGTGCCATATTGTTTTTATTCAGCCCCGCTGCCTGGTGTTGTGTCGACTGAATGTTTGGAGCCACCAACATCTGTTATTGCATCAGTATAAACAACTCCACCAGTTTCTTCGTCATTTTTTGATGGTGGAACAACATTAATATCAGGATCACCTTCAAGGCCACCAGAAAATCCACCAGCAGATGAATTCTTAGTTGCATGATCTCCCCCATCCTTAGCTTCTCCTGACACTGTAGGATATGCATGGTCTGTCTTTTGTTTTTTCACATTGTTCGTCGAAGGGGTCCCAGTGCCATCATCCTCAAAATCATCGTTTGCCACACCTGGCTCTGCAGGATCAGAGGGATCTTTCCTCGGTCTCTTCCATTTTTTTGTAGATGATGTGCCATCATCCTCAAAATCTTCCTCCTCTCTACCCCTGTGCAGATATGTCCACAATTTTTTGTCGTTATCATACAGTACACAAGGATCGCGTTCATAGTGCAAGCGGTCAAGAGCGCCACTGACGACTTGATTAATAGCAGCCTCTTTATTGGCTTCTTCAAAGTTTAGGTATTGTGAATCTCTGAGTAGTGTGCAGACATCAGCTCTTGTTCCAGTTCCTGCAGGCAACCTAGCAGCAGCATCTCTTACAAGACAGAGGATAGTGACATGTGGCGGACGATCAGGTAAGAGCATGGGATGTCCCCTAGCTTTTGCTGTGGGCTTTCCACCTCCTCTTCTCAAGGGAGCAACTATAGACTTCTCCCCATCAGCAGCAGTATAGCAAAAGGCTCTGTCAGGTATTGAGTATCTCAAAAATTCCTCACGCTGGAAATATACCCTTGCTTCGTCTGAGCTTGGGATTATTGTGTTCAGACTTTTCTGTGCTCTAAGCTCCTTGAATCTTTCCTTCAAATCCAAGTTTGCAGGATTTGGTGGTGGAGGTGGTGGAAGGGATCCTATTTGCTTAAGGGTTTCCTGACCACTTTTCAGCCAATTTGCAAATGCATCAACCAACTTCACAAGCATCTTGTGCGGTATACCCCATGCTTCAGCAGAAGTTTCTTCATCAGGATCGCCATCTGAAGAAACAGAAGGCACTGGACCAACCCAGAACCAACTTTTGTTTGATTTTTCGTAGGCAACTAGCACTTTCCAGCCCTTCGCACCTAGAGGAGCTACTCTAGATGACAGTACCTTCAATACTCCTCGAACTAAATCCTGAAGGGGCTCCTGCGTTTCAAGTATCCTAGGATCTCCAGGATTTGATCTAATTCGGTTGACAAGTTCTTGAACAGTGAGCGCTGTTGAATTGCTCGGAACAGTCGGCTCTGCAGCACTGGCATCTGCAGCTTCAAGAACCTGTTGAGCCTGCTCTGTCGCACTTGATTCTTGAGGTGTTTTGCCATTCTCTTCATTGTTGAACCATTTTTTGCCCCCCTCTCCATCAGGTTGCTTCGCTGTTGCTGGAGTATCCTCCGTAGGACTGACCATAGCCTTCTTTACAGCAGTTAAGAGATGTACAACAGAGAATGAAAATCCGGTATGAATAGTTGGTGTAATTGGTACATACTTCTTCTTGGGCTTCTCGGGCGGCTTCTCAGGCTCTATTGCTACCACATTTTCTGGTATGGCAAGAGCTGGTTCTGCTACAGTAACTGCATCTGTAATGGTCTCTGGCTTCTTTTTACTTTTCTTCTTCGAGCTACCACTGTTCTCAACCACCTTTGGACCAGATGGCGCGGTCTCACCATGCTCATCCAGGCTAGTAACTTCAACTCTTCCTTTTAGTTTTTTGGACCCAGAGCTGCAACTTGACAGTGGCACCTTTACTCTTCCGTTACCACCAAAATCACCATTAGAATCTTGGGCCGCATGACCTGATCTGCTGGCAAGACTTTCATTTTCCGGTGACATGAATGACTCATTGGCGTTTTCTTTGATTTCATACAACTCAAAGTCATCATAACCATGCATGTCCAAATTTGCTGTCCCTTTCCGCTTCCTTTCACCACTTGCTGCTTGAGGTTTAATGACTTCACTAATCTGCTCCGGCATTGTCACATGCACATCACTTAAATAACCAGTCTCTGAAACCTTTCCTTTGACTCCTTTGCTCTGAGAGGGTTCTAAATCTGCAGTAGAAGCAGGATAATTCATTTTGATCGTTTTGGCAAGATTGTGTGACTTTTTGGCACCATGTGCTGGTCTATGAAACCCAGAATGGTGACGCTCTGGCTTCCGTTCGAGAAATTTCACGTCCCCACCATCTTCAAACTGTTCTGATGAATCAGATTCTGACTCCTCATTTTGAGCATAGACAGCATCACTCTTGGAGTGCTTCTGGCTAATCCTATGAAATTGACTACTGGATTTACCTTTAATCTTCACCTGTGATATCTTCCCTCTAGGGTCAGACCCAAGGTGAGCATCATTAACCTGTTGCACAATATTTTTATAGGGCTTAACTTTCATACCATGAACAGCTTGAGCATTTCTGCTCCTGTAATCAGCTGTAGACTGCCCTTTCTGCCAGTCATCTAAGTTACCAGTGTGGGTACCAGCTGACCAGTGTGTCGCATCCCCTATTAGAGGTTTACTCTGCACCATTTTTCCACCTTGTACCCAGTCTCTCTCTGAGTGCCTTGCATTCCTTCCAGTGTCAAAATACGGAGGATCAAATGCTGCTGCCAAGGTAACTCCCTGATTAGCAACAGGTCTGCCATAGTAATAAGGAGAACTGGTATGGCTATCGCTGTAGTTGTTTCCATGAAGATATCCATCGTAGCTCTTAGCCAAATCCTTCTTCTTCCCTGGCTTCGTCAGCGGCCTCGAAGGCCGAATTCTTGGCAAATCTCTGTCATATCCTAGATCCTCCGCACAAAGGCCATCTATGCTCCTGTGAAGCTTCCCTCTATGTGTGACACTTGGATCATAGACATAAGCATTATGTTGACGAGAAAGCTCAGAGAGTGTCACTGCAGCATCGCGGCCAGACCCTCCAATGTACTCCTCATCCACTCCTTTTCGCACACCCACGCGCAGTAGCCCCCTAGACCTTTCCTTCACTGACTTTCCAGCCTTCTTCAGTCCCATCTTATCTGGCTTCAGCCGTGTTACGAACTGCTCCCCAGACTCCCTGCTCTCCGAATCAGTCTCTGATGCAGCCCGCCCAGCCAAACCCAGAGCTATTTTCTGCTGCCGCTGAACCTTCATCGCATCCAGCACCCTCAGCCTCTCATCAAGGCTGTATCCCTCACGGCCCTTCCAGCAGTCCTTGATCTCCCACAGCCCTCGCACCATGGAATTGTGGTAGCTCTGCAGCCAGTAGTAATGCTTGCGCCGCTCCGCAAAGCAGGTGCCACGGCGGTACAGAACGACCCTGGGGTCACAGAGTCCACCTTTCAGCCTGTCGAAGAGGGCAGCAAGGGGGCTTCCGAAGTGGAAATTCTCCCCCGCGAGGAGCTCGACGAGGGTGCGTGCAAATGTCTCCTGGTCCATGTCTGGCATCAAGGCAGCGAGTCGTAGCCGCTCCTCCTCGCTGAGGAGGTTGTTCCACGCGTCGAGCGAGAGCACATCGCCCAGGCGGCCAAGGTTGTATAGCTCCAGAGGCACGGCGACGCTCTGGTCCCTGACCTGGCACATCTCCGCCCCCGCCTCCCCGAGCTCCGTGACCTCCAGCTCGTCCGACCCCATCCCCGAGTCCTCCTCCTCCTGCTCGGATTCCTCCTCTTCCGCCTCCTCTCGCCCCTCACCTTCGCCTCCGTTCTCCTCCTCGTCTCCCTCCTCCTCGCCGCCTGAGAAGCCATCAGCCTCGGACTCCTGAGACAGCGTGGCTCGCGACGCCTCCTCGTCCTCGTCCTCCGTGGCCTCCGGCGAGCCCTCCCCGCCGCCGCCGTCAAGCCTCGGGAGCCTGACGCCATCGCCGCTCCTCACGATCGCCATGGCCTCCCACCTACACCACCACACCAGGGGGGGGAAGCAAGGCAACGAAATCCGCAGCCAGTTAAAACCCTAGCCCCTAATCCACTCCATTACAGCCTACCGGCAGCACGAATGAAACCAAGAACAAAGGCGAGCAAGAGAAACTCACTAGAAATCACGACGCAGCGGCGAGGCGAAGCGGATGCCAACGCGTCGAAACCCTAACCCTAGCGCGCCGGTTGGAAGGAAAGGGGAGGGGAGCGGGGGCGACGGGGGCGGAAGGATAAATAGTGGGTGGGGGAGGAAGACGACGGAGACGTGGCGGGCGCGGGAGCCGTCGGATCGGGGCGGCGCGGGCGGGCGCGGGATGAGGTGGGATTGGGAATAGGGCGGGGGCGAGGGGGCGGCGTGTAAAAAGTGATGTGCTTTAGTCGGCCTCCTAGCCGAGTGCGGAGGAGGAGACGGAGGAGAGGAAGAGAGCCGAGGAAGAAGGGGAAAGGCTGCGAGCGGGCTCGCGGGTGCGGCCCGGGTAGGCTGGCGTGGCGGGTTAGCGGGTTTGCGCGGGAACGTAACTTGGATCGCGTGCTTTGGTCCGATTAAGGCCTGTTTGGGACTTGTGGAAAGTAGGGACGGCAACAGGGCTAATCTCTGTTTGGGAATATTTTTTTATTTTTATCTCTATTTAATTATTAGGAGAAGATTTTTTTTATCTACATTTTTGCGGGAAATTTTGTGGTGATCGGGTCCCCATAAAAATATAAATTTGAATTATATTTGATTATTTTTATATATAACAATGTGTACTATTATAAATAAGTAATTTATTGACGTATACGATAGTAAATTAATATAAGATTAATTAAATATCGTAGGTTAGACAAAAATAATAATTATAATTTATTATTTACTATACGTAATATAATATTTATATATTAAAAAAACGTGTATATATGTGATATCAGGGATATAACGAGGAGCAGAGACAGGGAGCATTTTCCCATCCCCGTCCCATATGAGTTTGCGGAGATAAAATCTCTCCCTCCCCATTCTCAAATAGGGGAATTCCTCGCGGGGAATAAGGGATCGAGTCCCCATTTACATCCCTAGTGGGAAGCAACCATGTGATAAACAACTTACGTGGGGATTGAGTGTATTCTATCTCCAACAGATTTCTTTCGCGAGTCATATTTACTTTACCAAGTGATTTTTGTTCTCTTCAGCAGTCCAACGGCATCTCTTTGTGAAGTGATTCTCAAGTTTATTTTCTTCACCTCGAGATACTCTCTCATTTTCCTTTGCGAATCCCTTTGAAGGAAAGCGGTCGAATATGAGAAAAAATAAAAAGAATAAGAATAGTGAGAGAAATTAGAAAAAATAATAAAATAAAGGAAAAATAATTGAAGATGACTTTACCACCCGATCCCCTCTCACTAATTCCTTCACCAGAGTTTAGTCTCATGTATCAAGTATTTTGTTTGGCTAGATAAATTAATAGGGATAAAAATTATTACCTTGTATGCTAAGAAAGGAGCCGGAGTACTCTATAACTCATCTCTAAATTTCGGAAAAAAAAAAGTCAAAAAATCACCAGCAATCCAAAAAAATTGTGTCTTCCGCGAATTTTTTTTAAGTAAGAAAAGATATAGAAACTAAGAAATTCTGAAGGGAAGAGAAAATGACGCATTGCACTAAAGGCTCCGATGTAATCACAAAGTTACATAATGGTACATTCTTCACCAAATTTAGAAGCAGCTCACGACTAAGCGTTCACAGTTGTCTCACAAATAAATCGGCACATATGCCTACCATCATATTGATCTAGGTAGCTTTCAGACATACATACAAATTCATGAAAATAAGACATTGTATTCTCAAGTTTCTTATAGCGATGATATAGTGATCTGAACTAAAAAAATTCTCAGATAACTGAATAGGGCATCATCCCAACAGAGTGTTGAACGAATAACTAGTGAATGTGAAAGAACTTGAACCGAAGCACGCAGCCGATGTGTGCATTTGCAGTCAGACGAGTGTCAAAGAACTTGAACTGGTCACCCGCTACAATAAAAAAAAATGCAATTAAATAGCGTGCCACAAGCATTGTTACCCTTCCGGTCAAGACCTTACAAGAAGTAAACTAGGGTTCACCCTTTAGAAAAGTATATAATAACACGGTAAACAAGTAGTATGCTAGTTAACATAGACAATGCACATATAATAGTTATGTAAGTGTTGTAGTAAAAATAGTTTTATTAGATTATGATTGTGATTTTGATGATTAATGATAATATAGTTAATAAGATTAATATATTTACAAATATACATTTTAGTAGATCTCATGAATGTAATACATAAAAAAGTCATCATATTCGAGATAAAGTTTAGTTGAATTAGATAAGTTCTAAGAAAAATATACTCACTGGATAGTCCGGTATTGAAAGAATTGTACGCACCAGAGCTTTATGTCCAGAGATAGTTTTGCCTCACCGGATGGTCCAGTGTTTAAATGGGCAGAAGCACCGAAGCATTTCCAGATGAAGGTGGAGGAAGATGACCTCACTGGATGGTCCGGTGCACGAGTTGTACTCACCAGAGTATTTTCTGCAAAGAAGTTTACAGCCAGTTGAAGAATGAAGATCAACTCATTGAATAATGCGGTGATCACAGAGATAGTTGCATCGCAGCAGTTCCAGAGAAAAGAAGAGAAGGTTCAACTCTTAGGATAGTCCGGTGTAAATGGATTGAACACCAGATGAATGCACCAAAATATTTTACACAGAGAGGCTGCAAATGCTCGCATGGCTAAAATAATTCACCGGAAGGTCCGGTATTAGATTTGAAGGTACGTTAGATAGTCTGGTGTTCACAATGAATTGAGTGGGTTCCAATGGCTAGTTTATGAGGATGTACTTACCGGATGATCTGGTGTTAGTACTTCTATTGTTACTGGATCATCCAGTGTTAACAGCTTTTCTGATCCGTTGGGTTAACAACCAATGCACGAGTTTGAGGCTATAAATATCCATCCACTTAGTCATTTGAATGAGTGGCATGATGATGGAGTCTAGAGGAAGCTTATACATATTTGAGAAGACATCCAAGCCACCAAAGTCCAGTGTTGGATCATCTAAGGTGATTAAGCACAAGATTATAAAGTGTTTATGACTTATAAGCCTAGAATGAGTTGTAGCTAGGTGTTGCAGCTTGAAGAAAGGATCAAGGAGTGATCCTAGCTTGTACCAAGAGGCACGCCCACACCTTGGAGTCTTGTTGACTTGTCAGCAAGCTTATTGACCCTCCGACTTGGTGTGGAGCAGCGGCAAGGCAATTATGCGGAGATGTGAAGACCCTTGCCTTTGTGGCTCAAGCTCCAAAGTGATCACGGCGACAAGTGACCGACAGATAGGCCAGTGGTGAGATCTTGCCTTGGTAGCTTGGTGGCTCATCCGGCTTGAGGCCTTGCCTTGTTGTCTTGTGGCTCAAGAGTCGTGATCGGGTACTGACCGGAAGTATATCCTTGGTAGAGCTCCAACATAGACTAGGAGTGGTGTTTATGCCATCGATACCACAGGATAAAAATTCCTTGTATCAAGTTTGCTCTCTCTACTTTATTTACGTTTCCGCATTTACATACTTGCAATCTACCTTTACGCATTTATCTTCCTAGAGTAGTTTGTTATGATTGGTTATAGGTTAAAAAATTTGGAGCCAATTAGATTTTAAGTGTCTTAATTCACCCTCATCTTAGGACGTCACCGATCCCTCTACAAGTGGTATCTGAGCTGGGAGTCACACCTTTCACAAAGATACGCCATCCAAGTGGCATTTGAGACCCCGTCTCATCTTGATCGGTTAGGCTTCACCGTCTAGTGAGTTATGACATTTGGGGTTGTGATGGATACCCATAGTGCTTTACACTTTCACAACACAAACTTCTCCCATTGAAAAATTCTAATGACTTGTTATTTGCAAGCTAAAAGTTTAGATGTATGGAGGATCACCGACAAAGGGATGAGACCGCGTGTCACCAACAAGGAAAAGCAATTAGATGCATTGTTAAAAAGTATCATTTTATCATCTTTATATGTTGATGCATTTAATCATATTTATTCTCTCACCAATGCACATGATATTTGGAATAGTCTCATTGAAATACATGAAAGCACAAAGAATATGCGCAATGAGAAATATCATGTGTTTGAGACTAAGATTAATGGCATTAAACAACTACCCCATAAAAATACTAATGACATGTACTCACATTTGAATATTTTTGCTAATGAGATCAATATGTTAGGTTTGACGCAAATTGATGATGATCAAGTAGTGAGAAGAATACTTCAAGCTCTTTTTCTGAAGTACAAGTTGATAGTCTTCATCATCTATGACAATAATGACATCAAGAAGATGACTTCAAGTCAAGTGCTCAACAAAATTATCGCTCATGAGATGACCATGAATATAGGGATAGAAGCTTCTTCTTCATCCAAAGTCAAGAACATTGCTCCCACAAGCAAACAAGCAACATGCCAACACATAAAGGTAAAGATGAGGAGGCAAGAGCAAGAGTCAAGCTCAAACGAAGATGATGGAGATGAAGATGAAGATGAAGAGAGCAATGAAGATGATGATCAAAACATATCAAGCGATGAAGAGATAGATCCCGAAATCGTCAAGCTCATCTCTTAAGTGGAAAATAACGTCAAACAGATCAATACCAAGATTGATCATCGAATCTTCATAAAAGTCTTGGTCAAAACAATTGATCACATTAAGAAAGAGAAGAAGATCTGAAGCAAGAGGGAGACAATGGGAAGAGCCAAAGCATTTGCAAACATGAGAAGATAGATGAGTGAAGATGAAGATCCAAGCTCAAGTGATGAGAGCTTCACCACCCACTCTTCCAAAAGAAGCTCTTCCTTAAGGTCGTCATCACGTAAGTCGTCATCACACAAGTGTCTTATGGCTAAAGGTATGAAAAGTCATATAAGTGATGATGAATTTTATGAGGATTTTCCCTCTTAACAAGAACTTCTTGATTTGATCAATGAGCAACAAAGGGACTTTAAGAAATAATTAAAAGAGCTTAAGAAATTTAATGCATTTAATGATATCCATCCTACCTTTATTTCTAATTATGAATAATTATTGAGCAAATTCAATTTGCTAAACAATGAGTATGATGAGCTTAAGGCTAAATTTGAGTGCATTGAATATCAAACTAAGGTCCTTTTAAAGTAATCTACCTCTCTATTTAATTCAATCATAAGGTAGATGCTTCTACTTCTTGCGATGATTTAATAGATATATTATGCTCACCCTTTGCAATGAGAAATGCATTGAGAATATTTTCGTAGAACCATCTAATGACCTCATTGCACAAGAAAATGATGAACTCAAGTAAGAACTAGATAAGCTTAAAATGGATTTGGCCAGATTAAAGAGCAAGAATCATGTCCAACCTTATCAAGATAATCATTCTACCACGGTGAAGAAACTTGCAGAGGGGTCCACTATGACATGCTTCAAGTGTCATTTTGAATGCCATAAGTCCTTCCAATGCAAGCAAATCGAGAAGAAGACCAATGAGAATAAGAAGGTGACGAATATCTCCAACAAGACCTCCAACCTCTACACCAAATCTAACTATAATAACAAGACTAAGAGCAACCACTACAAGCTTAAAAGGAAGAAAAATAACAAGGTGGTTGCGTATATGGTTGGGAGAAAGGGGCGGGAGTGGAACTAACCTATTTGGGTGCCCAATGAAGTCATCACTAACAAAAAGGGGCCTCAATCGGTTTGGATTCCAAAGAAGACTTGACGTCCGAGGTGGCTATTGAGATTTGGAGAATTGTTTCACAAGATGAAGTAAAGATTCAAGCAAAGAAGCTAAGTTTACAAGATTGAACACTTCAATGAAGATTATGATCATCATATACCCAAATTCCCATCTAAAGTTAAAAGAGGTAAATGGTAGCTAGATATTTGTTCATTTTATTTTGCATCTAAATTATTTGTCTTGACTAGGATTGCATTTGTATATTTCAATTTGCTGCAATGCCTAGTATAGGTTTTTATATGGTAGGTTGCTTGTGTTTCTTTCCTTATAAGCAATCTACATGGTTAATTAGTTGTAAGTTCATTTCATAACACTAGTTTTATAATTTGTATCTTTCATGTATCATGATCCAATCTATAGGGTACCCTTCCCATTTTATTAACAACAAATGTATATGTCTCGCAAGTATTCAATTCTTATATGCACACATTTTGGGGGGTATATCTAATGCATTGTGATTTTTAGACTAACATATGTTGCAAGTTACATCTTTTGTAGTCTCATGGAGCAATCAACACGTCCCCGGAGGTATGCAATCTTAAATTTTCAATTGGTATCATTGTCAATTCATTTCTACATTTAAGCTACCTCCATATATGATATGACTTAAACTTCTTATCTTTATTATCTAGATGTGCATATTTTGCTACATTACTACAAGTGGTATTCATAAGTGGGTCTCATCATATATATGCACACATATAGAGTGAGTTTAAATCATATTATGTGAGTATCATGAATTATGATCCGTGTGCTTTCATTTCAATTGGTACCATATTCTTGTAATTGTATCCTCATAAGTGGTATCTTTTCAATTGATATCATTTCATTGGATCATAATTTATGAAACTTTCTCCCATGTACTCCAACATTCTTCCTCGAGTTCAACATGTATTTATAGTCCTTTTTAAGATTGTTAATAAAGGGAGAGAAGTTTTGAAAGTGCATCTAGGCCCCCTAAGTGGGTTTTGGCTTATTGATGACAAAACGATTAAAGAACTAACGTGCTTTGTGAGTATTGAACAGGTATGAGCATTAGTTGTGAAGGCAAGTAACGTTCGTCGCCCGTCAAAACAATTGAAGAATCATCGAAGGATATTAAATAGGGCTTAAATTCTTTTTACTTTTGCAATTGAGTCTAGGATAGATTCTTTCCTAGATGGATGAAGTTATTTTGCTTGATTAGTGTCTCAATGCTCAAGAGATCCTTTAGAATCACCAAATTGAGAGACACATTCACTCACGGACACGAAACTCTTTCTGAAAATTCTCTGAGTCCGGAGTCTCCGGTGTTCACCGGATACTCCGGTACTCAGCGCTCAGCCGGAGTCTCCGTGCTAGCCTCCGGCAGAGAGTCTCGGCTTCGGGTTAATCTTTCCAAGAAAAAGACCGGAGTCTCCGGTGTTCACCGGATACTCCGGTAAAATGTTTTGTTTGCTGTCGGAGTCTCCGAGGTAGACTCCGGCAGAGGCTCTCGGTTAGCTTTTAATCTTTTTGATATTTAATAGAAAAGACCGGAGTCTCCGGTGTTCACCGGATACTCCGGTACCTGAAGTTGCCGGAGGGTCCGGCTAGTCTCCGGACTTAATCTTTTTGGAAAGACTGTCAGGACCGGAGACTCCGGTGTTCACCGGAGACTCCGGCAATTAAACAGAACTGTAACGGCTAGTTCTGACACGTTCGGTGACCGTTCTGACGCCGTTTTTTGGATTTAGGACCGGAGACTCCGGTGTACACCGGATACTCCGGTAAGCTCTGACAAAAACAGTAACGGCTAGTCTGTGAGAGAGTGCTATAAATGCCCCCTCTCTCCATAGCATTCAGAGCTTGCTGTGGCTGGTTTCCTTGAGACCTCTTGAGCACTTTAAGAGCATTCAAAGCCTCTCCAATCATCTCTAGAGCCAAATTTGCAAAAATTTGAGAGTGTGGTTTTGGAGAGAGTTCAAGCCACTTGAGCATTGAGTTCTTCATCGAGCAATTTTCTGCGATCATTTCCTTTGAAGCTTTGGATTTCTAAAAGGAAAGAAGTTGCCCGAAGAGCACCCAAAACTTGTGGTGTGCCTCGGGAAGTTTGTAAGCACCTCCATATTGAGTAAGAATTTCTAGCTTGATCTTTGTGGTCGCTAGAAGAGGATAGGGTTGGAGAAGACCCGGCTCTTTGTGAGCTCCTCAACGGAGACGTAGGCACTTCTTTGTGAGGTGGCCGAACTCCGGGATATATTCTCGTGTTCTATTTTGTGAAACTCACTTGATCGTGCACATTTATTCATTTGTCATTTAAATTGCTATAGTATCAATCTTGCTAGTTTTATTTGTTGTTCTAGCTTAGTAACATCTTCTTGACCTAGTGCATCTCATAGAATCTAGCAGTGATCCTCAGTGCAAATTTATTCTAAGTTTTCCTGTCAGGCCGGAGACTCCGGACTAGACCGGATACTCCGGACCATACCGGAGTATCCGGACTTCACCGGAATATCCGGCAGTTTAATCCGCTGTTTTTAGTTTTAAATTTCAGAAAAGCCTATTCACCCCCCCTCTAGGCACTTTCAAGTTTGACGAACAAAACAAGAAGCATGCCTAGTGGAGAACAAGCAAGATACCAATATTAACAAAGGGGGACTCATTTACAATTGGTATCAAAAGCATGCAATGAAGAAGCTTTTACATGTGTAGATCAAGGGAGATAGTGACAATGAAAACATGAGGAGCCACAGCAAAAGTGAGACTAAGTGGTAAGAACGTGCATCCAAGCAATCTGGTAATGTTTTATGCTCTTTATAATTGATATCATTTATTATTTGCCACTTGCTTTAGCTGTGTTATCATCAATCACCAAAAAGAGGGAAATTGTAGCGAAAATAACTCTATAAGGCCATGATTGTGATTTTAGTGATTAATGACAATATAGTCAATGAGACTAACATATTTATCAAGTATATGTTTTAGTAGGTCTCATGAATACAATACATAAAAAAAATCACCGTAGTCGGGATAAAATTTGGTTAAATTAGAGAAGTCACAGGAAAAATATACTCACCAAATGATCCGATGTTGGAAGAATTATACGCACCAGAGCTTTATGTCCAGGGGCAGTTTTGCCTCACTGAATGGTCCAATGTTCAAATGGTTAGAAGCACCGGAGCATTTCCAGATGAAGGCAGAGGAAGATGACCTCACCGGATGGTCCGATGCACGAGTTATACTCACCGAAGTATTGCACGGGAGTATTTTCTGCAAAGAAGGTCGCAACCAGTTGAAGAATGAAGATCAACATATCGTATAGTCTTATGATCACAGAGATAGTTGCATCGGAGCAGTTTTAGAGAAAAAAAGAGAAGGTTCAACTCACCGGGTAGTCTGGTGTAAATGGAATGAACACCGGACGAATGCATCGGAGCATTTTACACAGAGAGACTGCAAAGGTTTGGATGGCTAAAGATAACTCACAGGAAGGTCCGGTGTTATATTTGAATGTACGCTGGATAGTCCAGTGTTCACAATGAATTGAGTGGATTATAACGGCTAGTTTATGAGGAAGTACTCACCGGATGATCCGGTGTTAATACTTCTGTTGTCACCAGATTATTTGGTGTTAATAGCTTTTCTGAGCCGTTAGGTTAACGGCTAGTGCTCGAATTTGAGGCTATAAATACCACTCCACTCAGTCATTTGAAGGAGCGATATGCTACTAGAGTCTAGAGGAAGCTTATACACACTTGAGAAAACATCCAAGCCACCAAATTGTTTAAAGTGACCATCTAAGGTGATTAAGCACAAGATTAGAGAGTGTTTAAGGCTTATAGGTGTAGAGTGAGTTGTAGGTAGGTGCTGCAGCTTGAAGAATGGATCAAGTAGTAATCCTAGCTTATACCAAGAGGTACACCGGTATTTTAGAGTCTTAGTGACTCGCCGACAAGCTTGTTGACTCTCTGACTTGGTGTGAAGCGATGGCAAGACGATTGTGCGGGAACGCGGAGATCCTTTCCTTTGTGACTCAAGCTCCAAAATGATCACGATGGAAAGTGACCGACAAAGAGGCTAGTGGTGAAACCTTGCCTTAATAGCTTAGTGGCACATCCGGCTTGAGATCTTGTCTTGGTAGCTTGTTGGCTCAAGAGTCGTGATCGGGTGACAACCGGGAGTATGTCCTTGGTGAAGCTCCAACGTGGACTAGGGGTGGCATTTATGCTATTAATACCATGAGATAAAAATCCATTGTACTCAGTTTGCTCTCTCTACTTTATTTATATTTTCTTATTTATATACTTGCAATTTACCTTTATGTATTTATCTTCCTAGATTAGTTTGTTAGCATTGACTATAGGTTACAAAACTCTTCTGAACGGTAAAATAGACACACTAAATAAACTTAAAGCATATTTAGATAGAATTTGATATAGGCTTATCTTGTAAAGCTTTTAAGGTTAATTAGATTTTAAGTGTCATAATTTAACTCTCTCTTAAAATGTCACCAATCTTCCTACAAGTGTAACTATGCAGGTGCTCACACTTGAAAGACAAAATAAAGCATTCTCAGATGTCACATGTACATATAATAAAATATGTTAAGTCAAAGAAAATGAACTGAGGTGAAGTATACCATACCGAATAAAATGTCAAAACTCAGATTCAAACAAAATTAATCAAATCCTTCTTTTTTTAATGTGAATATGATACTCATATAAACAACTATTTAAACTATCTGTAAGTTCCAAGATACAGTTTAACTATACAGTGGATACCAAATTTCAATCTAAATATGAGAATAGGAATAAGACGTGATGACAACCATCAATAATCCATTAATAGATTAATTGTGGCTACTAGAAGTTTGTTTTGTATTGTTTTTGGTACTATTTGGCACTCTACCTTCACGAGGGTGTTCTAGGGATACATTTTGTCATCATAGATTGAAGTAAAATCTCAAAGTGGAATCTTCAGACTGAAATATTCAGATGCAATTCACTATTATAAGTTCACTACTGTCTGAACCTAAGATCTTCAGGTTGAGACAGTGACAAAAAAGTTAATATTGCTATTCTTAAATCAAAACACTGCTTACTCTTAATAACTACAGTTATGCATAATAATCCATCCATGTACATGAAATTTAGAAGATGAGCGGGCACAAGGGATTCCATGAGTTCAGCAAGAACAACACTAACATGAGAACATTGTCATATAGATGAATCTTTGAATGGCACATCTCATTCGGAGGGCGAACACTGAATGACTGTTCTGGAGCGGTAGTCGTAGCTTTAATCGTAAAAAATATTTTTAATCTATAGCCCAACTTATACCATGCCAAAATGTAAGCCGAGATGAGCAGGAATAGGCCCTTCTCTCTCCTCATCATTTGAGCTCTTTGAGCAGTAATGCAGTCAAGACGACATATAAAAAACATAAGGAGGACGAGAAGAGAAAAAGGAAGAGGAAGAGGAGAACTAAGTATCCGAGCAGCAACTGCTGGATCAATGAGGGGCGCAAGTGGTCGAGCATCAGGCGACGAAGATCAAGCAATGAACCAATGGATCAGGGAGGCGAGCCGCGTGAGTGGACGAGCAAAAGTTGCCGGAGTCAAGCAGCCATTGCTGGATCAAAGAGGCGATGATACCAGAGGACGACCCGGGGATGTCAGAGTTGAGCAGAGGCTGCCAGATCAAGAAGGCAAATAGCCGACGACCCACCACTAAGTTTGGATCGAATGCGAGAGGGACGGTTGAGTCCCATTTCACGTCTTGAGTGGGGATTTTTCCTTTTCCCTCGGAGGGACGTGGATTGGGTGTGAGTTGTCCCATTCACGGCCCACCCAAATGCAATTTTAGCCTAAAGGGGTTTGGGCTACCAAACGAGGCCTAAATCACAACAAAACACCCCAGGGTTTCGGTTCCCCTCCCGTAAACTACCAACTAATCCATCGCGCCAAATCTGGACCGTTGAGCTTTCCTATCAGACTGTCTCCACCGCAGATGCAGAGCATCCCAAATCCCCAGTCACGAACCAACCCATGGCCGCTTCCGCCGCGACCGCGACCGCCACCACCCCCGCCGCCGCCGCCGGTGACTGGACCGTCGTCCGCCGCCGCGGACGCCGCAAAAGTGACGCTCCGCCCACCGCCTCCCACCCCGACGCCCCGCCGCCTCTCCCCGTGACCCCAATCCTCTGGTCCCCCGCCGACCCCTCCCTCGACCCCGCCCGCGTCTCCCGCCTCGTCGCGCGCGCCCACGCCGCCATCTCCCGCGTCGCCGCCTCCCGCCTCTACCGCCGCCTCCTCCTCCCCGATTCATCGCTCCGCAGCCGCCTCGGCCTCCTTGGCCCCGCCCGCCTCTCCCTCCTCGGCGTCGGCAGCTTCGAGTCGTCCCCCGCCGCGCGCCTCCAGCTCGCGCTTGCCGCCCTCCTCCACCGGGACTTCCTCACGGGCGCCTCCTCCGCCGACCTCTTCGACCCCGTCCTCTCCGCCGCCGAGTGCGCCGCCGCCGCCGCCCTCGGCTTCTCCGTCCCGAGCCTCGACGACGGGTGCCGCCGCCGCGTGGAGGAGCCCACACTCTTCTACATGCCCCACTGCGAGGCTTCGCTCTACGACGCGCTCCTCGCCGCCAACTGGGAGTCCCCCGCGCAGCTCCGCCGCGTCTGCGTGCTCGGCAACAGCTTCCGGCGGTACGCGCTCCAGGCCGAGGACAACCGCTCGGGCCCCGCCGCCAAGGCCAGTCATGTCCTCGCGGCGGAGCGGTTCGCGTGGGAGGAGCGGGTCGACGATGCGGGGGACGTGGATGATGACGACTGGTTCGCCCGCGCGTTTAACGAGACGAGCTGGCATTTCTTCGAGGTGGACGACGGCGTCGACTTGGCAGCCGCCACCGCCGGAGGAAGGAGATAAGTTGAAAAGCTATGTTCTTTGAGCAATTGTGATCTTGTAGTTGTATGTTGTGTGTTGCTTGATTGGATGCGATGTTGATCAAGATTCCAAATTTACATCTTAACAGTATATGATTTTCTAGAGGATGCAAAAGCTGCACATTGACTGTCATTAATTCAGTCTGCTTTAGATCCACCAACTAGGCACCGTGATGAAAGCCTGATACAATACAAGTAATTTGTCGGAGTCATCGATACTAGGTCATTTTGATTTGCAGGCCTTCAACCTGTAGTACAAACCCACTAACAAGACTGCATTCGATAAGATGCCTTTGCCGGAGAATCTCAAACAGAAATCCTATCACTTTTGGTCTAATCGTTCCATATCAAGATTTCTTATTTGTCCTGACGTCAAGTAGGAAAAGGCATTGTGTGTGCCAAGGTTGCCAGCATCTAAACCATTCGAAACTGTTGGCAGTTAGTTATCTTGATCTTATAGTCTGCGACATTTATCCTTCAAGGACTTGAAAAACCAGTATGGAAGCTTATATGTGTCAGATCAAAGGCATATCATCTTGCCTGCCTGATGAATGAGATTTTCTTCTGACTACTTATCATTCAGTAGTAAACCGTAATAGAAATTCCTTTTCTTCTCTAAGTAATTGCATGAGAGTTGCCTATTTCATTAGCGACGGAGAGGGAAAAAATAGAGAGAAAGGCCCGTGTTCCTTGCAAAATCCTTAGCACTGTTTCCCATCCAAAAACACCGAGACAAAAGGAAAAGTGATAGGTTACAGTAGAGCAAGCTACTGGATAGCACTCCCCAGGGACTTGAGTCAATTAAGATCAGCTTCCTAGAACACCCTTGGCCAGCTTCCTCTGATAGAAATTGTCTGGAACGAGGGCAAGAATCTCTGTGCATTGTGCTGACTTGTTTTGGAAAACTCTTCTGTTCCTTTCCTTCCACCACGTTTATACGACTAAAGTGTTAATATCATAACTGTGCTCCTTTTCAGCTCGTTTAGCATATTTCACACCGTTCCACTATGCTACATGTCTAGGCATGCGAAGCAAATAGTCGTTTGGGTGTTAACAAGAGCATTTAGCAGAACACCCTGCACCATACTTTCTTTGTGAAAACACAGTCCATGAGGACTTGTTTGGTGGTTTCTGTTTGTTGATCTCAAAGTTGGCACCTAGGAATAGGATTGTGTGGCCAGCCTATTAGGTTCTCTGCAGTTAGGCCTTGTTCTGCAGAATAACCCACACCAAAAACTTGCACTTGTTCTCAGTGTTGAAACACTTCTCCGGATCACATTTGGGTTGAATGAAGTGTAGGATCCTCTGAGTTGTGTGAGCTAAAGCTGTTTTGGCTAAGTACTTCCTTCCCCTACTTCCCATCATTTGTCCATTTCCACGATATCTGATCAGGTGTGTCTTCTTGCAGTAATGTCCGTCATGATATTATCTTGTTTTGGAAAACTCTTCTGTACATGAAATCCTTGTTCAACTGCTTATGAGTTCTAAGTACAGATGTAAACATTTAATTGATCTTGTGATCACAAGGAACATGTCTAGTCGGTACTCAGAAATTGAATGCTGGAGGTGAAGCTGTTGCATGCAATGTTTACTCGGGTTAAGAAGGATGAAAACATTTGCAAGCATTTTGATTAAACTGATTGCCTGGGCACTGCATGCATACACGGATATACCAAGCTGATAACCCGATGTAGAAACAGACAGCTGTTGTGGAGAATTGTTTTTCCTGAAATTTTAATTTGGAAAAATGATTTGGACTTGACAAATGTCTATGGGCCTTTGGGAAGAAGCCCAATAGGGCATGGCTGAAGGGGTCACAGGAGAGGACCAGGACCTATCGATCGATCGACGAGAGCGGCGGCGGCTCTGGCCGTGTCCTGCTTCGTGCAGGGGTGGGCGCAAGGCCGTTGCGTCGTGTGCCCAATTTCTGCGGCCGTCGACTCCTTCCTCTCCCCTATATCTTCTCTCCCATGGGCTCTTCTCAAGCACGGTGAAATACATCAATCAAGAGCTCCCTTTCGTTCCTCCTGTTACTGCTGGTTCTACATCGGATCGACGATGAGCTTGCCGGGTTCCGACGAGGTCGTTCTGTGCTGTTCAGGGAAGAAGGAAGGCTGCTTCACCGGGTCTTGGAGGTGTGATCTTGAGCCACTGCATCCAAGGCTCGACTCTGCATCACGGTGTGTCATGTCGTGCGGAAAGGGCACTGCATCTCTGTCATCCTCGCAGGCGAGACCGCGGCACAAGCGGTGGCAATTGAATTTCTGGGACAGTGGCATCTCTGCTGTGCCTTGCTCTTCCTTTTAAACAATTCCGATTGTTTGTTCCTTAGTAAGTGTTCTGAGCGAATTCCTCAGTTTACTTGCTGCATGAGTGTGCGCTTGGTGATGACAGTAGGTACACAGAGGTTGAATTGAACATTTATAGTTGCAAATATGACCTTGAACTAGTAGTCTTGTTCCTTGTTGTTTTCTGTCATACTAGGAAGGTGTAAGGTTTGATTACTGCTTAGAACTTGCTAATCATAGATTGATGTACAGAACTTGTTTAGTTCTTTGGTTCCAACTATCAGTTTTTCAGTAGTCTTGGAACTAGTCTGTTCGGCATTACTTGTTCTGAACTTTGCTTCTTGGCCGGTCAGAACATGTGGTTAGCAGTTTACTTTCAGCAGTAATTACTTCGTGTTCCTTCTGCGTGAGTTAGAAAGGTCAGGGTTCAAGGCCGTGTTTGCTTAGATGATTGTCTATTTCAACTTATGCTGAGAAGGCCAATTTTAATCTGTGTTAGCCTGTCACCTGAGAACATGAACATGACTAAAATCAACTTGAGCTTTATGCTAGTTATTTTAGTCTTATCATTTGTACCTGTTGATTCAATTCATTGCTACATTGACATACCAGCTATATTATGTAATATACTTGTTTTCTTTTTGTATATGTCAATGTTGTATGCACTGGATTGTTTGATTATTTTTGCATTAAATAGAATTTGCTGGAAATACTTGCTCATGTTAAGATTGCATTATTTACAACAACAGCTTCATTTAGAACCCTAGCTACCGACAGTAAACCATGCTATTCTGTGACATTTTTGCTCGTTGCAATAGCTTCACAACTACAACCAGCACATATTTGTCTTTAATCATGAGAATGGTCCGCTGTCCAAGAAATGGAGGCATAGCAACGCAGAGTGTATAGTAGAGAAAACAGGGTTTTCTCATCAATCATGATTCCTTATTTGTTTGTAAGCTGAATGGTTTAGATCTTCAGCTGCTGAATTTTGTGTTTCGTTGCTGTATATAGAAGATGTTAAACTCAGAATTAGACCCTGATTGTAGTCAAAGGAAGATTTAATTTTGGACACGAAGGGAATACGCACATAATTTGGACCCTACTTGTAATTTGAATAATCTGGTAGAGGAACTGGTACACCATGTTGAACTTAGGAAGCATTTGCTGCATCATAGTCTGTATACTCCTTGTACTGAATGAAACAGGCCCATATATAGTTAAGATGGGCTTAACCGGGCCGGGCCGGGCTGGGCTGGGCCTATACTGGTCATGTCAGGCCCAATGTAGTGGACCTGCAGTTTTTAGGTTGCGATTGGTCCAGTTGGTGCTGGCTAGCTCGTCCACCATGGACTGTAGGCCCAATATAAAAGACTGAAGTGGTGCGTTCAAAATCTATAATCCTGTCAAAAATAATTTAAAATTTATAAACTAAGCTGCAGATTGGTAAAAGAACAGTTGTACAGAAGATCATCCACATCGAGGGTCTGGAAGTAATTAACGTTGCTGTGGTGTGGTATTTAATGTTTAGGTGATATGATGTCATTAGTGTTTCCTTTGCCCTTTTTGTTAATCCACTATGGTTCAAATGTTGTCTCTAAAGACCGAAGATATGGAGCTTAACGATTGATAAAGTTGCTATAGTCATCTCGCTATCGACGGAGATTTGCTGTGAAAATTCCTAGATAGCTATATGTCAAAGGAAGTTGAAGTGCGTAGATGTGTATTTTCAAACGTGTAGTGTTTCATCATCTCGGAAACAAATTCTATAAGATCATGTTCTACGAAAGACTCTCTTCTCTTCAACTCAGTTATTGGATCACAGGATGGATGACGTGGATAGGGTCTCACAAGTATCTTTCTGGATAGGATCCTATAAAATTTGCTTTCTCATCATCTCTCTCCACAAAAAGTAATGCTTCTTCGGTATATGTACTTCTCCACAAACATATAAATAAATTATTCCACATCATTTATGGAGATAGAGGCAACAATTAATTCAGAACAAAGCCTAATAGATACATACACCAGCTAGATGTTTAGGGCGTCTCTAATAATTCATGTTAGCTAGCTATAAGGATAGTCACATCATACTTTTGTCTTTGTGGATGAGAGCTAATTCGAAGAGCGAGAAAATCCATCTACTAATGTGTAGTCAGTTTATAACGCATTCCAAGATACGTGCAGACTTTTAATACTCTGTTACATATGGGCTCGCATTAAATTAGGAGGAAACACTACCTTAGAGTGGATTATTACAGACGGATTTTTAATTCTATTATAGATGGTTATATGTTATGTCTCTGTAAAAATGTATGTGATATTGATTTTGTTACAGACGGTTTTAGAACCATCTGCAATAGACTTACACGCAGATGAATTTTTCGGAAAACCGTTTGTGTGTAGTAATGTTCATAGACGGTTATTGTTGAATTCATCTGTGAGTAATAAGAGATACATACGGTTTTTGTTTAAATCCGTCTGTTTTAATTGTCACAAATAGAGTTTTGAAAAACCGTCTATGTGATAATTTTTCTCTATAAGCAAATTTGCTTACTGGCTTATAGGGGAAATAGTCACACAGATACATATTTCATGATTCACAAATTAAACGTATTGATATATTGTTCATAATATCAAGCATACATTATTCATAATATCGATTACATGTTGTTCAGAATATAAAACATAGGCATTTACCTATCATTAAGGTGAAGAACATCACACATTGTTTATAACACATAAACCTAACTAGCTAAACACAATCCATAGCTATACATCATTGGTCAATCAATATCGTCTTCTAAAAAGATAATGATTGACATCATGGCGATGCTATTTTCCAGAAAGACAAAAAGTGATTGACAAACTTGAGTCGATCGATGCCATCTTTCAAAAAGACAAGATGATAGACTTCATCATCTTCAATGAGCAGCTCACAGTCATCCAGATGTAGCTGTACCTTAACTATCACACGCATGAGTCAGAACCAAACTACGTTACTGCCAAACTATCAGCCATGGTTCAGCAAAAAAATACGCGTTCAAGCCTGTCTTACAGTTGACGAAAATGTCTCCATTGTAATGAATAATAATAGAGAACGTGATTGACAGTATACAAAGGGTCAATGGAAGGGGCCTTCATAGCAGCGAAGAAAACAAAATCCACCTAGCCGAAGTTGACACCAAGCATTCGCACTGTCGAAGGCGCCATAGGGACAACCCTATCCCACCACCTACTATTATCGTGAACTGCGCCATTGTAGATCTACGATAGAAACAAGGCTCTACTATCAGTTACACATATTGAAGCAATGAATACCGTACCCAGAACTATATAATACTTACCTTGGTACAATCAAAGGGATTCGGCTTCGGCCGAGATCTCACTTCTCTGACGCTAATGGCAAGTGAGGATGACGCTTTCTCAGTGCAGTTGAACACAGAATGTGGCGAGTGAGGAAGAAGAACACTCCTCGTCACTTTATATTGATAAGGGATGAGTGGGTTGAGTGTGTGGAAAGTCAAAAGAGGCTGGGGAGACGAACAGATTGTGTGTGTGGAAAGCTAAAAGAGCTAGGGAGACGAGTGGTCAAATTTGAAAATGTTCACGGGTCTTTAAATATAGATGAGTGTTTATAAATTCTATATATATATATATATATATATATATCTATCGTATAGATACAAATATATCTTACAGGAAATCGTATGTGATAATATTATAAACGGATTTTTCTAAACGTCGTATATGTCTATACGATAGAAACTGACAGATATATAAAATCCATCTATGAGTTCAGTCATACCTAGACGGCTGTCTTGTTACAGACACATCTATCTTAGTAACTGTCTGAGGATATTTTGTCAGTGTCAGGTTTTAAGAAACCGTATGTAACATACTGTTTGCTTTCAATGATTCTGTGGTAGTGAAACAATATAGCTAATTCATTGAAAAGGTTATCTATTGTGTTTTCAATAGATGACATGGATAATTTTTATAGCTACCGGCTGACATATTATTGGACACGCTCTTATGGGTCTCTAGGATTTTCCTTATGCCGAAGCATATCTTACAACATAAGAGCGTCTCCAACAATATATGTCAATTAGCTATAAGATTGTTTACATCATATTTTTGTTTAGGTAGAGGATAGAAGTGAAGAAGAGAGAAACTGTCTCTTAGTATGTTGATAGGCTATAACATGTGAGGTATTAAATACAAGATAAAATGTACATGGTGATTGGTTGAGAGAAAACATATATGAGTGGACTAATTAAAACTTTAATTGTGCTACAGACTAATCATTGAAGATGTAAGCTTTTGCACTATAGGTAGATGATGTAGAAGAAATAATAGATAGTAATTAGTTACACTATTGGAGATGTTCTAATAGTGCCATGCATGCATTAAAGAAAACATCTCAGAACTTGGCACAACATATTTTATGGCAGCATCTATGCCACTGTTTGCACACTGTTACTTCTGTTTGTACAATCCGTGTGCCCCACTGATTGGGAGGGCTTAAATCATATTTAATTGAGCTGCTCTATGATCCAGCGCAGGTCAATGCGTGACAGAATTCTTAATGCGATTTTTATCAGTGTGGCCAGGAAAGAGGCCTGCCGCTGCATGTGGGGGGAGAGGCAGGCATGCTTGCTGCATGGATCAGTGTGGGCCGGATGCTACTGCTGCGCGTGTATAAGAGAGAGACGACAACACTTAGAATGTTATGGGTAAAGACAAAACATTAAGATTGCATTGCAGTGTCCATACATGCAGGGGCTGGGTGGTCCTTCTCTCTCCTCCCTTCTGCGTGCATGTAGGCAGCCATGCGTCGCGTACAGATACACAGAGACCACATACATGTACAGGCATGCAGTAGGTTTGGCATTGAACTACTCGGCGTGCATGCACATCCAGTCTCTCTTCTGCGGTTCTGCCTGCCTCCATGCAGAGAGAGAGAGAGAGAGAGAGAGAGAGTAGTGTGCTGGCCTGGGTGGCGTGAGGGAGAAGAGAACAGGAGCAGAGAGAGAGAGGAATGAGATGGATATGATTTAAGAGATGATGAGGGAGTGGTCACATCAGCGGATCGATGCTATAGGATCCGCGCCTACGTCTGCATGCACATGCATGTGTATGCATGCAGTCGTTGCAGGCTTGCAGCGTGCATTCGACCCAACACACACTCTTACTGTCTTACATGTGTACATGCATGGCCATATAAGTGACCATGCGCACACCTACATATATGTCGTAGCACGTACATACATTACATGCATAGTACGTACGTAGTGATCAGTTTACATGTGCGACGTATCCTGTAAGTTTTGTCACCTTTTGTTACCTGCTTTCCCTGTGTGACTGTGCAGTGTTGTATGCAAATGGTGCGTGCCAAAAAGTGTGCAGCTTTTGGGGCTTCGGTTCCCTTCTATTATGGACAGGCACCGGACTGAGTAGCCGAGTAGAACTGTAGAAGTATCTCCTCCTTGGCCCCTACCGTCACCTTCCACTGACATCTCTGCCCCCCTCTCTCTTTCATCTATCACGCGTCGCAGTACATCGCATTCGTCATCTCTCTCTACAAGTCTTTTAACCGGTGTGTGCATGGCTGTGCCTGGCCCCTCTCTCTCTCGCACCCACGCATGCATTAGCAATAACTCTTGTGTTATCCAGTTACAAACTAATGAAGAACTCAACATTTTTTTGAGCTAGTAAACTTAATTCACTAGCTAGTACTGGTTTGAGCTTAGTTTAGGATGATGTGCTAGTTAACAAGCATGTCTGTTGAATATGTGATGACTATATGTACAAGTCCAGTTACGCTCGGACGTGGAATTGTAATTAGAGATATATGGTAGAGTTAGTGTTAAACTATTTTTAAACCGGTCTTCTCATAAATATGAGAGGAACGTTATTGTAACCGGCACGACGACATAGCGATAGGCTTGTAGTGGGAGGTGGTGGTTCTATCGGGACCCCGAAGTGACCAATGTTGCAACTATGGGAGGAGCGATTGCATAGATGCTTATTGTTACATCATGCTAATATCGTTGTGTAGTCATGCCCTAGGATATGTAGGGATCGGTGATGTCCTAAGAGAAGGTTGAATTAGGACACTTAAAACTATTTCAGCTCAAAAATAACACAAGATAAACCTATATCAATTTCTATCTAAATATGCTCTAGATTTATCTAGTGTGTTTACTCTACCGATCAAAGCGCTTGCAACCTATCTAAGAAGGTAAATTGCAAGTAAGTAAACGCGAAAACGTAAATAAGGTAGAGAGAGCAAACTCGGCACAAGAATTTTTATTTCGTGGTATCGATAACATAAATGTGACCCCTAGTCCACGTTGGAGCTCCACAAAGGATATGCTCCCGGTCGGCACTCGGCCACGACCTTTGAGCCACCAAGTCACAAAGACAAAGCCTTCACCCAGATGAGCCATCAAGCCAAGGTATCATCACTAGCCACTCTTCCGGTTCCTCATCGCCGTGATCACTTCAGAGCTTAAGCCACAAAGACGAGGGTCTTCACGTCCCTGCACAATCGCCTTGCTGCCGCTACACACCAAGTCAGAGGGTCAACAAGCTTGCCGGCGAGTCACCAAGACTTCAATGTGCCGATATACCAAGAGGTACACTGTTGGATCACTTCTTGATCCACTCTAGGAAGCAATCACCTAGCAACTCACTCTCTAGGCCTATAAGCACTAATCACTCGCTAATCTTGTGCTTAAACGCTTTGGATGATCACTTTAAGCACTTTGGTGGCTTGGATATCTTCTCAGGTGTACATGAACTTCTCAGGACTCTAGCATGCTCAAATGACTGAGTGGAGGGGTATTTATAGCCTCAAACCCGCCAACTAGCCGTTAACCCAATAGCTCTGAAAAGTTGTTAACACCGAATGATTTGGTGAGAACAATAGTACTAATACCGGATCATCCGGTAAGTACACTCTCACAAACTAGCCGTTGGAACCCCACTCAAGCCTCTGTGAACACCGGACACTCTAGTGTATACTCTATCTTCATCACCAGACTTTCCGGTGAGTATACCTTAGCTATCCGAGCCAACATGTTCTCTGTGTAAATTGTTACGGTGTATTCTCCAGTGCACATCATTTCAGCACCAGATCATCCGGTGCGTTATCCTCAGCCAACCGAGCCAATGCAATCCTATCTGGAAAATATGCTCCGGTGTACACATCTTCAGAGCACCGGACCTTCTGGTGAGGTCATTACATTCTCTCATTTGTCAACAGTGCTCCGGTGCTTTCCTCCAATGTGTTCACATCAATCATCGGACTATCCAGTGAGGCTTTCATGCCTTTGTCCCCCTTTGACAGAGATGCCCCGGTGAGTGCAAATATCTGGAGCACCGGACCATCCGGTGTAGTCATTTCTCCTAGAACTTTTTTCAATTCAACCAAACTTTATCCTGACTTCGATGGCTTCTTCATGTATTGCATCCATGAGACACTACTACAGAACACCACATATGTAGCACCCTATCAATGCCGGTACGACACTAATCGGCACTGAAGACGTATCAGTACGGTTCTTAAACTCCCGCGTGTGAAAAACAACTGAGGAGATAAGAACTGGCACTGATAGTCACTATCAATGTCGGTTCTTGGCTAGAACCGGTACTGATACATCAGTGCCGGTTCCAGTCACTATCAGTGCCGGTTCTAGACACGAACCGGCAAGAATCGGCACTGACAGTGCCTATTCTAGACACAAACCAACACTGATAATTGTTATTGTCACAACTTATCTTAAAAAATTCATAACTTTTTCACACGAAGTTGGATGGGGAAAAACTTTATATGAAAATAATAGCTCTTTATGAGATCTACAACTTTGTAGTTGAAAACTTTTTAATTTGAGGTCATTGAAATGCCCAAATAATTATAATAACGTTGCAGTAGTTATCGACGACAGCTCACATTAAAAAATTTATAACTTTTTCACACGAAGTCGGATGGGGAAAACTTTATATGAAAATTGTAGCTCTTGACGAGATCTACCACTTTGTAGTTGGTCACATTTTTATTTGAGATTATTTAGATATCCAAATAGCTATTCAAATGTTCAGTCAGAAGATGTCAAAAGGATTTATTTTGTTTCTATACTCACGAATAGACGATAGCTGAGATGTTTAGAGGGGTCATGCGTACGCATAGGCTGTGAGATCTTGAGTTTGAGTCCTTATTGCCGCATGCGAGCGAATATCATGTGGCTTTACGAATATTGGGCGTGGTCAGGTGGGCAGCCTCTGGTCGCGAAAAAAAAAATTTGAAATTTTTTTCGGCCCGAAAAACGTTGAATCGAAATCGACTATCAGTGCCGGTTGAAGCCGGTTCCATACCTGGTACTGATAGTCAGTAACTATCAGTACCGAGTAATCAGTGTCGGTTTAAAACCCGTCACTGATGACGATTTTAAAACGGCACTGATGAGATGTTTTGGTATAGTGAGATCTACTAACATATATTTTTGACAAACATGTTAGTCCTAATGACTATATTATTATTAATCACTAAAATCATAATCATGATTTAATAGGACCATTTTCGCTACAGGATGTATATTTTGGCTGAACCTCGTTAACAAATATTATGCCTTCGGTGTTGTCTATGATCTCTCACGTGCATTGTCTCGGTAGACTCAAGTCGTTGTGTGGGCTAATTTTGTAACAATATCTATATAGTCTTCCTTTTTAAAAATTCTTCAGTTTGGATCGGTAAGCTTGGGTACAGTTCGTATCTCTATATTAATTTGGCAATAAAGTTAACAACGGTAGCACGCATACATGCAGTTCATCTGGAAATGGAGGAGAAACAAAACTGATCGACAGACCACAGCTAGAAATAAAATTGTAACGAAATGAAGTGTGTCATGTGTACTCATGACCGGCCTACCTGCTGGCTCTATATGCACGGTGTAGATGGAATCTCATTTAAGTTTGTAGCTAGCAGCATGCAACCGTTCCTGACTTCCTGTTTCTTTTTAGAAACTTTGATACAAGATCTCAGTCTCACAGCAGGGATCGAGTAGCTACAGACCTCTTCTGAAAAACAGGCAACTGTGTCGATCTGTGGCTTGTGTGTATACAAAATCAAAAGGCTCTCTACGTGCTTGTGTGCTTATCTAGCTTCTACACATCGATCAGAAGCTAGCTCTAGGCATGGATGTACAGATTACTAGTAATTGCACCATCGATCACAAAGAGAGCAATGGAGCATATATAGGACTGCAGCTTCTACTAAGGCATGCAAAGCTATATGTATGTGTCGGTGTATTTAGAACCAGGGGTCCCTAAGTCCCGAGGCCAGGCCGGCCATCCACCACATATCATCACCCTGCAAGGTAGGTAGAAGCGAAGTCCCGGGAGAAGGTGCTCGGGGCCGCCGCTTCTGGTTCCCGAGCACCCTAGTTCCCCGATGATCCGCAGAGCCCAAATACCGAGAAGGAAGTGCTCGGGAGAGAGTGCTCGGGGCTGCACGTGGCAGCCCCCGAGGACTCGGTGCCCCGAAGGTCCCACCGAAGTGCTCGGGAGAGAGTGCTCGGGGCTGCACGTGGCAGCCCCCGAGGACTCGGTGCCCCGAAGGTCCCACCGAAGTGCTCGGGAGAGAGTGCTCGGGGCTGCACGTGGCAGCCCCCGAGGACTCGGTGCCCCGAAGGTCCCACCGAAGTGCTCGGGAGAGAGTGCTCGGGGCTGCACGTGGCAGCCCCCGAGGACTCGGTGCCCCGAAGGTTCGCGCAAGATCATTCAACGACCCGAAGGGTCCCGTCGTCAGGGTGTCATCCGGTCAAAGGCCCAATGCCGCATTTAATAGGCACGCGCGGTCTGACATCCTGACATCCTGACATTCTCAGCTGCCCACGCCCCAGTGTCAGACCCTGCCATGCACTGGCAGGGGGCCGTGGGTCCATTAAATGCACGGGTCCCGTCCCGTTTCATCCAGGTGCCTCGGGATAACGTTGCCAGAATCGAAGCGCTCCGCCTGCCACCCTGCCCTGGCAGAAGAACAAGACAGGGTGGGCGCACTGGGCACCTCTGAGGCTGCCCGGTGGGCCCCTTTTAGGGCGCCCCGAGGCTTCCGCAGCGGCTGGTGGTCGAATGCGCGCCGCATTTCTCCACCGCCCCTGTCACTTCGCCAAGATGAAATGATTACGCCCTTCTCCGTGGCACCTTGGCATTCGCGTCCCCTCTTTCCCATTCAGGATATGTTGAGGTCGGCGCGCCTATAAAAGGAAAGGATGGAGAACACTAAAAGGAGAGAGCAAAAAAAAGAGCCCCCGACCACAAGACGACCAAGAGACCAGACAACCAACAATCTCCGGCGAACCAGGCCAAAGATAGATCGACAGACACTCGAACCAGCTCAAGTTAAGCTAGAACAGAAGAGCCTCAAGCTCTTTGTAAACAGTTCTCCCCTTAGAACCAGATATCTCCTTGAAGAATCCCCTTCAAGGATAAATATAGCGCTCATACAGGAGTAGGGTGTTACGCCTCCGTGCGGCCCGAACCTGTCTAAAACCCGGCGTACCCACTTTTCCTTGCATTAGGGTGATCGTCTTTCACCAACCATCGCATTTATTTCCGTTCCCGATTATTTCCCACACAAGCTTTTCCAGGATCATCCCCCCGGCCGAATCTCTAAAAAGGGGGTCTCTCGGGATCCCTGCGACAGGAGTTCACTCTCCGACAGCTGGCGCGCCAGGTAGGGGGGAATATCCCTGGATTGTTTGTTTCACTTTTTTCTCCACAGGAAAAGATGGCCGGTGGGCACCGTCTCCAGCGTTCCGACTCCACTTCCAGTAACGGAACGCTGCCCCACGAAGAAAGCCCCGTCGCTGCTGCGTGCCCGCGGCAGCCGCCATCCACGCGTGCGGTTTTTCCCGCCCAAGGGGATCAAGGCGCTGTGCCCATCAGCGCCGCCGCCGCTGCCGACGTACTTTCCGACCCCCAGCAGGTGGTCGGGACCCCGGCTGGCAGGTCTGCCTCTAGACCACGTCGGGTGCCGCCTAGGCGCAGGCTCGCTTTCAGTGAGGCCAGCCCAGGGAGCGCGTTGCTTGCGACACAAGCTCTCCTCAGACACCCGCCCATTCAGGCCACGCCAAACACTCCGGAAGGCCGGTGGATGCAAGATGTCGTCGCTTTGGTCGGCACCGCTCGTCGCCAGGTGCAGGCCGGGAGTCCTCGCGCCACTTCTCAGCACGGTGCCGCCAGAGCCGGCTCCTCAGCGGGCAACACCCGCACGGGCCGAGGGGTCTCCAGGCGGAGTGCCGTCCCCCTGGCCATGTCCGAAGTCCGGGACCTTCGTTTGCACCTTGACGAGCGGAGGGGCCACGAAGATGCCCGAGTCACTCTCGAACGACAGCGGGAGACCCGGCAAGGGGTTGGGGCAGAGGACCAGGCTTCCTCTCTCCCGGCCCATGACCACCGGGGATCCCCGGCTCGCCGCTTCTCGCCACCGAGAACCCCCGCCCGTGCTGCGGGGTACGGCACCGGTTGCCGTGCCTTCACCACCGAGCTCCGCCGGGTGAGGTGGCCTTCCAAGTTCCGCCCCGAGCTGCCGGAGAAGTACGACGGGTCCATCGACCCCGTCGAGTTCCTCCAGATCTACACGACGGCCGTCCAAGCGGCCGGAGGCAGCGAAAAGGTGATGGTAAACTATTTTCATGTTGCCTTGAGGGGTTCCGCCCGCTCTTGGCTTATGAACTTACCCCCAGGATCCATCAGCTCCTGGGATGACCTGTGCCACCAATTCGTGGCCAACTTTCAGGGCACGTTCGCACGTCCCGGTTTGGAGTGCGACCTCCACGCCGTCCAACAGCAGGAAGGGGAGACGCTACGGCGATTTATACAGCGTTTCAGCCAGGTTCGCAACACTATTCCGCGAGTGGCCCCCCATGCTGTTATTGTTGCTTTCCGGCAGGGCGTCCGTGACGAGCGGATGCTCGAGAAGCTAGGTACGCACGAGATCGAGACCCCTGCGGAACTTTTCGCACTGGCCGATAAGTGCGCCAAGGCTGCGGAGGCCAGGGCGTGGCATGCTCCTCGCCCCGCTCCCGATCAGCCAAGTTCTTCCCGCTTTGATAAGCGGGAAAAGAAAAAGAGAAGGAAGCGCGAGGCAGTTCCCGTCGAGCTAGCCCAAGTCCCCGCTCACAGGGTACCGCAAGAGCCCGATCACCGGCAAGAGCGTCAGCCGGGTGTCGATCGGCGCCCCGTCAAGGCCCCCGCTCGGGCTCCTCCTCGGGCCTCTGTGCCCGCGAGGGCCCCGGCACCGGCTAGGGCGCCAGCTCCAGCAAGAGCTCCGGCCCCTGGCCGAGCTCCTATTCCAGCAAGGGCCCCCGCTCCCGCGGGGCCCGAGCCAGGTAAATGGTGTCCCATACACCTGACCAGATGGCACGACCTCACGGAGTGTCGTACGGTCAAAGGACTCGTGGAGCAGCGCCAGAGGGAGCGCGACGAGTCCCGCGGAGGAGGCGATACCGAGGTCGTCCCCAACAACGCCGAGCTCGGCTTCCAGGAGCCCGAGCATGCGGTCGCCTTCATCGACGGGGGCGCTTACACACCCTGCTCGCGCCGTGGCATCAAGGTCATGCGGCGCGAAGTGTGCTCGACAACCCCGAGCAAGGAGGCCACAAGACCCCTGAGGTGGTCGGATGCTCCGATCACGTTCAGCATGGCTGATCACCCCGTCAGTACTGCAGCCGTGGGACGGCTACCTCTGGTAGTATCTCCCACTATCTGCAATGTTAAGGTCGGCAGAGTGCTGATCGACGGTGGTGCCGACCTCAACCTCCTTTCCAAAGAGGCTTTTGAGAAGCTGCAAGTATCTTCCCGACGCCTAAAGCCGTCCCTCCCCTTCTGTGGAGTAACTCCCGGGCACTCCCTGCCCCTCGGGCAGGTTGAGTTGCCTGTCACATTCGGGAGCCGGGACAACTTCCGCACGGAGTGCGTCCTCTTCGATGTTGCGGAGCTCCCTCTCCCCTACAATGCCATCCTCGGGCGCCCGGCGCTCGCCAAGTTTATGATGGCCGTGCATTATGCATACCTTACGGTTAAGATGCCCGGCCCCTCAGGCTCTATCTCCGTGATCGCCGACTCCGGCGGCGCTGTCTCCTGCGCCGAGCAATCATACATGGCTCTGCTCTCAGCGCAGGCCGAGGTTGATGGCTCTTCAGGGGGCCCGGGACCCTCTTCATTTAGACCCCGACTCGCCGCCGACACCTCTGTTCCAACGAAGGAGGTCGAGGTGGGCGAAGATGCTACCCAGGTTGTCCGTATCGGCAGCAACCTGGGCAGCAAATAGGAAAGCGCGCTCGTCGCCTTCCTCCGGGCTAGCGTGGACGTGTTTGCCTGGCAACCGTCCGACATGCCCGGGATCCCTAGGGAGGTGATCGAGCATCACTTGGCTGTGCGTCCGGACGCCCGCCCAGTGAAGCAGAAGGTCCGGCGGCAGGCGCCAGAGCGCCAGGAGTTTATCCGCGAGCAGGTCCGCAAGCTCCTCGACGCCGGATTCATCCGAGAAGTCCTCCACCCCGACTGGCTAGCAAACCTAGTCATCGTCCCGAAGGCCAACGGCAAGCTTCGCATGTGCGTGGACTACACCGACCTTAACAAGGCTTGTCCTAAAGATCCCTTCCCCTTACCTCGCATTGATCAAATCGTAGATTCAACTGCGGGATGTGATCTTTTGTGCTTCCTAGATGCAAACTCTGGGTATCACCAGATTCGCATGGCCGTAGGGGACGAGGAAAAAACTGCTTTTACTACCCCGGTGGGGACTTATTGCTACATGTCAATGCCTTTCGGCCTGCGCAACGCTGGATCATCCTTCCAGCGCGCCATTCGTATCACTCTTAACTCGCAGGTTGGCCGCAACGTCGAGGCTTACATCGACGATCTCGTGGTCAAAACCCGAGATCGCGCCACCCTGCTCAAGGACCTTGCCGAGACTTTCAATAGTCTCCGCTCTACCCGCCTCAAGCTCAACCCGGAGAAATGTGTCTTCGGGGTGCCGGCGGGCAAGCTCCTTGGTTTCTTGGTCTCTGGCCGAGGAATCGAGGTCAATCCGGAGAAGATCCGGGCCATCGAGCAGATGCGACCCCCGGTTCGACTCAAGGAGGTCCAGCGCCTCGCCGGCTGCATGGCCGCCCTCAGGCGCTTCATCTCTAAGCTCGGGGAGCGAGGGCTCCCCCTCTTCAAGCTTTTGAAGAAATCCGGTCGTTTTGACTGGACGTCGGAAGCCGAGCAGGCCTTCCACGACTTAAAAAGGTACCTTATCTCGCCACCCGTTTTGGTGGCTCCCTCCCAAGGTGAGCCCCTACTACTTTATGTTTCGGCCACTCCTCAGGTCGTGAGCATAGTGCTGGTGGTGGAGCGTGACGAATGTTCGGGACCGGGTGCTGGGTCCCAGCTCCCAGAGGCCCCCGACCGTTCACTTATCCTCACGGCTCCCCCTGGGCAAGGGGTCGAGCCCGAACACACTACTCTTCCTAGCCAAGGAATCGAGCCCGAGTGGCCGGCTAGCCCCGACCATACCACCGACCCTGGGGGCTGTGGCAGCCCCCCGGGTGGGGCCACCATCCGGGCCCGCCGGGTACAGCGACCGGTGTACTTCGTCAGCGAGGTCCTCCGGGAGGCCAAGACAAGGTATCCCCAGGCGCAGAAGCTACTCTATGCCGTGCTCGTCGCCTCCCGGAAGCTGCGCCACTACTTCCAGGCGCACAAGATCTCGGTGGTTACCACTTATCCACTGGGACCCATTCTCCGGAACCGGGAGGGCACCGGGCGCATTGTCAAATGGGCGGTTGAGTTGGCGGAGTTCGACCTACACTTCGTCTGTCGCCAGGCAATCAAAAGCCAGGCACTCTCCGACTTCTTGGCAGAATGGACGCCCGTCCCCTGCGTCATCCCAGAAGAGATCTCTGCCTATCCTGGGCACGACGCGCCCGGGTATTGGGTCATGCACTTCGATGGCTCCCTCTCGCTGAAAGGCGCAGGGGCCGGAGTGGTTCTCACCTCCCCAACAGGTGAAGAGCTCCGGTACGTCGTACAGTTGCAGTTCCGCGCATCCAACAACATGGCGGAGTATGAAGGTCTCATCGCCGGCCTCCGGGCTGCGGTGGGGCTCGGGATTCGTCGCCTCCTGGTCAAAGGGGACTCCCAGCTGGTCGTCAACCAGGTTTCCAAGGAGTACCAGTGCACGGATCCTCAAATGGCAGCGTACGTGGATGCAGTCAGAAAGCTCGAGAGACGCTTCGACGGCCTCGAATTGCGGCATATCCCTCGCCGCGACAATGCTCCTGCCGACGAGCTCTCTCGCCTGGCCTCCTCACGTGCGCGTGCCCCTGCCGGAGTCTTTGAAGAAAGACTCGCACGGCCTTCCGTCCTGCCTGCCGAACAGGATGAAGGGGAAACCTCGAACTCAATTCAGGGGACCCCGGCGGTACCCTCAGTGGGAAGCCCCGTCAGGGCGCCGCCGTCCGGTGAGAGCGCTGCGCTCGCCGAATGTCCTCAAGATGCCTCGTGGATGTCTGACATCCGAGGGTACTTGAAAGAAAAGTTCCTACCTGGGGATGAGGCGTCTGCCGAAAGGGTTGCTCGGCAGTCCAAACACTATGCCATAGTAGATGGGGATCTCTACCGACGTAGCGCAGGAGGTGTCCTCCTGAAATGCATCTCTCGGGCAGAAGGCGGCGATCTTCTCACTGAGGTCCACGAGGGCGAGTGCGGTGGCCATTCATCGTTCCGCACGCTGGTCGGGAAAGCCTTCCGGCAAGGTTTCTACTGGCCTACAGCTCTCCAGGATGCTTCCGAGCTGGTTCGGCGCTGCAGGGCATGCCAGTTCCATGCAAAGCAGATTCACCAGCCAGCTCAGGCTCTCCATACCATTCCCCTGTCATGGCCTTTCGCGGTCTGGGGTTTGGACATTCTGGGTCCGTTCCCCCGAGCAGTCGGGGGCTATGCATACCTATATGTCGCTATCGACAAATTCACTAAGTGGCCGGAGGCGGTCCCAGTCGTCAAGGTGACCAAAAACACGGCGCTCCAGTTTATCCGCGGCATCACCAGCCGCTTCGGTGTTCCCAATCGAATCATCACCGACAACGGCACCCAGTTCACTAGTGCCTTGTTCGGGGACTATTGCGAAGATCTCGGCATCAAGCTTTGCTTCGCTTCCGTCGCTCATCCCCGGAGTAACGGGCAGGTCGAGCGCGCCAATGCGGAGATACTGAAGGGCCTCAAAACCCGGACCTATACCGTACTCGCTAAGCACGGAAAGGGATGGGTAGACGAGCTGCCAGCCGTGCTATGGGCCAATCGGACTACGCCAAGCCGCGCCACCGGGGAGACTCCGTTCTTCCTCGTCTACGGCGCCGAAGCAGTCCTCCCCTCCGAGCTCACTCTGGGCTCCCCTCGAGTGCATGCATACTCTGAGGGTGAGCAGGAGCATCAAAGGCGCGACGACGTGGATTACCTGGAAGAGCGCCGACGGCTTGCTGCTGTCCGAGCGGCTCGGTACCAGCAGAGTCTGCGGCGTTATCATCTGCGCCATGTCCGGGCCTGGTCTCTCGAGGTGGGGGACCTAGTTCTCCGACGCATCCAGTCGCGCGAAGGAATGAATAAGTTGTCCCCTGTATGGGAAGGTCCCTTCACCGTGATCGCGGTCCCCCGGGCAGGTTCTTTCAGGTTGGCAACGGAAGAAGGACATCCACTCCCGAATCCGTGGAACATTGAGCATCTTCGACGCTTCTACCCGTAGATTGTCGTGTTCGCGGTTCAGGTTAGTAAGGCCGGGGGCTTCTCCCTGCCCGAGCAGTATGAAGGCTTCGCCCCGTGGGGTAAGTCGCTGTCGCCCAACCTTGTAAATATTGTACATTAAGTTTTTCAATAAGCAATCGCTATGTCAAAATACTTTTTCTGGATTCCGTATGTTTAATCTGTCTGGTGAGGAGCTCAGTTGTGCGAGAAAAAGTTCGCTCTCTCTTTTTTTTCGGCTGACAAAAGAATCCCGATCGGTATGCATACGAGCAGTCGCCGCTGACTTACGTCCGCCATGGTAGGCTGTGGTGCTCGGTGTCATGACAGGCTCCCGGGCACTACCGAGTTTCGGGGTGCTCCGGGTAATCCCATCGCTCGAGCTGCTCGAGTAGTCCGGAGCTCGGGCCCCCGGAGCGAGCTGTCGGTGCTCGGTCTGGTCTGTCATACCCGGGGTATTTAGAACCAGGGGTCCCTAAGTCCCGAGGCCAGGCCGGCCATCCACCACATATCACCACCCTGCAAGGTAGGTAGAAGTGAAGTCCCGGGAGAAGGTGCTCGGGGCCGCCGCTTCTGGTTCCCGAGCACCCTAGTTCCCCGATGATCCGCAGAGCCCAAATACCGAGAAGGAAGTGCTCGGGATAGAGGACTCGGTGCCCCGAAGGTTCGCGCAAGATCATTCAACGACCCGAAGGGTCCCGTCGTCAGGGTGTCATCCGGTCAAAGGCCCAATGCCGCATTTAATAGGCACGCGCGGTCTGACATCCTGACATCCTGACATTCTCAGCTGCCCACGCCCCAGTGTCAGACCCTGCCATGCACTGGCAGGGGGCCGTGGGTCCATTAAATGCACGGGTCCCGTCCCGTTTCATCCAGGTGCCTCGGGATAACGTTGCCAGAATCGAAGCGCTCCGCCTGCCACCCTGCCCTGGCAGAAGAACAAGACAGGGTGGGCGCACTGGGCACCTCTGAGGCTGCCCGGTGGGCCCCTTTTAGGGCGCCCCGAGGCTTCCGCAGCGGCTGGTGGTCGAATGCGCGCCGCATTTCTCCACCGCCCCTGTCACTTCGCCAAGATGAAATGATTACGCCCTTCTCTGTGGCACCTTGGCATTCGCGTCCCCTCTTTCCCATTCAGGATATGTTGAGGTCGGCGCGCCTATAAAAGGAAAGGATGGAGAACACTAAAAGGAGAGAGCAAAAAAAAGAGCCCCCGACCACAAGACGACCAAGAGACCAGACAACCAACAATCTCCGGTGAACCAGGCCAAAGATAGATCGACAGACACTCGAACCAGCTCAAGTTAAGCTAGAACAGAAGAGCCTCAAGCTCTTTGTAAACAGTTCTCCCCTTAGAACCAGATATCTCCTGAAGAATCCCCTTCAAGGATAAATATAGCGCTCATACAGGAGTAGGGTGTTACGCCTCCGTGCGGCCCGAACCTGTCTAAAACCCGGCGTACCCACTTTTCCTTGCATTAGGGTGATCGTCTCCCACCAACCATCGCATTTATTTCCGTTCCCGATTATTTCCCACACAAGCTTTTCCAGGATCATCCCCCCGACCGAATCTCTAAAAAGGGGGTCTCTCGGGATCCCTGCGACAGGAGTTCACTCTCCGACAGTATGTATATGTATATATAGCTTTATACCTAGTCGCACTGTAGTTCATTGTTGCGCCACCCCACAGTTACGATCTAAAAAATAGTATAGGTACGACTCACAAGATATGTCAATTACTACAAACATATATGGTCGTAACTAGGTACTTTATCTATTCGTAATTATGCACTTTTTATCATGTGATTGCAACTTGGTCATCTCTGCGCACACCCCTAGTTACGATCCAAAAAACAATATAGTTGCTATCGTAACTGACTTTTTTGTCATGTGATCATAACTCAACTATCTGTGCTATCGTAACTGACTATTTTTTTAGTCGTAACTGTGATAGCAATTGGGTCAACTCTGCACACACCCCAGTTACGATCCAAAAGGCAGTATAGTTGCTATTGTAACTAAATTTTTTATCATGTGATCGTAATTCAACTATTTGTACTGTCATAACTGACTATTTTCTTAATCGTAACTGGAGATGACGCAGCAATAAACTATAATGCTTCTCGTAATTATACACTTCTTATCATGTAATCGTAACTCAACTATATATGCCGTTGTAACTGACTAGTTTCTTAGTCATAAGTGGGGTGGTGCGAAAGTGGCTGTAGCAACTGAGGGTGGCACAACATAGTTCATTGTTGCGCCTAAACGCAGAATAGACTTGCCGTTATATATATATATATATATATATATATATATATATATATATATATATATATATATATATATATATATATATATATATATATATATATATTAAACTACTACTACATAGCTAGCATGCATGCATTGCACACAAGGCAAGCACAAGAACAATGAATGAATGAGAGAGATGGATCGAGAGGGACAAGATGTTTATTTCACATGCAGATGACTTGAATACACATACATGCAAGCGCAGGCACAGCTAGCTTCTGGCTCGCTGGGCCGGCCATAAAAGAGGAGAGGGTGCTGGAATCTGTTTTGAATTGGAGATGATCGGTTGTGGTCAGTGAGTGAATACTACTCACTCACTCTATCCAGCCACTGATCTGATCATGCAGTGGAGTAGTACTGCTGAATTCTTCAAGAAAGAATTGTACATGCATGTCATGCCAGCAATCAATGCCTACTTATTAGGACTTAGGAGTGCAGGAGCATGCAAGAGAGGATTGAAGAACGATACCGTATGTTTGTTTGTGTCAAGTTATTGCATGCACTACTAGCCGCATAGCTAGTGGTACTGTAGTGTATGTCTTTTGTAGGAGAGGTTGCAGTTACTGCATGCAGATGCATGCTGCAGGCCACTAGCTACACCTTGGTGATCGATGCTGCAAAGCCTTCAATCTGTGTATGCATGTTGGTTAGGCCACTAGCTACACCTTGGTCAGCCTTTCTTTGATCAGATAGGAAGAGAGATGAATAGATTACAAGCTTGGTGACTTTGGTGCATGCATGTACTGTTCTTAACATTTCAACCTTTTTAGCAGCAGTACCAGAGTACTGTGCGCGAGTGTCCTTGCTGTAAATTCACTTCGCTCTTTGCAGGAATTGATGGCCAGCCATGATCGATGCTGCAAAGCCTTCAATCTGTGTACATGGTATATTATAATATTCTTCGAAATGGAATCATCGACCACAGATCAGATCAGATCAGAGGGATGAAATGTTCCGAGCGGCCAGTTAAATGCTGTGTGCAGGACTGTTTTGATTCGGTTTTAGTACAGTAGGAACATAATATGATGGGTACGCGCCTGGTTGGAGAGACTCGATCACGTGAAGGCCTGCACGCATGCTTAGCTGCCTTCAATCTTTGTTCCCGGCCTGCTGTTGTACTTTCTGAAACTTTGTAATTGTCTATGTTGATCTCACTTCATTTCTCTGAGCTTGAATTAACCGTATGCATAGGTCTAGAGACTAATCAGATGGCTCATGATCTCAACCTAGGTCTTCCATATGCACGGTGAAAGGTAGCAACGCCGCAACTGATGAACATTTGCAGGGAGCTAGCTAGCATGGTAATACTATCCTAACCATTTTCTCTTCATTTTGTTTTTTTCTTGATTCTCTTTTCTGTTTTTTATATTTTTTTATTTTCACTTTATCTTTAACAGATTTCATTCGAGAAGATTTAGGAAGAGAAATGAGAGAGAATCTCAGAGTGAAGAGAATAAAGGTGAGAATAACTTCGTGATGAGAACTACGAAAAAAAACCGTTCAACAATAAAAGGAATAAAAATCCCTTCACAAAATAACGGAAACCGCAAAATGAATTGGTTGGAGATGACCAAACAAGAAGTGGCCTTCCATTTCGAAGCGGAAGCATAAGACAAAGGAAAGTGGTCTTCCATTTCGAAGAGGAAGCATAAGACAAAGGAAAGAGAAAAGTGACTGACAGGCATTAACTTTGTCAACTTTGTCGAGCCAAGGATGGAAGAAAGAATGAATAGAATTATTGGCTCCGTGTAAAAGACCGAAAGAGCAGCATGACGTTGCCCCTGTGTGTGCCAGTGAAGAAGAAAGAGAGACAGAGATACTGCTTCCTAGCTACTGTAGTAGCAGCTAGTAGCCCAGCGCTGCTGTACATGGATCGTATTCCCGAGACCCAGACATCTAGAATCTCTCTCTCACTCACACACTTACACATCTAGAGAGAGAGAGAGGTGTGTGCATCCTACATGGAGTAGTCTGATAAGATGATACTTCTACCACTGCTGCACCACCCAACAATAAATACTCTTGGCAGTAGCAGCAGTGGTATCTAGTTGCAACATATGCATGGTGGTATCTTGGTCAACTCCGCTTGTGATCTATCAAATCATGCGATATATATATATGGATCGAATCACAAGGTACACGCGGCGCGGCCGGCCGGCCGGCCGGACGCAGGAAATTTTGAGAACCGTATGAACACATGCACCGTGCGCAGCATGCCCACACGGTATCCATGTTTGATGCCTCGGCCCAGTACCGGAATTACTGCTGCACCACTGAACTTTTTGTGGCTACGGATGATGCAGCAACGTGATGCATTGTTCTGTGTGTGAGCCGACATTGCATCTTGCATAAGGATGCAATGAAACGTACGCAGTGTTGTTACAGCGAGAGAGGAGCTCATATATACCGCATATGTGCCGTAGTGCATGCAGGACGTACCAGGACAGTAAAGATGCATACATATGTATCAAGAGAGGACAAGGCATTCAGCTAGGCCAGGAGCATCACATCGTCCTTGTGCACTGTCTCTCTCTCTTTCTCTCACCCACAGCTGCAGCCAGTTTGTGTGTGTGACGCCTGACGACTTACAAGACTAGTCGGCGACGTCGCTTGCATGCTCTGCATATGGCCGGCTGGCTTCTCCGTTCAGTTCAGTTCTTCAGTTACTTCCGGCGACAGCACATCACATTTCGATCGATTGATCGATGGACGTATGCATGCAGATGCATAGCAGCAAACGCATATGCCTTGAGGTATATAGTAGTATCATATATTTACGCACCAATATTTAACGGCAGTCAAGAACACATCCATGCTAGTATATAAATTATATATATAATTATATATATTAACGTACGTACGTGACCTCACCTAGCTAGCAATGCATGCTTTCCTGCAGCGTACTGCATGCCTATGCCATATGTGTAGTATTTACCTCGAGCTCGTGCAGCCATGCAGCCATTCTGAATTTCTGATTAATTGGATTCCGTGTCTAACATTTCTTGCAGGCCGGCCGGCCCGTCCATTCCTAATTAATCTTCGACAGCAGCTACCTAGCTCCTACATCTTCTAGCTACAGGTCGGTTTCCTTGTCTATTCAAACTGTCGAATCAAATTTGAATTCAGGTCTTGTTTCAAATGCTTTGATCGAATTAGCTGTAAATTGGAACTACAGAAAATGAAACAGTTTCCCACGTAATGAAGCTTTTAACTTCCTGGTCAAGCCGAGCCTTAGCTCTAGCTTTTTCTTGGAGCTGAAATTCTTGGAAAAATAATCCTCATGGGGAGCTGGTATAATGCCTTGTAGAGTAGTCAAGTTTACATACTTCTCTTTTGAAAGAAATTACACATACATGAATGTGTACGTAGGATCATTGGTAGGAATAAGCTTCTAATATCTTTTTGCGAGCATGAATTATATTAAAATAATATCAATGATTACAACCCTGATTTTACATAAAGGACGACGGAGATATTTACTAAGGCCTTGTTTGGCAGCTTGAATTGGTTCCGATTCTCTCCCGATTCAGGAGAATCGGTTGCCAAACAGGATGAGGGGAAACGCTGAAACGTTTCCCCGAATCAGCCACAATCGATGAAACGGGGTGGGAGGCGTTTCAACCAATTCTTCCACCCCGTTTCCAACCTTGCCCTCGCCATCACGCTTGGCTGCCGCTCGCCTCGTTGCTTGCCTATCGTGCTGCCTGCTTGGCTGCTCGCCTAATGTGCTATGTTGTTCGGCTACCCGTCGCGTCGCTCGCTTGCCACGCTGCCTGCTCGGTCGTCGTGCCTCACTGCCCGCTCTGTCGCTCGCCGCGCCGCCTACTCGCCCGCCCGCCGAACCGACTGCTCTATTGAATGGATAAGGGGGGAGAGAGAGAGAAGAGAGAGAGAGAGAGAGAGAGAGAGAGAGAGAGAGAGCAACCGATCGGTTGGATAAGGGAGAGGGAGAGAGATAAAGGGGAGAGAGATAAGGTGACAGGTAAGTGAGAGATATTGTGTGAGAAAAAAAAGTCAAATAAATATTATTTGTGTTAAAAGAAAAGTTAAATAAAAACAAAAAACATATTAGCAAAGGGTAAAATAGTCAATTGCATCACCATCCTCACTGAATCCAGACATCTAGTCAAACGGTTTCCAGAGGTGATTCCGATTTACTAGAGAAACATTTTCAGAAAGACATGAAAATCTGGAACCAAAACATTTCTACGAGAATCTGGATCCCTATCAAACGCACCCTAAGCTACACAAAGAAATGAACCAATTCTCATTTCCATGTGTGACATGGATCCTAGCCACCTTCATGGCACAGCACCTTGAGAGCGTGTGGAGATGAAGAACATTAATTGATGATGTGGGACACAGATGATGTACCAAAACAAAATGAAGAGAAGCTTCAAACCTTGGTACACCACAAGAGATGTGTGCAGACGAGCGAAGTCTCAACGTTGAACAACTCAGACACGTGCAAAAGCTTATAAACTAGTATAAACATCCATCTTTGCTTCCCTGGCAAATCAACAAGCCAGAGCCATCGAACAAGCCGATGACCCAGAACTCATGGCCGACACCACCGAACAAGCTGAGAACCTAGAACACAGAGCGGCGTTGGATTGAAGCATCATCAACCGAGAAGAAACATCCAAATTAGGAGAGAGAAAAATTAGGCCAAGGCAAACATAACTTCCCAAATCGTCATGGGAGAACTCACGTAAGCTGCTATTGTGGCCAGCGAAGATACGGAGGGAGGTTCCAATATTACTTGTAGAAATTAAATAAGGAAAAAAGACTTCAATTCCTAGCTATATACACACTAGATACTTGCCAATAGGAGTAGAAAAAGTATCAAGGTAGCTAGTCAAGAATACCACATGAATATGTGTGTGTTAGCCTGACCCTCTCTCTGCACCACACGTGTACACGAGCCATGTATGCATCCTGTTAATTCTCCGACAAGATCCCAACAATCTGGCTGATTGTTTGTTGTGTATAGTTGTATCGGATCCCTTGATATCAGGTAGTTTCCTTCTATCAGATAGTTTCCATATAAATCTCGTACAATGAGTGTATTTAAACACATCCTATTGAATAGAAGTATTCATAGCCTAAATCCTAAACGCTCTCATGGTATCAGTATCCACGTGACCCCCCTTGAGCCGCCACTCCTTCTTCCTCCTTGTGGCCGCACCCTAGATCACCATGGGCGATGCTCCACCTAAACCCTCCTCTCTCTCCTTCCAACTCATCAACATCAAGTCCCTCATCCCCTTCAACTTTGAGTTCCAACCCTCCAACTACTCAAAGTGGTGCGAGATCTTCTGTGTTGCTCTCCGCCATTTCAACCTCATGCACCATGTTGACGACAAGCCAAATCCTACCCAGGAGGTTCTGACTGGGATCAAAACAATTCCATGATCGTGTCTTGGATCCACAGCTCCATCTCGGACGAGGTTCTCGGTCATGTGGTATGTCATCGAGTCACTGTACCGCGACAATAAGCAGGCACGCATCCTGGCTCTAGAGGCCGAGCTTGATGGCATGTCAAAAGGCGACATGATTGCCATGCCTTACTGTCATCGCATGAAGTCCATTGCATTCTCTCTCCAATCTCGGTCAAGAGGTGACCGACTCCACACTCGTCATCACCATCCTTCGAGGACTCAATGAGTCGTTCACCACCATCACAAGAATCATGACATCCACCGACCCGCTGCCATCATTCCTCCAGTGCCGATCTCGGTTGGTTCTTGAGTAGAGCACTCACCAAAAGTTGGGTACTCTCTTACTCCGTTGCCAAGCCTTCGCCTACGGTCTAGTTCGACTAGCCGTCATCCTACTCCGGTAACCATGGTAATAAGAAGAACAAGGGTCATTCTCAGGCATCCAGCTCTTCCGGCACACCTCTAGCTGCGCTGCCAAAGCTCTTCAATCCCTGGACAGAGATGTTCCAAATGTGGCCCTCCAATGTGCCGTAGCAGCACTCGGCCCTGCTGCACGTGGGCGGACCTAGCCTCCTTGGTGCACGACCTGGAGGTCCTTAGGTGCACGTCGCCTCGACGACATCCTCCCAGGGCAACACCACTAGGCCTACGTCGTGAGATACGTTGTCCCTCATCAACACTTTGAATGCCATGGCATTGAACTAGTTCGGCATCGATTGGCTCGTCAACTCGGGCGCGTCCTCTCATCTCTCCTCCTCCCATCCCCCTTCTCACTCCCAGCACATCATTGTCGGTGACGGTTCTTGTCTCCCCGCCATTGGTACTGGCTATGCCATCATCCCCACCCCTTCTCAAACTCTCCACTTGAACAACGTTCTTATTTCCCCTCACCTTATCAAAAACCCTATCTCCGTGCGTCGTTTCACCACGGACAATAATGTTTCCATTGAGTTTGATCCCTTTGCTCTTTCTGTCAAGGATCTCCAGACTCGCCGTGAGATCGTCAGGTGAAATAGCCCTAGTCCACTATACTCCTTTTGCTTACCAGACCTTCATCAAACTTTTGCCGCCATTGCATGTTTCCAAGGATCTTTGGAATCGCCGGCTTGGCCGCCTCGGGCGTAAAGGCCTTTCACATTTTATTAGCTCTTCAAGCACCTCATGTAATAAACGTGTCCACAATAACTCTCTTTGCCATGCATGTCAATTAGGTTGCCATGTGCATCTCCCTTTTGCACCGTCGGTTTCCCAAACAAATAAACCCTTTGAGATTGTTCACCACGCGTACATGAGTACACGAGCCATGTACGCATCCTGTTACTTCTCCGGTAAGATCCCAACACTCCAATTGCTTGCTTGTTGTGTATAGTTGGATAGGTTCCCTTGATATCAGGTAGTTTCCTTCTATCAGATAGTTTCCATGTAAATCTTGTACAATGTGTATTTAAACACATCTTGTTGAATAGAAGTATTCACAGCCTAAATCTCTAAACGCTCTCAGTGTGTACAACTAGCAAGCTATTTTGGGTTCATACTTGATTTGTTCCCTCTATATACTAACATGTTCGTAATAGATGGCTGGGATTTGATAATAAGTGGATTGGACGACTTGGAGACGAGCTTCCACACGGTCAAGTCACATTTGAAGCCCTTTCAGTATGGTGAAGTATATATTAATTCTCTCTATATACTTCGTATTATGGTTCTGGCACAACTTATTGTTGCCTTTTAAAAAGCTAAAAAAACTGATTTTAATGAAATGTTGCCTTTTAAAAAACTGAAAAAACTTATTTTGATGAAATGAACTAAAAATTGATAAGCTGGTTGAAAATAATTTTTCTGAAAAATTAGTGTGCTGAGAACTTAAAAATTTCTCGTAAAAAACAATAACTAAAGCTCATAAATTTTAACTATACCAAACAGAGTCTATATCTAGGACGAAAAAGCAAATACTGTATGATGTGCAGCCCTGTACATACGTATAGGTAGGACCGCAGGAAATACAAAAAGGATGGAAGTAATTTCTCACTGAAATCTGCTCCTCTCCGGTTCCCTACAGTGGTAGCTATGGATCGATCAGAGTTCAGAAGTAGAGTCCTAGGCTAAAATCACCAATTAGTCAGCATTGCAAGGACGGACGGATACACACACACAGAGGGGGAGAGAGAGAGAGAGAGAGAGAGAGAGAGAGAGAGAGAGAGAGAGAGAGAGAGAGAGAGAGAGAGAGCCGGGTTGGCCATCATCGCCTCATGATTCGCAGTTCCGATCCTCACTGTCACTGCTAGCTGCTGCATGCTTTCGGTCTCGATCTCCTTACCGAAATCCTAGACAATTTCCAGAATCCGACGTGTAATTCTATCCTTAAATGCATGCATGCACGCCCCTTCTCTCTCCATCTGTCTCTCTGTGACTCTTCTGAAATACTCAGAGGGAGACATGACGTGTTAAATAAATCGCATTAGATACGAAAACATCCAAAGCATCTGCAGTAGTGGAAACGAGACATTTTCTAAAGAGGAATGTACAAGGCGTCCAGATCCAAGAGAAGTACTGAATTTGACTGCTTGGCTTTCTGCTTAGGCAGCTAATAATCATGCATGAACAGAACCATAATCTGTTTCATGCCACAACAAGGATATCTGTGAAGTTAACCTTACAGCATTCTTAGCAACATAACATAGAATCAATTCAACTAAACCTTCATGCAACACTTAAGGTACGTAGCTGTAGCTGGGTACGTAGTTGTAGTAACCACAAGTGACAAAATAACTCTGCACACACAAGTACGTACCATGCTCGCGTTCAAGCTACAAATCAAGGACAGAACGTACGTACGTGTAGCATAGCAATAAATAAATAAATAAATACAGAAAAAGCTAAACTGTTTTCCTTCTCGATCACTTGTCATGCATGCACGTACTGATCGATGTTCGATCACTATTTCAGAGACACTAACCTAGCTAATCCAATGAAACGCAAGCTCTCACACAACGGTCAATAAACTATGCCCCCGCTCCTCCTTTATATGCATGATCAGGAAATATCTTTGGTGGTGTTAATCGATCATGAAATCCAGCATACAACAGTACACATTTATCTTGATTAGTTGCTACACAGTAGCCATATCTATCTGCTCTTGCCCTCTCTCTCTCTCTCAGAAAGAAGAGACTGGCTATAGCTTGCTAGTTGCTACCTATCAACAGTACAGCACAGGCCGCTTGCCTCTGCCATTGCCGGCCACATCTCTCTTAGTTTTCTCTCTCTAAATAAACACATTCGCTATGGTACTCTCTCTCTCTCTCTACCCGGTACGGGCAGTGTGAGATGGGCATGTGTGTATGTATAGTGTCTGCATCCATTATATATACTGCAGACAGGAAGCAAGAAGACAGTAGTCATATATGCTTCATTTCATCCTCTTCCTCCTCCCTCCCAGCAAACAGCTACCAACAAACTCCATCCTTCCATCTGCTTCCTTCTCCTCCTAGTACCCATTTTGTCTCTCCAAACCCAACCAACCAGCCACAACTAGAGACAAACTAGCTGCAAGCACCATACTTGGAGGCCAAACAGATCGAGCACAAGTAGGTTAAGCCACAAGGCACCAGAAGCTTCTGCTAGCTGATCATTAGCAGCTAAGTTGTTAGCTAAGTAGACGACGACGACGACGACATGCCGTCACAGCAGCAGCAGCAGGTGGGGTCGACGCGGTGGTGCCCGACGCCGGAGCAGCTGATGATCCTGGAGGAGATGTACCGCGGCGGCCTGCGCACGCCCAACGCGTCGCAGATCCAGCAGATCACGGCGCACCTCGCCAGCTACGGCCGCATCGAGGGCAAGAACGTCTTCTACTGGTTCCAGAACCACAAGGCTCGCGACCGCCAGAAGCTGCGCCGCAGGCTCTGCATGAGCCATAACCTCCTCTCCTGCGCGCAGTACTATGCCGCCCACCACCACCACGGCCACGGCTTCCTCAGAGGCGTCGCACCGCCGACTTCTCTTGCGGCCGCGGCGTACGGATGCAGCGTCTTCGACCAGGCGGCCGCCGGCCAGCTGCTCTCCCCAACGTCGCCCACCCCGGCTGCCGCAGCTGCCTACGGGTATTACTACCCCGCCACAGCCTTCGCTGCTGCACCGGCGAGCAGGTGCGCCGGCGCCGCCACTCCCCCGTCGCCCAGCTCACTGTTTCACTATCAGGTACGCATGCACGTTCGTGATCGATCATATCAGTGGAGTTCAAAGTTTCGTTCTTTAGCTAATCGATCCTTCCATGTGACGATGACTGGCAGGGCGGTGGCGGGGTTGTGGCGGCGGAGTCGCTCGGCCGGCCGGAGTACTCGCTGGGAAAGCTGGACAACTTCGGTGTAGCGTTGGACGACGTCGTGAGTACCGCCGCCGTCGATATGGGGCCGCCAGGGTTCGAGGTGGCACCACCGACGGCGCCGTTCTGCCGGCCACTCAAGACGCTGGACCTCTTCCCTGGCGGGCTCAAAGAAGAACAACACGACGTGGTTTGAGACTAATTAGCTGCTAGGCGATCGAGCGATCTTAATATCGATCTCTGCAGTGCACTGACATATCTTAGTTCGTCTCCCGATCCATCTAGCTAGCTTCTTATTAATGCTCAATGAGCTATGTCGTCTTCTTGTCCTTCTTCTTCGTCTTCTGATTTGTTTAGAGACCGGGTGTAGTTAGCTAGACATTAGAGGTGTACGTGCACGTCTAGGTAGCATGGAATGTGAAAGTACGTACGTACGTAAGTAGCTAGGCATCGCAGTATGAAATGTCGTTGCAGCAGCTTGTATGGAAACCTTGCTTTTAGCTGGTTACTATATAGGCTTTGCAGTGCTCATTAACTGGTGGAGCGGGTGATAAAAATGTATGACGAAATGGAATGTTCCTTGCCCATCTCTCTCTCTCTCTCTCTCTCTCTCTCTCTAAGATTAATATGATGAAATTTTTGCAAAGTTGTATGTGTTCTTAAAACACCACGACAGTATTTCCCAAATTAATATGGTGACTTAAAGCAGTGATTTCAGGACAGAAATTTACTGAAAGTTCAATCATTCTTTTGAGCCGTGAAGAAAGGTGATATTCTTTTTAGCTCTTCAGTCACAAATAAGTGTTGTCTTAGGTTGCATATAGTCAATATTTTTAAACTTTAGCTATAAATTATTCTTTATGTATTGGGTTTGAATATTTAAAATCAATACAAGTTAATTTGTCTCGAAAAGTAATTTCATAATATTATAATTTTGTTATATTTTATAAATATATTAAAAAATAGTAGTCAAAGATATATTTTGAGACACCATATCAATATCCAAAACAACATTTATTTATAACTGAATGGAGTAGTATCCTTAGCATCGCCATGTCTAATTAAGCTATCACTTGAAGCTAAGACACATGCTCTCCAATAATGTGCTTACTCGCGAGGAAGAATTGCTCCATGGCTAGGTGGGTGGAGATGCATAACCACAAGTATATATCTCCAAGAGTATATTAGGTTGTAAACATGTATGCGTATATATTGTTGACACAATTCACTGAATTTTGTGAATTAAGTTGACTTCACACGTACGCGCGGTATGCAGTGATGTAGCTAGATTAACTAGTCAACGGATACTTGCATTAATTAATTATTTTGTCGTACGTGCATCATGGCCATGATGATGCACGATTCAAAATTTGGTGATCCGATCCCCTGCGCATAGATAGATCATTTCGATCCACGTACGCATATCCGCGTCGCAAAGATCCTGCGCTGATTAATTCGTCGGGGATATAATACCGGTGTTCATCGGTCCTGACGTACATATAAGTACAATGAGATCGTATTATATACATACATACATACATATATACATACATACATGTACTTAAGAAGAGTAAGTGACATGACCCTACCTTTGTCAGTGTTTCCCGTCGTCCTGGATATATCGAGGCCAGTAATGATCTACTGTAGCAGATAATATACGTATATATATAGGACTTGACTTGGGAGTAGCAGCTCGATCGATCATTCGCTAGGTTCAAAAGTCGCAAATTCATTATCAGACGTACATATATACGTGGTACGCGCTATATATACACATATGTATGTACATATAAATACATGTATATGTATGTATACATATGTATATATATGTATACATACTGATCTACATACTAATATACGTAGGCAAATATTTTGGGGCTACGTACGTTGTACTTACTACGGCTCGGATCTTACGGATCACGGTTCCCATGCCTGGTTCGGCGAACCGCGACGTGCAACGCATATGCGTCATGCGTGCACGTACACCGTAAGTGGATGTACCACTGCACGCATGTATGTTACGTTAGGCGTATACCGTACGTGGAACTTAATCAACGTATTTCTCCACTGTTGATAACAAAAGCCGGAACATTTGATCGACCGATCAAATGTTAAACAAGTGGATCGACAGCCGTATGATCAAGTGGATAGGTGGCCGAGATCAAATGCTTCGGCCCCAGCTCGTGTTAAACAAGTGTCGGATTTATTTTGTGAAACGCGAAGATTTTAGCGTAAAGTTTGGATCCAAATCCTCCTTTTGAAACATGGCCATACTGAAAAATAAGAGAGGAGGAACAGAAATAAGGCCCATCCTGATCAGATGCAGCCCAAGCCCAGTACGGCCCATAGCAAGAAGTCGCCTTGGAAAGCCCATTACGGCCCATAGTAAGAAGAAGTCGCCTTGGAAAGCCCAGTACGGCCTAGCGCAATCCGTGTCGATTTGAAAAATATATATAAAAATAAGCTACTGTTGCTTGTTGGAAGACGGATAGGTTTTAAAAAATAAGGATATCTTCTATTAAAGGCAACATGTTAAAAAATCAAATAAACATTGTGTTCTATTATTCTTAAAATTCAAAATACTATTGAAATTGTTATGAATTTTTTTGAAAAAATTAGGTTGCAGAGGATATAAAAAAACCAACTGCTCACTGAATTAACCAGTTATTTTTTAAAATCTATCACATGTTGAAAGGGCAAGATTCAGTTTGTTTGGGCTCTGCTTGCTGGTTCCGCGAGCTTCTCCTTTTGCAAGGAACATGAGATCGATCATTGCAGGTTGGGGATCGCAAAGCCTGGTGGCCTGTAGCTACTATTCTTCGATATGATGCGGAGATCTCTGTTGATTTTGATGCGCTGGCTGGAAATTCCAGCGCGCCCTTGCTAATCATGTTCTCCTCTGCTAACTGCCCTAGTTGTTGATTGTAATTGCTGGCTGATTCGGTGAGCAGTTGATGCAAATCTAGTGAAAACATACTACGGGTTGTGGTCTAGAAGAAGCACCCGAAGAGTTCCGTCCTGTCCAATTGTTGTCTGGTAGCTTTGTCCTAACACTTTTGACAATTGTGCTGTTCGGTGTTGCAATGCAGATTAGATTTTTTTTAATGCATATTTGAATTTTGCAGGCTAATTCTGATCACGGGCAGACGGGCTTTTGGGAATTTGGCGTTTGGATTTTACCAACCAGTGTAGAACTGGTTTAAGAGTGTGCAATCGATTGAAAATAAAAGGGGTGTTTGAGCTTGAGTTTAGTTAAACTGTCAACCTCCATGGATGGGTGTAGATGTCTGGGAGTCAAAAGGGGAAATATGCATATTTGTTAACACTGAAAAGTTTGTGGCACAAGTAGTTTCCCATACCGTTCAGTGGTAATAGTACAATTTGTGGGCTAGGAGTAGGACCAGGTCTGTTTGATAGGTGGTGACTTTAGAGTTTTTGAAAAAAAAGAAAATCTCTCTATGAAGAAGTGATTATGGTTGTGATCGTTGAATTTTAGTTATTGATTCTTATAATAATTTTTAGCTTTTCAACCTAATAAAAGTTATAAAAGCTCCTCTCAGCTAGGGATGGCAATTGAATCAATCTCGGCCGGAGAATGCTTCCTCATTCCCATCCCCATTTAATTATTAGGGGAGAGGGGAGAGAAGTTTTCTTCCATTTCCATTCCCGCGGGGAATTTTACGAGGATCAGATCCCCAATAAAAATATAAAATTGAATCCTAGTTGATTATTTTTATATATTAATAATGCATTTATAGTATAAATAAGTAATTTATTGATACGTACGAGGGTAATTAATATAAGATGGGATAAAATTCGTAGGTTAGATAAAAAAAATATAAGAGTAATTTATTATTTTCCCTATGCAATATAATATTTGTACATTGATATACTAAGAAAAATATGTATATATGTGATATCAGGGATATAGCGGGGAGCGTCTTCCCGTCCCCATTCCTGTCCCCATATAAGTTTGCGGGGATCAAATTTAAAACTGAACCCTTAAATAAAAGTGACCAAGAAAGAATAATAGCTCGATAAGAGTTACCTCTTTTGCCGAATCATCAGGCGTGACGGTTTCTCGAGGAGGCAATTGAGGGGGTACACCAGTTGTTCCGTGAAAGCAAGCCATCCATACAAACCAAGAATCAATAGGCATATGCTTGATAATCAGAAAGACAGATGAAGAAGTAGTCATTGAAGGACTCGATTTCAATATCAATGGACTCTTTCCCCATGTGCGTTTGGGTGGTGGTTGGTCTGATGGTGATGACGATATCTTGGATCGAAGAGACCCTTCGACCTCTTGATGAGTTGATGTCTTCCCCTTATAGCTGGTGCCTGAGGAAGTGTCTTCTTGGTGGAAGTCTGGAATCTAGAATCCCAGGGACACATCATGTCAAATAAGCAATTATTAGTGCTTCTCTCCTAATCCAAGCAAATTCTTACCGGTGGTCAAGGATTCTCGAAGGAGTAGGGCTGGATAGAGCACTGTTGTCTCTTTTCAGCAAACAACTTGTTTAAACGAGCAGAGGTGTCTTGCAAAGATAGTGCTGAAAAACGAAGAAGTCACTCGAAAGAGATCAACTGTGGCTGTGAAAGAGCATTAAAAGGCTAACTAAATCTTACATCCGGCAGTGTCCCGGGAGCTATCATTATCTACAGTATAATCCCAAGTGAATTGATCCCACGCTTTCAAGGGGCTTAGCCTTCGACTGATGAAATCTTTGGCCACATGCCACCTGGTTAAGCCACTCTGCCTAAGTTCGTCATTCTTCTTGATGTAAAAGGCAGTATGGTCGAGTTCGCGATGCTTCTTCGACCAAGACGGATTTGGGTGGGGCTAAAGACCTCTATAAACCAAGGGAGAGCCGACGGGGTCGGGATTGGAGACATAAAACTAATGTTTTATCCAATCTTTTTGCCATGAGAAGATCAGAGCAACCAGGATATAAGAGTTCTTTATTTAGTTTCGTAGTTGGAGACCACAACCCCCGACACATTTATTTTCAGCATTCTTCTTCAGATGGTAAAAATACTGAAAAAGATTCAAACTCGACTCGATGCCGAGGAAGGCCTCATAAAGATGAACAAAAATGCTAAGCATGGTGATTGAGTTTGGGTTTAGGTGTTGAAGCTCGATTTGGTACCAATCAAGTACATTGAGAAGAAACTCAGAAGGGGGAACATTGAAATCGCAGCGAAAAAGGACTCAAAAACTACAATCTCATGGTCGAATTGGTACGATGGGAATTCCTCACCCGATGCTGACTTCCAGTTGGCCAAATCACGAGGAGGAATGATACTTTCATCTTCAAGTTCCTTAAGCTTTGATTCTTGCATTGATGAGATCGCCCAAGCTTCCGTTAGCAATATCATCTTGTCTAATTGCTTAGGGGGTACATCGACAGCCTTCAAGTTGGAAACTTTCTTTAGCGAGGAAGGAGAGGTGGCGTTCCCAGAAGGACTGGAGGCCATGGGGCAGGGATTTCTATATGGTGGCGCACATTTGGGTATAGAAAGGAGAAGGCTTGAGTGAAAGAGCTGGCGGCACAAGGGTGAAGTATGGCTATAGTCCAGGCTTGTACAGATAAATATTTTCGAGTTCAATATTTTCTTTGGTAACTGCTCCTATCACTGTGGTACCCCGTTCGGTGTGAAAGGCAGGATGATGGCGTTGTGCGAATCTCTACACGCCCATCTAAGTGCATTAAATGCTCATATACCCAACGTTTAAAAATTTAGAGATATTCTTTTTAACTCTACTCGAAGACGGATCTCGAGAAGTCGAGTTTTCAAGCCTTTCTCAAGTCTCGAGTGCAGACAACGGTAGGGCGCTCAACCCAATTTCCACTCGATACTCGGAACTGAGCTTTTCCTTGCTCGATTCTTTTGACTACAGGCTTGATCTACCTTACTCGACTAGGTTCAAACTTGGCAGTATTCGAGTAGACGTTTATGGGAATCCTCCTTGCTGAGTAGAGTTAGAAGACTAGCATCGAATATCTAACTATAGGGTATATACACATAGGGAGTATATCATATATGGACATGATACCTTATTCACATCTTTAATGACTCCAAATGTTGCGGACCTGAATCTGCGAGACTTGGTACACTTGAAGATCATGAAGGCCCATACTATGAAGGTCTCGATCGGGTTAACCAACTCGAGTACGACTAGTATTTAAACTGAATTCAACTGTCTTGCCTTGATCGACAAGATGAAGGACTCTCTATCGACTACGGCTAAGACAAAAGTGGCACTATGACCCCTTTATAAGCTAGGGACCATGACTCCCAAAGGGAGATGAGCTTGAACTTGTACAACTTAGGGCAAATCAACACCTAGGAAACTCGATGCAAGCATCTAAGACCCTCGGACAGACTTGACGAGTTCAACTCTAGTTTAGTTTAGATCCAATCTACTACTTGTAATAGGACTAGCCACCTTACTTGTACTCGAGATGATACATACACATTCAACCTTTATATAGGACGTACGATATTACTCTAACCGGAGGACCGAACCTGTTCACATCGCATGTCTTGTTTTATGCTCGATTCCTGATCTCGAAAGTACCCCGGTTCAATTACGGGCATATTATCAGAAACTAATATTTAACAGAGGTGGAGCCTAAATCAGCAACAAACAGTTGGTCAATTCAAATATCAAAATAAACTGCATGTGCAACATAAAATATTAACTCATCAAGTGTGATCCTAAGTAAGCATACTCGGACAGATAGAATAGGAATATCTACTATATTTGATAAAACAAGAACAAACAAGCTAACAATTAATACGTGAAGTTTCGAAGGCATTAAAACTTGAACGGTTGACAAGTTAAAGGAAATATCATCAATAGCTTAGCTTAGAAAGAAGATATAGTTGGGGAAGCAATCTAGAAGAAAAAAACTCTAGCTAGCTTGCTCGTGCCCGCAGCGCAGCCGCCGACACGTCGCCTTGGCCCAGCCGCTGCCGCCTCATGGCCCGCGCCCCCATCGCTTGGCTCGCGCCCGTGCTGCCACCGTCGCTGCCGCCCAGATCCATCTCATGATCAATGAGGAATAGAGAATAGAGCGCGGGCAACGAGGAATAGGGAATAAAGTATCCAGGCATGAGTCGTGGAGCGTGAGGAGCATCGCAGTGGGCCATGGTGCCATGAGATTAGTGGCCGCTGTGGTGGTATGACTTGGATCAATGTGGCGAGTTGGCAACATAGACTACTGTCTTTAAATAGTTTATCTACTGAATATTACGTATAGAGAAAAATCATAAAATTTTGGAGGTACGTACACCCTTGTCCCTGAGTGTTCTCTTTGGCATGCCTTTTATCCCTTTCTCCGGTGGAAGTGGATCGATCGACTTTTGCATAGTGGAGTGAGCTTTCAGCTTTGCATTGTACGTGAACCTCACGCACTGAAGCTCCGTGCGTGGGCGTGGACGACGTGCCTATGCAGATCACGCGACGAGAGGAGAGGACACGTGTGCCGCGGCGACTGTCTCCGGCCGGCTCGGCTCGCCGGAGAAGCCCAGAGTTGAGCGGACCTGGACCTGCCGCCACATGCGCCCGCTCACAGCCAGATGGGCCCCATCACAACACACCTCCGTATATATCTCTCGGGATCCCCATCCTCCCCCACGTAGCACCCGGACGGACACGGCCAAGGCGAAGGCTTTGCTCGAACAAGAAAGAGCACGAGCCGCCCGTACGGTCCAGCACCTCACCAGCCTCCACCTCCACCGCGCCGCCGCCTTCCTCACTTGCTCCCACCCCCAGTCCAGCACCGCATCCCCCGCCTCAAGAACACGCGCCGCCGTGCTTGCTTGCTCGCTCGACCTCGACTGACAACTGCGCGCACCGGCCGTCGGCTGAGAAAGCAGCAGCACCCGTTCCATCCCCTTCCCGCGCGCGGCCGACGATGGAGCACGCGTCCGCGTTGCTGGAGCTGGTGGCGCGGCAGGTGGACCCGGGGCAGCCGGGGTTCTGGCGGGACTTCCTGGTGGGCATGCTCAAGCCGTTGGCGGCCACCGCCGTGGTCGCCATGGCCGTCGCGCTCAGCTTCACGCAGCGCCTGGGGCTCGAGGGCGAGATGCTCTACGCCATCGCGCGCGCCTTCCTCCAGCTCTCCGTCATCGGATTCGTCCTCCAGTTCATCTTCACGCAGAAGAACGCGCTCTGGATCCTCCTCGCCTACCTCTTCATGGTAATTAACCAATCAGCAATTGAATCTCTCTGCGTCTGTGTTTATCCTCTTGCACTTCTTGATTTCTTCATCCCTCGATCGAGTAGAAAAGTTTCGCCTTCGAGATGATCGAGAGAAAATTTGAGTTAATTTAATCAATCAAACGCAGGTGACGGTCGCGGGCTACACGGCGGGCCAGCGCGCGAAGCACGTCCCCCGAGGGAAGTACATCGCCTGCGTTTCCATCCTTGTCGGCACGGCCATCACCATGTTCCTGCTCGTGGTGCTCAACGTCTTCCCCTTCACGCCCCGGTACATCATCCCCGTCGCCGGCATGATGGTTGGCAACGCCATGACCGTCACCGGCGTCACCATGAAGAAGCTCCGGGAAGACGTCAAGATCCAGAGGAGCCTGGTCAGCTCCGAGCCCCCTCGCACATTGCTGCTTAGTTTTTGTTTTCCTCGCGTATCTAGTTCATCTTGATCTTCTTCCAACATCACCAAGAACAAAATGTTCAAGGACAAGAAAGTCAACAGCTGTTACATAAGAACCAGCTCAGATTAGCTCGTAATGCACATACTCTAATAGACAGTTGCATGACAGGTGTTATGAGTTTAAAAAAATGAAGAATTTGTGTAATGATCACCATTACCTTACATTAGTCGTCAGCTGATGTTTGGAATCCTTGCAATTTTGTTTGCAAAAGGGAGCATAAAGATTATTATTTTTTGGTTCTCTTTCTGTTCTGCAGGTGGAGACTGCGCTTGCTCTGGGAGCGACACCGCGTCAGGCGACGCTGCAGCAGGTGAAGAGGTCGCTCGTGATCGCGCTGTCCCCGGTCATCGACAACGCCAAGACGGTGGGGCTGATCGCGCTGCCCGGCGCCATGACGGGGCTCATCATGGGCGGCGCGTCGCCGCTGGAGGCCATCCAGCTGCAGATCGTGGTGATGAACATGCTCATGGGGGCCTCCACCGTCAGCAGCATCCTCTCCACCTACCTCTGCTGGCCGGCCTTCTTCACCAAGGCCTTCCAGCTTCAAGACAAGGTCTTTGCTGACTAGTGACTAGAAATCAGCTGGTGGTAGGAGTGGAATCTGAAGAGATCGTCCTTTTGAATTCTCTCTAGTTGAGAAGGGGGAAAGATTGTAACTTTCAATGTCAGTGTTGATGGTAAATTGCTGAATTTTCATGCTCATATCCATGTTACGAAGTAAAAAGGGAGTACTGATACTGTGGTGAGGAACAAAAAGAGCATGCACTCCTGCAACCAGTGGGCACTTTGTCCATCACTGATTCTGCAACCAATTCTATCATCTCTTTTATCTTCGTTTTGGCATTTTTTCTTTTCTTTATCTTATCCTCCAGTGAAATGGATCGATCAACTTTCTGCATGGTGGAGGGTGCTTTTGCGCATTGTATAGTCCAATTGTGATAAATAAAGTTTCCTTTATCTAAAAAAGCCATAATAGTCGAATATTTTTCAGAAGTTACTTGAACGAAAAGAGGGAGAAAAAAAATAGAAAGGAGAGATGAAACTAATCAACACTGAAAAAGATAAGGAACGAATTCTCTCTTTTTTTGAGAGAAAGGAAGGAGTTCTTTTTATTTTGTGAGGCGCGATAATGAAGAATATAGCATAACATGGATATGCCATTGGGTCCACATGCCGTTTCGTTGTTGGGCCTGAGCAAAGCTTGTGCTCTAAATCAACCAGCAAGAAGAGTAACTTCTGCTGGAGGCCATCCAGCTGCAGATCGTGGTGATGAACATGCTCATGGGCGCCACCACCGTCAGCAGCATCCTCCCCAACCTCTGCTGGAGGCTCTTCTTCACCAAGGCCTTCCAGATCAAAGACGGGGTTCTTTGCTGACCAGTGGCTCTACAAAGTCGTCCCTACCATCCAACTGCATAGAACCACTGCAAGATTACAGAAGCAGTCGATCAGGGAAGAATTTTCAGAGAATATTTATGGGCAGCATCTATCGATGGATCAGGGAATAATATATCCTGAGAAAGTTTTTTATAGATGGCATAATTAAAGGTCAGTTTGGTACGCATCTAAGTTTGTCACATATAAGTTAGTCACATCATAGATTTTTTAGGCAACTGTTTGCTTGACTGTTATAACTGTAACAAATTATACTTTGTTAGCTCCTGATACATAAATCATACACTTAGTTTTTGGACTAATTTTGTCATACTTGTGGTTAAGAATTTGTTAACCATACTTTTTATAGCAAGACACACTTTATTAATCTTAGTTGTAGCAAACTTAGACGTGAACCAAACATGCCCTTAGCACTCAACAATGTCTATCAGCATCAACACAACAGAAAATAAATATCGTTCTCGTTATGTGGAATGTGTATAATATACCGGAGGCATAATTTGCTAAGTGACTGGATTGCAACGTGGGAACAAACTTATCTTGAGCAAGCATCGATCGATTATACCGAATAGGTTTCTTGCCAAGATACTGTGTATAAACAAGCCACTTTCACCGGTTCCTCTTCCACCCAATGATAGTAGCATCATGAATTCGTCTTCTCCAATGGAGAGTCCTGAAATTTGTAAACAGCCACGATATTCACTGGATCTTCCTCGCCAACATGATTCCTGTTCAATGATGGCCCCTCTCATTGTCGTTGCAGTGGCAATAGCCGATCGCCTTGTGCGAGAGGGGCAGCTGAGCCAAATAGAGAGGATGAAAATGGCACTAGGGGAGTGAGCGGTATCTCAAGAGAGACCTGCACGAGGGCGACAATAAAGTTTCTGAGCTGCTGCTTCTTTGACGATCTACATAGTTGTGAGTGGGCATTGCTTCCAATTCGCATCAAACCTACTGCGAGTTCATGCCTATTTTGATTACCATTCAGATCCACTGCCTGCTATTATTCTTGGACTAGTTTGCATCATTAGTTATCAGCGAATTATATCTGCTTGTAAAGTCTGGTGATAGAATATGACAGCGCCTTTCCAACAGTGCAGTGAGAAGGGAAAAACTGTAACTTTCAATGTCAGAGTTGATGGTGAATTACTGAATTTGGTGATGTGAGCAGCTTATATTTGTCTTTAAATCTCTGGTTTTGTTTTAGAAGGGAGATTCCTCGGCTTTTATTGAAAACCAATAAAGAGTTGCAACAACAACCAAAAAAAAAAAAACCAAAAATACAGACAAACAACCAAACAAACCAGACCCAAACAAAAACAGAAACCTAAAAACCGGGTACGAGACAGGACAAACAAGCAAAGGTTTAGACGTACAACACACACAGAACCTACGCACCCGCTAAAAGCCCCAAAAGACGACAGACGTTCGCCCTGAGAACGAAAGAGCCTCAGACCAGCAAAGCAGACCTCCAGGTGTTAAATCCCCCCCCACATCAGAGCAGCCCACAAGACTGACATCGAACGATTTGATCCACTGCATCATTCTCGACAGCATAGCCTCTATGGTCAGTTTATCATCAGATTTTAGAAGGACCTTTCACTTCTACAAGTACGAAACCCCAGAAAACAGAATGTCAATTGGTGAACTAGGGAATTTCCTCTCATGTTTATGCTCGTATCCATAGCTTATTTTTTTCTTGAAGAACGCACAAAAGATTTGGAGAAACTTAATAGCTAACTGAGGAATTCCACCTAGCCACTTATCATTCCAAAAAAGAATTTGGACGGCCATTTATCTATAGCTTAATGATCTTTCAGCAATCCAAATGTTTTCCGAGAAGGTCCCATCAGCATAGTGCATAGTTTGTTTGGCTGTGTGTGTGTGAAGGGCCCAAGAGCCCATGTAGCTTGTATATCCATATGTAATTGTAGTCATGAAATGAACAATCTAGAGAGATATGTTTTCCCAAATTCCTCAGTTCAATTCCAAGATTACAGGAATACATAATGCATTGTCAGAGTAATTTTCAGAGTAATAATGCTGCAAATCAATTCTGCTGCAAATAGAACTTTCACTTGGTACAAGCCCTCCAGCAAAGCACAGAACCAATCGATTGACCAGAGAATAATCTTCAGAAATTATATACTGTTGGCATCGATACTCGGTGTTAGCGTCAATTCACAACAGGAAAAGCATCTTCAGAGAATTGCCGTGGACAGGATAAACGCAGGGTATGGGTATAAGCATCAATCCACCACAGAGAATAATCTTCTGAGCATTTCTATGCACAGCATCAATGCAGGTTATCAACAAGGTTATTCATTTACTTATTAGCAAACCTGTCTTGTCACTCGCACACAAGCTAGAGAACTGAAATATAAGGGAAGGATGAACGATCACCCTGCTAAATACAAGGCATTCCCAACAACAGCAGTTGCGGAAGCCTAAACGAGAGTTCAGTACCATCAACCATGGAGAGCACATCACTTCCACTTCTTGAACTTGCCGTGTCCATGCTTGCCGTGCCCATGCTTGCCGTGCTTGAACTTGCCATGGCCGCCATGGCCTTGGCCATAACCACCATGGCCTCCATAGCCTTGGCCATAACCACCATGGCCTCCATAGCCTTGGCCATAACCGCCTTGGCCATAACCACCTTGTGCTCCGTGGCCGTAACCACCTTGTGCTCCGTGGCCGTAACCACCATGGCCTCCAAAGGCCCCCAATCCACCGTGTCCTCCTTGACCGTGAGAAAGCTTGTTTGCTCCATAAGCAGCAGCTGCAGCGGCTGCGCCTCCAGCTAGCAGTGGCCCCATGTGTCCCCCACCAAGGCCGCCCCCGTGACCTGCAACCACAAGGGTCCATGAGCATCAAATGAGCTTCACCATTTGGTTGAATCGACACAATAGAACTTAGCATGGTTCGAGTCCTCCTCGAGGCGAATTTGAGTAACTATTTCTTCTTATTTACAATACCGCATAGTTCCTCCTAGATTATTCGAGTTTTTTTTTTCTACAATAGAACTACCTACCGAATTCCCATAATCACAACGATATCATGAGACCAAAGTTGGTGCAACTGTGCAAGTGTAGGAGATGCAGTACTGAACAATAAAATGTATCTTGCAGTACAACATAATTAGTAACAATCAGCAATTTAACACAATCTTAGAACTCCTTAGTGTAATATAAAATAAGCAAATACCCTTTTTTATTTGAAAGATTAAGAAAAGCACAAGCACTTGCTGGAGTTCAGTAGGAATGATATTGCTAGCTATTCTGATGGCTCTGTACTTTATAAGCTAAGCGTAGAATTGAAGAGCAATCCATACCCTGTTGAGATGAGCCAGGGTAGCCTGCAGGGGGATAGCCACCTGGTTGAGGGTATCCACCTGGTTGAGGGTACCCATGCTGTGGAGGGTATGCCCCAGGTGGAGGTGGGTAAGCCCCCGGTGGAGGCGGGTATGCTCCTTGCGGAGGGTAGCCTTGCGGAGGGTATCCCTGCTGCGGATACCCTTGTCCACCGGCAACGCCGTGCATCAGGTTTGAGAAGAGCCCCTTGTCGCTCTCATTATTCTTGTCCTTCCCTCCTCCCATTGTCTCCCCAAGCTGTCTGAAGAACGAACAGGTAGAACATATAGCAAACTGTGAGAAAGGATGTTCTGAACAAAGTTTTGACATATCCACAAAATGCATTATGTTGAACAGGTGATTGCAGCGACAAAAGGGAATTGCTTAACTTTAGATGTTTATCTAATCTGGAACTAGTGGACAACGAACATGTTTTTGCTGGATATAAGTTCTGATCGAACCTTACATATTCTGTTTTTTTTTTTTTGGGAAAAGGGAGCTTTATTAGCTCTTTACATCAAGATGATACAAACGCACAAAAGTTTACCCCGCATAACTATGATGAACACAACCACTGGGCAATTCCATGTTGAAACAGATCATGTCATAACCAAGCAAAAAATATGTATTCAAGACATGATAGTTAGCCATGGATTGTGGATGTACATTCGAATTTAGACGCTCACTGGTTTCTAAACAAACAATCGAATAACCATGGTCCCTAATTTCATACTGCAGAGCATGCAACTGGGTAGAAGATCTCTACTGCTCATTTGCAATCAGATGAACCATGGTCAAGCAGGAAATAAATTCTGAACGAATAAATACTTCGCAAACAGTAGGATCCACTGGTTGCCTTAATTAAACTCCTAGAACTTTGGTTAAAAAAAAGAAGTATACAACTCCTAAAAGTAAGTGTAAGAAAGCAAACATTTTAGCTCTGATCCTACTATGATCAAGCAGGAAACTGATTCTAAACGAAAAAATAGTAATTTCCACAAACAGCAGATCGCCTGGTTGCCCAGATCCAACTCCTAAAACTAAACTTAAGGAATAAACATTTTCAACTCTTCCGCACTAATCACTGCTCCTCCACAACCCACAAAATCCCCTCTATACTATATGATAAACTCCCCATGTCCAGCTCCAGCTCGACCAAACATAGGGGAGGGAGGGGTTTGTATGATCACCCCCACTACGACCTAATCAACCCGCTCTACAGGTCGACGGATCTCACCATCCACACCCAGCTGACCAAACGATCACCAAGATGACTAGCAGAAAGGAAAGGTATAAAAGCAAAGATGAAGCAAACATTTACACGCGAGACCAACGCCGCATCCGCCCCAAACACGGTGGAACAAAAAAAATCTACAGGTTGACAACGCAACAAACAGGATGAGAGGCAAATCAGGGAGATTTAGCATACCAAAAGACGCGAACCCTGACGATCAGCAGCACAAGCAGTCGATCTTGGCGATGCTTGCGTGTGAGAGATGGGGTGGCGATGTTGTGTTCGACTGCTCCCTTCCCAATCCCCCTCCCGGCTATATATATATATCCTCGAGGAAGGGAAGGGAAGGGCCGAAGGCAACTAATGACGCGTGCGGCGAATCTGACTGACATGCGGGCCCAGGACGGGTTATTCGCGGGGCGAGTGGACGGATAGGCTTCGACCCTCGGCGCAACGTCGCTGACGTGCGGGCCCGGACCACACGTCTTTCTTTTTGAGGCAGTGGACCACGCGGAGAGGAGGGAGGAGGAGGAGGAAAGCAACGCGACGAAGCAACCCAACCAAGTCCACCGGCGGTCCCACAGCGTAGTGAATGGATCGGTTTGACAGATCTTTATTTTAAAAAATTATTAGAGTTAGATACGTCTAGCTTTAAAAATTTATAAAGTTGAAGCTATAAATATATTACAAATATTTAAATAAATCATCTTATTTATATTTTAAATTAACATAGTAGTTTAAATCATTTTATTATATAGTATATGATTTTAAAATCTGATGTGCAGTTAAAAGCTGGAGTTCTCGCACACGGGGAGAACCAGCGAATGGACACAGATATTTACGTGTGATTGACGACGTGCCGACGCGTGTAAAGAAATAGAAATCTTAATTTGAGGCGGCCCAGATGGACCCACCTAATCGGCCCGTTTAGAGTGACTCGCCGAGTTGGGCCTGCTCTGACTTTGTTGACCTTTCTACGAGCTGGAGCTTTTTATTTTTATATTTCGAAAATAAAAATTATAAAAATAGACATATGTTTGAAATAATTGTAGAATTAGTTTGAAAGACTATGTACAATAAAATTTATTTTTTTATTGTACAAATTATATATTTTTTCTAATTTTTTAAAAATCTATGTCTTAAGTATCCTCTATATCACTAATTTTTTTAAAAATGTTTTGAATTTTTAGATAATATGACGTAATATTTTTTATTTTTAAAAAAGGGGCTCAAGTTTTTTCAACGACCTTTATTTTTCCAATTTTTTATTTTTGAAATATAAAAAATCTACAGAGGATGCCCGTCCCTCGAGAAGCTTTCTCCGCGGTGACTAGCGGTTGGGCAGCAAGGATGGCCGCTGTAATTTCTCCAATCTCCTATTTAAAAAATGAGTAATCCATGTATCGTCAGTTTTTCCTGCCTTCGCTCAGATCTTCGTCCGCCCGTCGCGACCCCTCTATCGTCATGCCCCCAACCTCTGCTGCGCACTTCTCCGTTATCATAGATGGCAATAATGCTACGAGACGGAACACTGCCCATCTACGCCGATTACGACTTTGTTCACTGGAGGATGTGTCTCAGGAAGGAAAATACTTGAATAGATATCAATAAATGTGATTAGACAAGTTATGTATGAGCGTCCCGCGACCAGCAAGGGCTGGTCGCGGGATCACATTATATCGCAAGGAAGCTGGTCACGCAAGCCTCGCTTTGCTGGTCGCGGGATCACATTATATCGCAAGGAAGCTGGTCACACAAGCCTCGCCTTGCTGGTCGCGAAATCACATTATATCGCAAGGAAGCTAGTCACATAAGCCTCGCGCTGGTCACACGATGAGCCAGAGTTCAGAAAATATCCCCCGCTGGTTGCCATATCCCTCGTGGAGCTCGTTAGCCAGGATGCTCCCTTACTCAATACTCTAACAATACTGCAACTGCAGGAGTTCGTGGTGGTTTGGATATTGCTATTGGGGGTCGTCTTGCTGCCGGACCAGTAAGATACGACCACTTGGAGATGGACAGTCACCGGTACCTACACGGTGAAGTCCGCATATGAGATATAGTTCATAGCGCAAGACTACCCTTCCAAGACACGTTCTTCTCGAAGGCGAACGCTGAACCGAAGGTGCGGTGCACGGCAAACTGCTTACGGCTGACAATTTGGATTTGAGAGGTATGGATAACAGAGTTGTTTGTGCTCCGTGTCATCAACAGTCAGAAAACGGTGGATCATCTTCTCATTCACTGTCTCTATGCCAAACTGGTCACTTCGCAGGTGCTGCTATGGCTCCATTTTGCTAGTAATGTTGAGGTGGCCGAGTTCTATGGCTCTCTCACAGAATGGTTACATAGGGCCACCGCGTCAGGGCCGCGTCAGGGACGAGCACAATCTTATATGCGTGGTGGAACATATAGAAAAAACGAAAGCGATCTTTGTTCGAAGGATGCGAAGAAGACTACGTGAAGATGGCGCACAAAGCAAAAAGGAGGATATCAACAATCAACGCATTGGGGATCTAAAGTTTTTTACTCCACGTTCAACTTTGGGTTGCCGGCCTTTTCTCCCGTTAGCTTTTTCCCTTTTTTCGTGTTAGTTTCTGCAAGTAGCCAGCTTCGAGCTGCCTTTGTTTTTTCGGTGAACTGCTTGTCGTTTCATTCCTAAACTCTTTCCCTGCTTAAATGAATCAGCAGAGCACCTGCCACCTTGCTTAAAAAAAATAAAAAATAAAATAAAATTCATATGAGCCTTGTTGAAACTGTACATTGTAGATTTGTAGTATTGTACACCCAAGCCGTACATGGACGTATCTACAGTAGTACATATATAGATCATATGACTTGGAAGAAATCCTGCTGAACGAGAAAAGTTAAACAACAACATTGTTCTAGTGGCAAATCGAAACTCCAATGCCTCCTCTTTCTTTTAGTTCATCACCTCCTCTTGTTCTTGCTGCCGATGAGCAACACAACATAGAACAAGGCCCTGAACACGAAGCCCCATGCCACGGTCACCAGCAGGCACTTCCACTTTCCTATATCCGTCACGGCCTGCTGCGCCAGCACGTCGGCGCCGGTGGCGACGCAAGTGTTGGCCGTGATGTTGGTGCCCAGCGTGGCGCTGATGGCGTCGAGCACCTTCAGTTTGACGGCCTCTGGCATGCGCCCTATCGGGCTGCCGTCGAACATCTGGACCCCTCGCGAGAAGCACCGCGATGCACCAACAAACTCGTTCTGAAGAACTGCTTGGTACGGGTACTTCACCAGGGACAGGTAATGGAACCACAGCCAGTAGTCCGGTATGCGGTCCCGAGTGATGAAGAAGCCGGAGAACAGGAGGAAGTACGCTAAGATGGCGACGACCACCGTGTAGCCCAGCATGACGTGCGGCACCACGGCGGAGAGGAAGGTGACGAAGCCGCTGCCCGCCCAGAAGGAGGCCAGTACAATGAGCACGAAGAACATGAACGAGGCGCCGCCGCCGGCGAGGCCCACGGCGAAGAAGGTGGTGGCCGCGAAGGCGAGCGACAGGAGCACGAGCGGCGGGAACGCGACGACGGCGTTGGCGAGCACGTAGGAGATGCGGCGGTAGGCGTTGTGCGCCGTCTCGCGCAGGTAGATGTGGCGCTCCTGCACGAACACCGGCAGCGCGTCGGCGCACACGTAGAACATGGTCGACATGCCCATGGCGAAGAAGCCCAGCCGCTCCTGGACGCCCTTGGGCGTGTCGTCGAGGCGCCAGAAGATGGTCGCCAGGATGAACCCAGTTACCATGATCGTTCCCAGCCGCATGGCAAAGAGCTCTGGCATGCGCCCCGTGTTGGTGAAGGACCGTTTCATAAGCACCCACACCTCCGTCCACGGCGGGTTCGCGAACGTCGGAACCGACCCGCTCACCGTCCCGCTCCCGGCGACCAGCTTCCCGCAGGACACGCTCTGGGCGATCGCGAACTCCAGGGGCATCGTGCTCAAGAGCTTGTTGTCCTTGTCGACTTTGGCCTGCTGCCACTTGGCGTTGAAGTCGACGAGCGCGGCGCCGCCGTCGGGCTGGCGCTCGAACTCTCGGATGGTGTCGAGCGCGAACTCGGCGGGGTTCTCGTTGTCCGGGATGGCCGCGCCAAACTCTGCGAAGAAGGGCTTGAGGCCGGCTGGCGTGCCTGCGTAGACAGTGCGGCCACGCGAGAGGAGCAGGAGGCGGTCGAGGATGCCGAGGATGCGGGCGCTGGGCTGGTGGATGGTCATGATGACGACGCTGCCGCTCTGCGCGATCCGGCGGAGCACCTGCACCACCATGAAGGCGCTCGCCGAATCCAGCCCCGAGGTGGGCTCGTCCAAGAACAGCAGGATCGGGTCGTGTATTATGTCCGTGCCGATCGACACCCGCCGGCGCTCGCCTCCCGACACCCCGCGGTGGCCCTCGTCGCCGATGATGGTGTCCGCGGCGCGGGAGAGGCCGAGCTGGTCGATGAGCACGTCGACGCGGGCGCGCTTCTTGTCGGGGGAGAGCGCGCGCGGGAGGCGGAACTCGGCGGCGAACAGCAGCGTCTCGCGCACGGTGAGCATCGGGTACAGCAGGTCGTCCTGCATGACGTAGGCGGCGATGGCGCGGAGGCGGCGCCCGTGGAGCGGCTCCCCGTTGAGCGTGACGCTTCCGCGGAGGCTCTCCCTCGCGATCCGCCCCGCGAGCGCGTCCACCAGCGTCGACTTGCCCGACCCGCTGGCGCCCATGACGGCGAACAGCTCCCCCTCGCGCGCCTCGCCAGATATGCCGTCGAGCAGCGTCTTGGTGTGCCTGGACCCGGACGGAGGCGCGTCCGCGGACGCGAGGCGGTTGCTGGCCCGCGACGGCAGGCACCCCAGCCCGCCGCCCTTCTTGACGCTGTACGACAGGTCGGTGAAGTTGAGCACGTACGGGACAGGAGCGAAAGGCTGCATCGCCTGTCCGCCTGCCTCGTCGGCGTCGATGTCGATCACTGCGTGGCCCGAGGTCCCCATGTATGTTGCCTCAGCCGACGCGAACTCGGCGGCGGGGCTTGGTTTGGCCGGCGTGTCGTTGCGGAGAGCTCTGCTCTGCTCCGGTGTGCTGCGCGGGCAAGTTTGGTGTGCGGAGAAGGGCCGTGTGCTCGTTTACTTATATAGAAGGGGCCGATTGAGTAAGTCTCTGAGCCGGGTCCGATTCGTACTACTAGTCGTACTGCCAATTGAGTAGGAGGCCGACGATTTTTTTATTTTTTAAATTTAAAAATTATAAATATATACGTCTATTTTAAAAAACTATATATCTAAACTCTTTTCATGGTTGAAATAGCAATGGCTAAGTGTCGTTTGTTGGAAGTACACATAGACAGTGCCTTTTGAGTTCTCAAATCTCGAGCATATAGAATGGTGGTGTTATGTGGTGCGAGATTTCATTAATCTTTACTGCTTAAAAAATACGTAGTGCTACCTTTACGTAGTATGTCTTCACGTAGTATGTCTTCACGTCCTGCAGATTAATCCTAAATTTTGCAGAAATTATCCACCTCATACTACTCGATAAATACTCGATTCTCTTCACCTGTTCGGCCCGCGCCCTGTCTCCCTGGCCCACCAACACTGCGTCCCCCTCATCGTCTGGACCATCACCACGCTCGCCTTTGGGCTGTCGTGCAAGGATATCCACATCGGTGGGCACCACAGGAGCGGCAAGGACAAGAACACCCAACCAACTATATTATTTACTGTAAATGTTGTGCTCCCGTTGCAACGCACGTGTATTGAACTAAGTAAGATAAGGTAAGTGTTCACTTTCACGATCTCAGGTGTAGTGAAATTTGAGCTTAGACTTTACATTGTTTGTCCAGATCTTGAATGATCGAAACTCTAGAAATTCTTAAAAAAAAATTGCACAGCTTCTAATTTGATTTTGTAGACTCTTCGTATGATTATCTATCGTATTTGCCATGGCCCAACATATCAATCTCTCCACACACGTCCAAATAGATCTAGTTTGTGCGCTCCCTTTTGTCTGCACCTCGACATCCATAGGAGCATCTTTAATAATATATTCAAGCATGTAATATAGTATAAAAAAGTTTACATATATCTTGAGCTACATTATAGATAATTAGGTTTTTTCTCTTCTCACATTAACTCTTATCTATATTAATAAAAATATGATGTGAATATCATTATAGCTAGCTTACCTGAATAGTTAGAGGCTCGTCTCTAAGATCGCGCTTGTGATTCCTCCTACAAACCGTGCAGGTGATAGATAAAACCATGCATGATTCTGCCAGCGCAAGAGCCGATCTGTAGTTGTTAAATACGCATTTAATTACCTGAGACCACATTTGAAGTATTATTACGCGTTGAATTGGGCACCGGCAAGGTAGGAGCTGCATTTAGAACCCGACAAGGAATATAAATTCTAGACCGCACTATGTTTTGCTTTAGAACATACTCCATCAGTTTACAATAAGCGTTGTTTTGGATAACAGCATAGTTTTCAAAATATAACTTTAACAATTACCTTTTGTTTTAACATGTTGATAAAACATATCAAAAGTACATTATTATAAAAATATTTTTAAGATAAATCTACTTATGTTATTTTTTAAGTATTCAAACTCAAAGTTTAAAACAATTGAGTGCGCATAACCTAAAACGACGTTTATTTTGAACTAGAGGGAGTATGTTGTATCATCACCAGGTATGTGATTGGATGTACCTTGACCTTGAAGGAGTAGAGAACATGGAAAAGCCCTCGTGGATGCATGGATGCAGGCACATATAGTATAGTGCATTTACAACCATCCATATAAGATGTCTTAGGTCACCTTACAGAATTGTCAATTAGGGCAAAAATAATTATTTTTTAGCAAATTTTTAGCCGCCATCTCTTGAACCCTGCCCTGCCTCGTCGTCATCAACCTAGCACTGTATTGTGTCCCAAAGGTCATCCATCGGTCGCCGTCATCTCCCCACCGTCGGAGCTCGACACCCGCGTGAAGACCGAGCCACTGCTGCCATCTTCACCTCCGGTCATCGTCACTACCCTCCTCGCTCATCATCCACCGTCAGTGAGGACCCTTTCACCTCCCCCTTCTCTCCCTCTACTTCGGTCAAGCCTCGCTACCCTCTCCTCACTGACAGAACGATGTTGCTACATGGTAGGTAAACGGGTATGCCTGTGGACGACAGATTTGTTCCCCGCTCTTCACTCGTAGGCGAGCTAAAAACTAATAGATACAGATATAGAAGAGCACTATCCGTACCCACCACACTCAATTGTTATCCCTAGATGGAATGAGTCCACGATGACTGCGGCCAAGCTTGTGTCCATGGAGCAGGAGCATTTTAGTTATTTTTAGACATTCCAAGGATGTTATACAGTGAAGTCCGAAACATTTTAGTTATTTCAAGCCCAAAGGTACATAAGGATTCAGAAAATCAAAGCTGAAACCTTGCGTAACAACGATCATGTGACAAGAACTTCATCATCCACGACGATCAGGGTCTCGACGCTCTGCAGCTCTTGCTGTCGTGCCGTGCCATGTCATGCCAATTGCAAAGAGTAACCACTGCCGTAACTTGCTGGCGCCTATAAAACTGAAACTGGCAAAGTAGCAAGGACAAGACTATGCCAACGATTACGCCCGAGAGCAGAAAATCTTTGTGCAGCAACTCTAACCACCCGTGCACCTTTCTTCTCAGTCAGTATCTGGGAGTACATTCTGACAATAGTGACGCATGCATGCAGCACTTAACCACAGTTATCAGACTGAGCGTCGACAAGCCACAAACCATGCGACTACTCACTTATTCAGATTGCAGGCTACTTAGTTCAGTTATATCCTAAACACATCAAGCATAGCCCAAGGGCAATAAATCCTGACAGGTTTAAATCGAAAGCACAGGAAAATAGTCACCGTTACAGAAAGAAGGGTGCATAAAACAGTTTGATATGTCTAAACTGATGATACAACCATCACAGCCAAATCAGCACATTGCATCATGAAGCGTCACTAACTGCCATGGGAGGTTTTCAGGGGGATTCGCTTCCTCTTGGTGAAGCACGGCGGTCATCATCATCATTGTTGTTGCCATTGTCCTTGGGACTTGGGCTATGATCACCCTTAGGACTCGGGCTGCTCCCATTGGCCGCAGGGCTACGGTAGCCATCAGATGGGCTCCGGCTCCGACTGTTCTCCCTCCCCACAGGGCTGTCACCACGGTCTGAGCCATTGCGCTCACCATTGTCCTTTGGTGGTGGGCTCACCCGATCCTGGGGGCTGGGACTCATTGGGCTCCTACTACCATCAGGTGTGGGGCTGCGCTCCTTTTCCTTTGCAGGTGGCGAGACGGATCGCCTGGGGCTCCTGCTGTAGCTAAGACTCCTTGATCTCTTCTCATCATGGGCACGGCGTCCACCCCTGGGAGACCCAGACAGGGATCTGGATCTAGATCGGCTGATTATAAGAAAAAAGATAGTTAAAACAAGCAGGACTACTAGATAAAACAATAACAAATTAGTAACACAAACAAACAGCACGAGAGAAATAACCCACTGCAGGACTTATTCAGCATACCTGTAGCTCCGGCTTCGGCTGTAGCTCCGACTACGGCCCCGTCCACGGCGTGGAGTTGGGGACCTTGAATAACTTCTCTCACGCCTGGCAAAAATAATATCAAGAGCGTTTTTAAGTAAAACCACTCAAGGAAAAATACAGTAATACAATGGCATATAGCACTGGAATGGAGCTGAAGACCGTAATAAATCAACACCTGAGACTCCTTGGACTGTTCTGGCAGTTTCTTTCGATATGACCCCTTTCTCCACAGCGGTAACATTTGTTCTTCCAGTCACCAGCCTTGCAGTCTCTTGCCCAGTGACCATCAATTCCACAGTTAAAACAACGGCCTGTTCCTGGCGGAGGCCCCCTTCCCATATATTCACGTGAGCCACCTGAACCACGTGGAACCTGCAAGCACAAGTTGTTTGTAAGATCATAAGCAAGTGCAATACCAAAATACATATGCTCATTTAAGCTGTAGCTTAAAAAAGAGGAAAACAAAAATAATCAGTACACTCAGAAATGGTATAACCAAAATGGCATCTTACCCCTTTAGCAAACTCAACAATAATGCGGCTCCCGTCAACCTCCCTGCCATCTAGGTTGTATTGCGCGTCATCAGCATCACGAGGATCACTGAATTCCTGTTAGGTAATTTGCAAGAAGAGGCAAAATAAAATATGCCAAAAATGTGAAAAAACTGATTTTCCATACAGCAACAAGTATGCAAAAAATAAATGTGAATTTTTGCAGAATTAAACTGAGGGTAGTAAATTCACATACAATAAACGCATAGTCGCGCTTCAACTCCACTTCTCGTATTCTGCGCAAATGGTTGCCACAAATAGTGAGTCAAGTACTCAAATGCATCACCAGCTAGCAACTTCCACTAAAACAGTCAACAACATTACACCAAGGGCACCCTTCACCAAAGTCCTCCACAAACTTTGGAACAATGGCCACCAATTCCACCAAAGGAACCCCTCCACCACAGACCTCCCGAGTTGAGTAAAAAACCGAAAAACCTTCAACAAGACCATTCAAGTTAAACACACAGGGCCTGGGGGTCAAACTTCTACATTATGCTTAATGAAATAACATAAAATGCCAAGCAGAATGGCTTGGCGAGACTCATCCACAAGTAGCTCGGAAAGATTCATAGTACCACTGAACCCAACACCTGCTATAGACCACCTATTATGAACAAGGATAGGAAGAACTCCTCGTTCATTAGTGTAAGCTACATACTACGTAAAGACCTGCATCCCCACAACAGGTCAGAAGGCTTGACAAGTTACACTTTAAGAAGTGATGCCCTGATGTGTAGCACAAAATTTAACCACGCTATGTTGCTATAATGCCAACTGCTCATGATAAGTTGTAGCACAAAACTGGTGTTTGACTCTCATCACAAGGCATAGCATATTCTGAACTCATGAAAGACTATTCAAAGCATTGCAAAATTCTTTTACTTGAGAAAACTTTTACAGAACTCTTAATGCACGTAGTGTTGTTCTTACCTTCCGTATTTGCTGAAAAGGTATTCTAGGTCACGGGAACGAGTGCGGGAGGACAGTCTACCAACATACAAGCGTGTGTTTCCATAACGATCATCGTAGCGAGGCATATCTCCTGAACACAAGAACACCCTCCATCAGTCCATTCAAATGCTAAATAAATAAAGCAAGAGTACACATAATAGTATGAACACTATAGTTGAGATATAAAATGCACATAGCGTACAAACAACTCTATCAGAACCCTCTAAATAGTAGGCACTATCTAGAAAATTCTCCCCGCTCTACCCCAGCACAGTTTGATGGCAGTGCAGAATATCGCAGCAGTTGTAGCATCTCGCGTCACAAGTGGCATCTTGATATGGCGGGTAGCAGCAAGTATACAAACCAAACTTATGCTGCTCAGTTATCATGAGAGCCACCGGAGAGAAATTACTTTGTGAACAGTAATCTATGCAATTATCGATGTTAGCATACATCAAACCATGGGCTGGGGGCTCAGTGGTAGCCCCCTTTTACTAAGCCATGTAATTTCAAGCTACAGTTGTCCCTAATTACTGAGGTGATAAAACTGAAATTCGCGCTAGAAATCCTCCACCTTATCCGACGAAAACAGCAAAATCCTAAGCAACTCGCCGCAGCCACAAAACACGGACTCCGCAACCAAAGATGAAAAAAAAACCGAATTTATTGCTCGGGAACGCTTAAGATAACTAGATCCGACCGAAAATTTACGAATCCCGGATCTAGGTGGGAGCAGGGGGCTCAGTTGAACCTCCCAAAGTTTTGGAAGACAAACTACCGGAATCAGTGCGGACTCAACAAATCGGCAACAAAATAGAAGATTTTCGATCCTAGGGCTCGCAGCAAAGAAGAGATTCTGCAGAAGACAAGGAACAGCCCCGGCCAAGCGAGCTAGGGCGTCCCTGTGAGAGGGGAGGGGGTGGGGACGAGGGGAAGGACGGGGACGCCCACCTGAGAAGGAGGAGACGCGCCTGGATCTGGATGGAGGCGTGCACGGCGGCGGCGCGGAGGGAGGTGGAGAGCGTGGTAGGAGGAACGGAACGGAACGGATATGGCGGTGGTACTGGTCTGACTCGAACCTTCCTGGTCAGCGGCGAACCAGATATGCAACGTGGCCGGCCCAGTTGAGTTCGAACCAGATACGGGACTTGGGCCCGCCAGGCCTCATTACATATTTCCTTCATTTTCAAATACTTGACAATTTTAACTAAACACGCATACCTACGTAATTATTTGCTAAATAAAACTTGATCAAAGTACCTCTCAGTAATACCTAACGCACGTGTAACGAGGTAACAATGTAGACAACATGGTAGGGGTATTTTGGGAAAGTATAAGACAATATGTATTGGAAAGTGTGAATTATCAAGTATTTACAAACAAAATTTTAGTAAAAAAAATCAATTATTCAAAATTAGAGGGAGTAGTTAGGTGAGACGATGGAAATTGAGGGATAGGGGCAACATGAATAGTGTTAGTGTTATTATCTGTCCAAGAAAGATAGGCTCGGCATCAATACAAATTGAGTACTATTTTCAATCCGAAAAAAGTATGATTTTGAATATCGACATGATCACACGATCTCTAATATACAAATTTGACTATTATTTTTTATTGTAATATATTAATAAAATATAGCAAATATATACTATAATGAAAATATTTTTCGATATAAATCTACCTATGTTATTTTCAAGTATTCAAACTTAATATATAAAAAATAATTTGTATGATAAGACAGTGGACATAGAGAGGAAAGCAACTTATCCTATTTAACTTAGTACAAAAAATTCTAATAAAAATAAGGATGGAAACATCCGAGACAAGCAAATTCACTTTTGTAAACTTATATTTTTCTAAAACAATAAAAAAATCTTCCACTCTATATTTTACTTCTTGTTATTCTAACTATTGGGGAGATGGCTCAGGCCTTCCCGAGTGGAGGCTGAATGAAGGGGGGATGGTTGGAAGCACCTTTTCTCTATGCCGCCTTCATGCCTGGAGGTATAACCATGCTCGGGTAAGCTATTCCTAAAAGGAGGCATCGCCAAGTGAGGTTCTGCTGACCTAGCGGAGGGAGTCCGCGGATGAACAAGGCCTGAATATGGCACCTTCGCCCGATCGAGGCTACCTTTAGCGGAGGCTCCGACCCCACCATTGAAGGAGGATATGAGAGGGCTCCAAGGCCTGACTAGGTGAAAGGACAATGATGTCACCTAGAGTGGGGTGAATATGTATTTTTACAAAATTCATCCCCTTTTACCGTTGATCTAAACTTGCAGCGGAATATAAACTAACGGGTTTTCATAAGTGAAAAATCTCAATATGCTAAGCTCAACTAGTGCACAATCACCGTTAAATAAGTGTGAAAATTACAATCCTAAGGTGACAAGAATTACTCTAATCTAGCGAGAGATATGCAATAAAACTTAAATTGAAAAAGGCTGAAAACACTGTTCATATGCCTGAAATTACTGTTTATGAGTCTCCGGAGCCCGAAACTGAATATAAATGATGGGTAGAGAGTTCTAGCTCAAATCAAGTGACATCGTGTGTTACCGGAGATGATTCCAAATAGATCCACGGAGAACCTACACTTAAATACACATAAACAAGTAGATCGAGCAATATGCACAAAGATTTGAACAAGAACTCAAAAGTAAAGAAACAAGAGAGGAGGCACAAGATTTGTTTCCCGAAGTTCAGATTCACCACCGTGAATCCTATGTCTCCGTTGAGGAAGCTCCAACGAGCCGGGTCTCTTTCAACCGCTTTCCTCGATCCACTCTTGATTTCTTCCCTTACGGAGGCGAAATCGAGCCCTTCACAAACTTCCGCGGCAACCCACAACCTTAGGTGCTCGTCGGCGACGCCTAGCCGCCTAGGAGGCTTCACCTCCAAGAGTAACAAACACAACGACGAACTTCTCGCCAAGAACTCAAGTGCTCAAGATTGGATTTTAGCTCATTTGCATTCAATCTTTCAATCTCTCAACCCAACTCACTTTTCTTCTCAAATCACACACTAGAATGGAGTGGGAGAGGTTCTTTTGGCTCTAGAGGATGTTATTTTCGTGCCCTTGCAGCAGCCCCAAAAGGATGGGTTGAGCGGGGTATAAATAGCCCACTCCAAAGAACTAGCCGTTACTGTTCTGACACACCTACCCCGGAGTATCCGGTGAACACCGGAGTATCCGGTCTCAATTCCAAAAACGATGTCAGAACGGTCACATAACGTGTCAGAACTAGCCGTTATACTCTTTTCTGGACTTTACCGGAGTATCCGGCCTACACCGGAGTCTCCGGTCGGCACTTAACACAGAAAACAGCCCCGGAGACTTTCCGGAGTCTCCAGCCACTCCAGGTACCAGAGTATCTGGCCTACACCTGAGTCTCCGCCACTCCAGGTACCGGAGAATCCGGTCTTCACCGGAGTCTCCGAGTACAGCACAGCTGACCTCCAAAAAACGGCGATAACTTTTGATCCCGGAGTTCGATTTCGACGATTTTAGACTATGGAAAGCTTATTCAGAGGGCTACACATCCCAACTAAATTCATAACCTAAAACACATAGGATCAAACTAGGAACACTCGCTCTTCACTATCGTCTTGGTCCTTCGGCGCCAAGCCATTTGCTTGCCCTTCACCACCGGATGGTCCATCGCAGCCGAGTCTTACTTGCCCTTCACCGTCTTGCCATAGAAAATCATTTTGTATTCGACATCTTCAGAGAATTCACTTCTTCATATATGGAGTCCACTTTTGTTCTTCACTCTTGGCATATGTGATTTCAATTCAACTTATGCCTTCTTATAGATCCTAACCCCAACTCACTCTTAAGCACAAAGCACATAAGTTAGTCCTAAAACCTAAATGACAATATTTATACCTTAAGTTACTTGATCTACACAAGTAGCTTATTAGCTTTCATGCATATTGTCAATCTTCATATAGAACCTAATCCCACTCATTCTTAAACACATAGCACACGGGTTAGTCCATAAAACTCTATTAACAAGTCATGCCTTTAGTTATTTGATCTCCACAAGTAACTTAGCCTTCAAGCTTATTGCTAATCTTATTTAGCTTCTTCTTCTTCTTATGAGCATTACTAAAATCTCAATGACGTTTGATGCAATTCTTTGAACTCATGGCATTTACGAGCATCACCTAGAGCTCATTCATCTTGATGCATTTTCAATCTCCCTATTTATCTAGAGCTCATGCATATCTCTCATCTATGCATCACCTATGGAACAACCTACTAACAAACTCAACATCATTGTTAGTCCATAGGTATTATCATTAATTACCAAAACCACACATAGGGGCTAGATGCACTTTCACTAGGAAGGGCAAAGGCAAACCGGCGAGGGTAGCATCAAGTAGACCTGGATAATCCATGGAGGGCGAACACACTGTCCGAGAAGGGTCTCCCCAGTTTTCAAGGTCCCAAAGATAGGAGCTGGATTCCTAGGCGCTGTCTAGCCCATAGTCACGCAATTCCCGGCTCGATGGGGTCAAGAAACGAGAACGAGGAACACAGTACGCTACTTGCGAAAGATTTTGACAAGGCAGAGATCACATTGTTTCCATGTTCCCGGAACAGGTACGGTGTTCTCGAGATGAGGAACATGACATGGTTCCACATTCCCGGTGACTATGGTCAGGCCACAATGACAACCAACCCGATCACCTCGTCATGCACGCTACCTTGTTTTATAGCCTAGGGATAGAGCATTGGGGCAAAAATGTAAATAAAAGGGGATTGTGAGTGATTGCCCTTGGTTGCCCCCTGATCAACTATCTAAGTCAGGGCTAGTTTAATAATTAACCTAGCAGTGGGGTATAAAACCCCCAATCCAGTAAAGAAAGGGGCAGACTCAATCCACACAAAAAAGGCTTGTTACTCTCCCTTTTTTAGCTCCTAGGTGTTTGTGCAATGGCGCTCGGGAGCTAATCTATTGTAGTGGTATTTCATGCCATAACACTTGTTGTCTTCCCAGACACCAAAATTGAGGATCCATCAAAATCGTAATGGTAGACCTTGTCTTCTAATGGTGGAGCTTGAAGAAACTTGTTTAGTGATTTAGTTTAGTATGTAAATGGTAATTTGTAAATGCTTCATGTAGAATTTGTTCAAAAAGAAGAGCCAAGACTCTCCTTAATTTGGTCTAAGCAAGCTTCGCCCACACTCTTCGCCTCTTCACTATAGAGTGAAACGTCTCTTGCACTATGAGTGAGGATAAATTTGGATGCAAGGCATACCATTATGAGAGAAAAGACCAACCACAACTTCTTGCTCAACTTTGATACTAGCGCAAATGCAGTCACTAGTATAAAAAAGTTGATGACTTCCGGTTTCAAATTAGCATCACTTAAAATTTGATATTTTTATGAACACAAAATTGTTTTATTTGCACCCACCTGTTTTTCACACAAAATATGCACACGTGCAATTGGTGGGAGTCTGTCGGAGGGTTAGCTCCTATCGCAGAGATCCGGAGGGACCCCTTTTTGAGATTCGGCCGGGGGATGATTCTGAATCTGTTTTGCGAGTGAAATAAATGGGTGTAAATGCGATGGCAGGTGGGGTGGAATGATCGAGTGCGGAATGAAGTAAATGCACTGGGGGTTTTGACAGGTTCGGGCCGCACGGGGGCGTAATACCCTACTCCTGTGTGGATGCTATAAATGCTTTGAGAATGTCTCTCAGAGATGTTGTTGGTTACAAGAATATTTGTCTATCCTAGAGCTTCGGGCTCCTTGATCTTCGGTGGTCTCAGCTTCTATGGTTGTACGAAGAGGTTCTTCTGTCTTCTCCCAAAACCAATCTCAGTTGACCAGTTCTGGGTTCCTTCAGCTTCCAACCCTCGATTTCCGCTTGTCTTTGTCCGTGTCCGCTGGCTCTCTTAAATACCCGCCGGCGGTAGCGTAACCTGAAAGGGAGGGCACGAGTTACAAGGCACCATAAATGGAAAAGTGATCATTATGGGATGTTGCGCGAAGTGACGAGGGGTTGAAAACGCGCACCCGCCCTGTCTTCGGTCGTCATGATGGCGCTGGCAACTGGCGCCGTGGAGAGGGCCACCGGGAAGCCGTAGAGCGGCCCGACGTGCCCGTTCGGTCTTGTACGCCTGCCACAGCAGGGCGGCAGGCGGGGCGCATCGGGCCTCGCGACGCTATCCCGAGGCACGCCGGATGACTCGGGATGAGACCCGTGCATTTGATGTCCCCACGCCCTTCTGCCAAAATATGGCAGGGACTAACACTGAGCGTGGCGGGAACAGTTGGAGGTGACAGGCCACGCGCGCTCTTAAATGCGGCATCGGGCCTTTCACTGGGCGACACCTCATCACTGGACCTCTGTGGGGCCCACCGACGAAGGACTTCTTGGATCCTCGGGGAACAGAGTGCTCGGGGGCCACTGTTCATGGCCCCGCGCACTCTCTCCCGGAATCGACTGTTCGGGTCCTCGGGGAACCGAGTGCTCGGGGGCCACTGTTCGCAGCCCCGAGCACTCTCTCCCGGAACTACCTTCCTTGGGTCCTCGGGGTACTCGGGTGCCCGGGGGCCACCGTTCGCAGCCCCGGGCACACCCTTCCCGGCACTCGGTTCTTCTGGTCGTCGGGGGACTTTTGATGCTCGGAGGCTACTGTTCACCTCCCCGAGCACTCTCTTCCCAGTTACTTGGTCTTCGCAGATCATCGGGGAACCCGGGTACTCCGGGACCACTGCTCGTGGCCCCGAGCGCCCTCTCCCGGGACTTAGTCTTTTCGTACCTCGTAGAGATGAACCCCGCGAGAAGGTGCCACGTGGCGGATTGCTGGCCTGGCCTCGGGATTCGGGGACCCCTGGTTCCTGATTCACCGACAGCAGCCCCCAGGCCCATTGGCAGGCGATGGCCCAGAGACTGCGGATGGGGCCTTCGTTGTGAGGAACCGTCCAAATAGCATTCTAATTAATCATCAGGATGATCATTATTCATAATCACAACCTCGACAATTAACCAGAATGCCATTCTGGTAGTCCCGGCACGTGTTTTGTGCCCAGGATCGGAACACATGCCTTCCAACTCAAATATCACAACACAGTTTAATAGAGAGCAAGTAATTAAGCTGTATTACAATACTTAAACATGCAACTGCTTCCACAATTTACAACAAAAAAGGAACAACAACAACTACGTAGCGGAAGATAAACCTATACAACAAAATAGTATGGAGCCGTATGCCCTTAGGCTCCATACCAAAAGCGCCGAAGTTCGGAGTAGAAGGTGCTACTCCTGCCCGCCACCTTGATCGACAGGCACAAAGTAGCCCGAACACTGCCTCTTCCTCGCCAACCTGCGAACCTGAAAGCAACTTAAGGGCAGCACCCCTTAGTACGAAGGTACTAGCAAGTCTTACACAGTATGAGTATATATATATATATATATATTCTCGACTCCAAGGATCATGCATTTAAAGCTGTAGCAAGGATTAAGACATGTTTAAGTTCATTAAGCGGTAAGCAACCTAGACTCTAGGTGTAAGCAACTGACTTAACCAACCACCGACTCAACCCCTGCCAACCAACTGATCATAACAGATATATAAACAACAAGTGTATAAAAGCAAACCCTTACCACCAAACCACCGACCAAACCACCCAAACCAACCATGCCACAACCCACATCGAAACTCTACGACCAAAACATGGTCGCTCGATGGAGATAAGCGATAGCGATACTCATGACCGAGAGCGCGGCAGTTCGAACTGATTATACACCCTGCAGTCTGCAGGGGGATACTCCTGGACCCACACGACACAGGGACCATACGGCTTGTGCCACCCGCTAAGATGCACACAAGGGGGTACCCGTGACAACCTTTCCCAACCAGCTCTAACCATGTGGATCAACCATAGCTCGGCGCGGAGGTATTAGAACTACTCCCCGAGCAAACCAATACCGCTAAAAGCTCGGACTCAAACCGGACTCACACCGTCTATGACGAGGCCCACATGACCACGTCTGCGAAGGTAATCAGCTCGCCTACCATTATATCAGCATGTGGTGAGTAAGGTAAGTGCTAAAGCCGACTACACCGACGGTCGGTGCTTAACTGGTGCAAGCGGTCTACGGTGTCCGGGTTCCCACCCCGAACTGCCTGAGGACTCCTCGTGAGCAGATGACACCCCTAACACCGCCCACACATTGTCTCAACTCACCACTCACCAAACCGACTCATCATCAACACAACCACAAGTGTGAACAAGTAATAAGCCCTAGGCTCGCGACAACGGTGGACGCAGTCGTCGACTTCTACCAGAAAGCCTAAGTACCACTAAGCATAGCAAACTATAATTAGACCTTGACGACACCACTAGGCTCCAAGGAATAACACATGACACGTGACCAAAATGGGAGAATGCATCGGCATAGGTTCTACCCAACTCGGTACCCGACACATGCAATGTATACGTAAGCGTAGATAACATATTAGATTTTCAAGTAGACACGGTGCAATATGGACGATGCTTGCCTTGCTCCCCTGACTGCTGCCCGACACTACCCGAGTCACGACCACCACTGCAGGAACCTCCGAGGACAGTCTCGTTCGCCTCGTTCGCCGGGTCGACGTTATCTATAAGAATAACGCGTGCAATGTAATGAATGTTATGAAAAGAATGATGCTTCATAGTATGCAATAACAGTGTAAAGCGTCATGGCACGAGTTTAACGCACTAAAGATTTCCTAATTGAGATTAGGGTTAACCATTCAATCTTTGGATTAATCAAAGCATAACCAAGGCTTAAACCAATTTAGAATGCTAACTGTGCTAAACATGAAAGTGCATATTTTTACTAAACATGGAATAAATCAACAAGATTTACAGAATTGAAATCATCAATTTTGGAGTTACCCATATTTAACTATGAATTAACAAAGCTTAAACACATTTCATTAATTCAATAATTCCCGGAACACATTTCATGGCTGCTGGTATTTTTAACATGTAGAGCATAGTAATACGAAGCCAACAAAATTGGTTTCAATATTTTTGGAGCTATATACATTTTTCTACGCATTATACAAGCTATCAGCCGATTTATCAATACATATTTAAATCTATTTGCATTTTCCATTTAAACCGGATATGAAATAGCCCCAACCCTTTTTCTACCGGTGCTGATCTAGCTCAAGCCACTGACCGCGGGCCCGGCTCCCTTGACCGAAGTCAAAATCAGCCCACGGCCATGGCGTGCGCGCAACAGGGGATGGCCGGCGGCCATTGCGGTGGCTGCCGGCGGCAAGCGGCGGCTTGAACGGCCCGGCCGAGGGAGGCAACAACACTATCACGATCACACGGTTACGGTGGGGGCACACGTCGACGCCGGCGATGGCCGAAGCACGGCGAGCGGCGGCGAGGGGCGAAACTAGCACGGCGGCAGCATGGTTGGCGTCGCCGGCGGCGAAACCGTGGCGCAATAGACTCGGACGAGGGCCGCTATAGCTTCTACGAGGGCGCGTGGACCAAATAGCGCGGCCAAACGCCGATGAGCTCGACGGTGGCACGGTCGGCGACGAGAGCTGTGGCGCGGCGGCAGCCGGTCGTCGCAGACGCACGCGCCGGCGACGGGCTAGTGATGAAACAGCGCGCGCTATACACTCTAGGGGGACAGGGAGCTCACCTAGGGGGCAGGTTCGGCCGGAGAAGCGAGGACTGGGTGGGTCGACGGAGGACGGCGGAGCTCGGTTGCCGCCGTTGGGGAAGAAAGCGCGGACGGCTCCAATCCGTGCGGGAAACGGCCGGGGAAGGAGGGGAAACGGCAGAGGAGGGCCTTGGCGTCCTCCCTCGGTGCTCCACCCTGCTCGGGCTCGGCGGGACATGCCGGTGGCGCGCGTTTTTGGCCGGCGGCCGCGTCTCTGCTTTTTGTTCAGCGCTGCGCTGCTCTCTGGTGCTCGCTGGTGCCGCGCGAGAGGAGGAGTAGAGAGAGGGGAAAGAGAGAGGGAAAGCAGAGGGCAAGGGGAGGGGGATAAGGCCTGGGTGCTGATCTTTTGGCCGGCAACGTGGAGGTGACCACCAAAGTCAAGTATGGCGGCGTCCACTTGCTCTGTGAGAGCGGGAGAAGGGGGAGCAGAGAGCTGTGTGTGCGAAGGGGATGACGGGTGGGGCCGTGAACAGTGCCGGCAATGCAAATATCCCACTCCACAGACCTTAACCAAATGGAAGCCTTCCCATTGCCTAAAATTTGTGCAACAAAATTTGTGTCGAACCATAATTCGTGTGCAAACCGTTTCAACTTGTTCGACCTAAAAAGCTTGCGCCAAACTCTAACTAAAATTGTCCAAACATGCGATCTTTTCTAACTTGTTGCATTTTTTATGCCATCAAGACGACACCCAAAAATTTGGTAAAATTCATTCATAAACTTCACATGGCAGGTACTAAATTCTAAAATTGTCACCAGTCCTATGTTCCATAGAAGTTTTAGGAGATGCTTTACAACGCATCAGTTAAACCTAGTTTAACCAAATTCGGTTTAATCCATATTGCATGTCCACACTGCTAAAAAAAAACTAATGATGCTAATGATGCTCATTAGTGCTTAATTACGTGTTTAGAACTTTGGGCCGTGACAAACCTCCCCCCTAAAAAGAATCTCGTCCCGAGATTCGGTACGAGTCGGAGAAAGAACAATGAGCACGCTGCGATGACTTAGCAAGTTGTGAGCCGACATCATGCCACAAGAGATGGAACCCTAACGCACATTTCCATTCGATCATCGAGATGAACACATACATGCGAGAGATTCCAAATATGCTATATTACAACACATCTACAAACTCTCGAAGAACTCCGGATACTCGGAGCTCATTTTATCTTCTCGCTCCCACGTCGCTTCGGATTCGGAGTGATTACTCCACTGAACCCGAAGAAACTTGATCGAACTCCGCCGTGTCTTGCGCTCGGTTTCATCCAAGATACGGATCGGTTTCTCACAATATGTCAAGTCCGGTTGCAATTCCTGGGGTGCAACATCAACGACTTCGGTCGGGACTCGGAGACACTTCTTGAGCTGTGAGACGTGGAACACATTATGGACCGCTGAGAGAGACGACGGTAACTCCAATTGATATGCAACCTCTCCACGCCGAGCTAGAATCTGAAACGGTCCAACATACCGAGGCGCTAGCTTGCCTCGGACTTGGAATCGACGAACGCCTTTGAGAGGCGAGACCTTCAGGTACACATGATCCCCCACCTCAAATGTGAGCTCTCGGCGACGTCGATCTGCATAGCTCTTCTGCCTCGACTGGGCTATGAGAATACTCTTGCGGATATTCTGGACATGATCTTCTGCCTCCTTGACAAAATCCGGACCCAGAAAAGCCCGCTCACCGGATTCGAACCAATTCAACGGCGTACGGCACCTCCGACCATAAAGGGCCTCGAACGGCGCCATCTCAATACTAGCCTGGAAACTGTTGTTATACGAAAATTCCGCGAACGGCAGGCATATGTCCCACTTCTTCCCATAAGTGAGCACACAAGCACGGAGCATATCTTCAAGAATCTGATTTACCCTCTCCGGCTGACCATCCGTCTGCGGGTGATACGCCGTGCTGTGGAACAATTCAGTCTCCAAAGCCTCCTGAAAGCTTCTCCAGAAATGAGAAGTGAATTGCGTGTCCCGATCAGAAATAATCTTCTTCGGAACCCCGTGGAGGCACACTATCCGAGTCCGTGCCCGTCGGCTCTCTTAAATACCCGCCGGCGGTAGCGTGCCCCGAAAGGGAGGGCACGAGTTCCAAGGCACCATAAATAGAAAAGTGATCATTATGGGCTGCTGCGCGAAGTGACGGGGGGTTAAAAACGCGCCCCCGCCCTGTCTTCGGTCGTCATGATGGCGTTGGCAACGGGCGTCGTGGAGAGGGCCCACCGGGCAGCCTTAGAGCGGCCCGGCGTGCCCGTTCGGTCTTGTATGTCTGCCACAACAGGGCGGCAGGCGGGGCGCCTCGGGCCTCACGACGCTATCCCGAGGCAGGCCGGATTATGCGGGATGAGACCCGTGCATTTGATGTCCCCACGCCCTTCTGCCAAAATATGACAGGGACTGACACCGAGCGTGGCGGGAGCAGTTGGAGGTGACAGGCGACGCGCGCTCTTAAATGCGGCATCGGGCCTTTCACTGGGCGACACCTCATCGCTGGACCTCTGTGGGGCCCACCGACGAAGGACTTCTTGGGTCCTCGGGGAATAGAGTGCTCGGGGGCCACTGTTCGCAGCCCCGAGCACTCTCTCCCGGAACTACCTTCCTTGGGTCCTCGGGGTACTCGGGTGCCCGGGGGCCACCGTTCGCAACCCCGGGTACACCCTTCCCGGCACTCGGTTCTTCTGATCGTCGGGGGACTTTTGGTGCTCGGGGGCTACTGTTCACCTCCCCGAGCACTCTCTTCCCGGTTACTTGGTCTTCGCAGATCATCGGGGAACCCGGGTACTCCGGCACCACTGCTCGTGGCCCCGAGCGCCCTCTCCCGGGACTTAGTCTTTTCGTACCTCACAGAGATGAACCCCACGGGAAGGTGCCACGTGGCGGATTGCTGTCCTGGCCTCGGGATTCGGGGACCCCTGGTTCCTGATTCACCGACAGAGTCGAACCAACGATATCACCCCTCGCACCAAGTTTACTTACTATACCACATCACAGTTGCAGATAATAGTTATAGGGGTTTTTTTTTACTCTTCTTACCCAAATCTTTGGACACTTGAGCATTTAGATGACTTCAAATTAAAAAGTTGGCAACTCTAAAGTTGTAGATCTCATTAAGAGTTACAATACCCATATATATATTTTTCATCTAACTCTGTATGAATATATTATAAATTTATGAATATCTCACCACAAACAAGCAAGAAGGCATTTATTTTTCACAATTTCATAATGAACTAACTTAAGCATTACATACATCATTTCACCACATCATTATTACCATTAGAGTTCATCCTTTATCTAACCTATATTTTTGTATCATTTCATATTTCATCCGAGTTGGCCAACATAAAAGCTGAAGAAGAGTTTCCACGGGTGTATTTTATATGTATAAATATGTTTTTTTAGTATTTACGCATTATATATACTATTATTTCACAATTTTATTACTATTTTTACCCTTATTCATGTTATTTAGGAGTGCTATGTACTCCCATGATTGAATCACAATGAAAAAAGTTGACCTCAATAAGTTATGATTGTCAAATTGTTTGTGAGGCAGATTTGGGCATCTTAATAACTCCAACAAAAAAGTTGTCAAATACAAAGTTTTAGATCTCATCGAGCTATAATTTTAATATAAAGTTTGTCTCTATCTGACTATATATAAAAAAGTTATGAATTTCTGAAGAAGGATTATCCTTTATTATCACTACCGGTTCATAACAAGAACCGATAATGATACTCGCTACATTATTATTATCAGTTTTTCACATGAACTGGTAGTCAAAAATCATTTTCATTATCACTTCATGTGAAAAACCAGTAATAATAGTATTAGTGTTGGATATTGATACGAAACGGTAAGTATAATTGATTTCACTAGTGGGTTTTTTCGAATGGATTTTTAGTGCCGATTCGGTCTAGAGAAGGGTGTAACCGCTCTAGAAGCAGGGTACCATAAAGGAACAACACATGTGTTCACCACCAAGTTCTCATGTGCTAACAGCGAAATTGTCTTAGAGACTCTTGTCGCATGAATGACCTACTAGATGGCAAGGGGCAAGAAGGGGGACCGGGGGCACAAAGAGCCAGAAACAGGAGGGATTGGCGCACAAGTGTGAGAGCTGAATGAGCAACAAGATCTTATCGCAGGCCAATATCAAGCATAAGGGGAAAAACATGAAAATAATAGACGCTAACTGTTTACCCTTTGTGCCGGCAAATCATCAATTTGATTTGTCAGTGCCAAATCATCAGTTTGCCCAGATAGGACCACCCCCTCCTCTCAATAAAAAAACTTGGACTACCCTGTATTTGCATTTGATTCCAAGTAGTCAGCAAAAGAAAAAAAAACTTCAAATTAATAAGATCAACAAGGCTGGGCCTGCGCACCATAGTCTATTACATATATCAAAGGCCAAGATTTGAAACGATTCTACGAGACCAAGTTATTGTAGGTACTGTTCAGTGAGTCCCACGTATATGTGCATGTATATATATGGATGTGTATATGTATACATACATGTATGTATGCGTGTATATATATATCATATATACATGCATGTATATATACACACACACATAGTTTTTTGGAAATTCTAGAAAAATAGCAAAAGGAATAATAGTTATTTTGATAAATCAGCTGAAATAATCTAAAATGCACAGGAAAATATCTAAAACTAAAAAAATATGAAACAAATTAGTTGGGTTCATATTACCGCCATCTACATGTTAAAACTATTTGTATGCATGAAAGTACAACTGTTTTCCCCATAATTAAATGAATGTGTTAAATATCAATAAATTCATAAATAAATATTGAGATGCTCAAAATTGATGAATCTAATTTTTTAGTCTTCTTTTGTTATCTCTGTACAACAAAAATTAGGCATGGTGTAGGCACGTAAATCTGCTTAGTTTGTCTAACTAGGTCGTGTAATTGTTTTCGTAGAAAATATATGGAAAATTGCATATTTGGCACTAGTTTGTACCATAATGTGATATTCCATAACTGCGAAATTGCCAGGTCTGTGAGATCCGTTTGCCACTAGGATGAATTTCTGCTAGCAATTGCTAGATTTCATGCCCCAAATTTTTTTACAAAATGAAAAAAAAAACAAAAGGGGCAATTGTGTTCTTGCCCCTACTTGGAAGTGCAACTATGAATTTGCCCCACGTTTTCAACTTTATGATTTTACCTCTCTTTTTTCACAACAATATTGCCGTTTACCCCTAGTTTAGGGTTCCATTAGGTGAAACCTGATTAAATGATTTTTTAAAAGAAGAATGTAGAAGAAAAATAAAAGAAAGACCAAACTGCCATCTCCTTACCCTTTCACCACTCACCCGTGACTCACCCAGTCACTTGTGACTCTAACTTTGTGTCGAGGGACGGCACGGGCCAGGGTGACGTAGGAGTGCGACGCGGCTTAGGGCAAGCAGGAGGGGGTGCAGGCAAGGGGCGGCACGGGCGAGCGACATCATGGTGGAGTGCGAATGTGTGCACGGTGGCACGCACAGGACGGCGCGGCAGCTTGAGGTCAGGCGGGCTACAGCGTGGAGGAGCACGTGGGTTGCAGAGCAGGCCTGCTGGGTGGTGCAGGACATGGTGGGAGAGCAGGGGGCGCATGCTTGCTTCTGCGCACGGGTGGCGAAGGGCGCGACACGACTGGCGGCGCAGGTTTGTGGCTGCGCACGACTGTAGCGCGTAGGATGACGACGCTAGAGTAAAGTAGGACAGATGAAGAAGAGGGGTTCACCGGGACAGCGCGGTGACACGGGTGGCGACGCTAGCCAGCTGAACTCGAGGCAACCCACGGTGGCTTGGTGGGGAGTAGAGCGCAGCACGACGACGCAATGATTGTCTAAGGACAACGACGACACGTACGGTGATAGCACGCACGGCTACACGCACACAGTGGGCTGCGCGTGCGCACTGGCCTGACGCGGCCGGGACAACACGCACGACAAGCTGCTGCTGCTGGTGGTGTTGAAGTGGAGGAGGGGAGAATGGGTAGAGGCGTGTGGGTGACGATTCTGTGTCTATGTATGTTTTTGTGTATGCCGGTGATTTGAGTGGCATGGGGGGATAATTTCTTGCAGATGAAGGATGAGAGAGGAGAGGGGAGGAGTAGATGTTGTTGCTCTTGTTTTTTGGAGAGAAGAGAAGACGTATGATCTGGATGTACTATGTGATGATTGTAATATATGATTTTTACTTGAATATATATACAAGCTGTGTCAAAATTCTATTAGATTTAAAATATATGCAAATTCGATCATGTTTTACTATCAAATTTCTTTTGAAATATGTCAAAATGCTTAATGTCAAAACAAGGGTAAAATCACAAAATCATAAGAAAAGTAGGGGCAAATCAGCAAGGGTATATATGCCCTTTTACAAATTACCTTCACACCGTTAAGTGCTCTTAACAAAATAGGGGCAAACACAATTTTTAGTTCGAAAAAGCAGAGCAAAATCACAAAGTTGAAAAAATAGGAGTAAAATCACAATTTCACTCTAAAGTAGGGGCAAAAACACAATTACCTCGAAACAAAATTACAATGATGTAAAAGGACAATTATGTCCCCTCTAACCTTATCCAATCCTTATCAGGGTTCACGAATTCGTTCGGCCACTGAAATGCGGTGGGCGGCGAATTCTCTGAAATTCGCGAATATCGGTATGAATTCGATAGAAATTGGACGAATTTTATCAAATATTTTATTTTTTAATTTTAAATTTGAATCGGACCGTAATAAGGTCACATTCTAAATGCGGTGTGGACCAAATTCGTGAAAACCGCAAATTTTAAATGGTTTTCGACGAATTTGTAAACCTTATCCCATCATATTGTGGCATGAGCACATCGCACGAAGCCAAAAATTTGCAGGCGGTCTGGCGGGATGCTTGTGACAGGCCTGCGAGTCGAGTGAGTAATGGCAACCAGAGGAGTTATGGTCTTGTTCTCGTTCTTAGACCATCTCCAACTATATTCACTTTATTTCGTTCCCTTCCTGATTTTTCTCCTCATTCTTATTCTCTTTATTTTCTCTCATCTCTAACAGCTTCCTTTCGAAGGGATTTGTGAAGGAAAAAGAGAGATAATCCCGTCCTAAAGAGAATGATCTTGGGAATCCCTTCGTGACGAGAACTGTAAAGGAAAACCGTTGAAGCGCTGAAGTGAATGAAAATTCTTTTGTGAAGGGATTCTGGATCATGGCATAAATCGGTTAGGGATGGTCTTATTTGTTTGGATTTGGTTTTCTTTCTGCCTTTTTTTTGTCCTGTTTGTATTTGAAGTAGATCTTTATCGTTTCCTTTTACGATTATTTATATTATTGTGCTTGGAAAAATCGAGTTAGACGACCATGTGGTGCACTTAGAAGCCCTGGCCCCTCTTTCAATTTTGAATATAGGAGAGAAAGAAAAAGAGAAAAAGATAAATAAGAGGAGGAGGAAAAAGAGAAGTAGAGAAAAGAAGAAGAAAAAAAGAGAGTAAACTTAAATTTTTAGTTTTAGGTCTACCACTGCTGTTGATGATAGTAGGTAAGAGGAGCTATATACCGACATTGGAAAAACTACGGGCAATAATTGGTGTTGCGGGATGCTCAGTGTAAACAAAATTTATAGGATGAGATACTACAGAAAACCTCATTCTCTATAATGATACGTATCTCCTACTACTTTCTCCTTTTAAATCAATCATTAAATTAAAAAATATATGACTACATCAAAACCTCATAAAAATCTTTCGTAAAAAGTTTCTGTAAAATTTACTTCCGTAGCCGGCGACCTGAGCTAGGATTGGTGTTGCGGGGTGGTCGTTCGGGCTTTTTTTTTTTGTCGTGGCAAATTTGCGCAAAATCAAAACAAACCGTGACAAAATGCCAAAATATATCGTCCTCCAAAATTCATATGACCCACCTGTCAGCCAACCGAGATGTCGTAAGCGTGCACGGCCCGGACCCACCTCGTTCCACCGCCTCCGGCTTCTCCAAGGCTCCAGATCTCTCTCTCTCTCTCTCCACCCCTCTCGCCGACCCCAAACCCTCTCGCCGCCTCCGTCCAGATCCAGGTATTCCTTCCTACCTTGGCTTCCGTCCCCCCGGGGCGCCTTCGTCGTCCTCCAGCGCCGATTTCTTCTTCTGTTGGTGAGACGGGGTGGGTTGTTTGTTATGTTCTGCGAGGCCTCAAATCGAGATATTCCTTTTATATTTGAATATCGGTGGTTTATATCCCCAAAGGTCCCCAAGTTAAGTTTTTGACGGGGAATTTGTGATTTTTTTTTGTCGGATCTAGTTGTATTTTTAGGGGCTTCGAGAGTTGCTTAGAGGTAAGCTGTTTTCGTCGGGCAACGTGGAGGATTTCCGGTGCGGATTTCAGTTTTTTTTAACTTGTAATTGAAGAGTTTTACACAATATTACTATCGCCCGTCGACAAATTAAAGGTAGCTGCAGATTGAAACTAAATTACAAGGCTTCAGTGAAAGAGTGTAACACCACTGTGCCCCCAACATCGTAGCATCGACTATCGTTCACATGGTAATCTCCGTGTGGTTGCTCTCATGATAACCGAGCAGCATAGTTTGGTTTGTAGTATCTGGTATGGCGGAAGGGGGATTCAAGTTCTATTCACGGCTGCACTGTGATGTGCATGTGCATTACTGCTGTCATGTTCTGCACTGCCATCGAATTGTGCAAGGGGTCAGTGACAATCTTGTAGTTTAGTGCCTAGTATTTAGAGGGTTCTGATAGAGTTGTTTGTACTCCCACCATGCGATATCTCTAAACTATAGCGTTAATGCTATTTTGCGTAGTTTGCGTACTGTCGCTTTTTTCATTAGTCTTTTTTTTAAACGACTGATGGATGGTTTCTTGTGCTCAGGAGATATGCCTCGATATGACGATCGTTATGGAAACACACGCTTGTATGTCGGCAGATTGTCCTCCCGCACTCGTACACGCGACCTAGAACATCTGTTCAGCAGATATGGGAGGTAAGAACAACACTATATCCATGAAGAGTTCTTCAAAAGCTCTTTGTAGTAGACAATTTTGCAATGCTTTGAATATTTTTGTCAAAATATGTTAATTTTGTGATGAGTGTTGAACACCAATTTTGTGCTAGAACTTATCATGAGCAGTTGACTCACTATAGTTAGATTCTGTGGAACACATAGGCTGTTGTTTCTTAAGCTGTAATCCTTCCAAACTGGTGGTGGTGCAACCATGCAAGTTATCTTGTTTGTAGAGTAGACTAATAAGTGAGGAGGTCTTTCCTACCCTTTAAATAGGCGGTTTGTAGCAGGTGTCAGGTCAAGTGATACTATTGAGTCTTTCCAAGCTACCTGTTAAATTTATGGAACACATTGAGCTGTCATTTGTTAAACGGTAATTGTCCCAAACTGGTGAGGTGCATGTTGGCTGATATATAAAATAGACTAGTAAGATAAGGGTCATTTCTACCCTTTTCATAGGCAGTTTTAGCAGGTGTCGGGTTCAGTGATACTATGAGTCTCTTCAAGTAAATTGTGGATGAGTCTCTCCAAGCCATTCTGTTTTTGGTGGTTTCTGTTACCTCATTAGTTCATTAAGCATAATGTAGAAGTTTGACCCCCAGGAATTGTGTGTTTGACTTGACTGATCTTGTTGAAGGTTTTTCGATTTTTACCGGGAGGTCTGTGGTGGAAGGGTGCCCTTGGTGGACTTGGTGGCCATTGTTCCAAAGTTTGTGGAGGACTTTGGTGAAGGGCGCCCTTGGTGTAATATTATTGACTGTTTTAGTGGAAGTTCCAAGTTTGTGATGCATCTGAGTACTTGACTCATGTCGGCTTACTGTTTGTGGCAACCCTTTGTGCAGAATACGAGAGGTGGAGTTGAAGCGCGATTATGCCTTTATTGTACGTGAATTTTACCTCCCTTAGCTTAATTCTGGAACGCTTACATTTTCTGATGTTAGCATGCTTGTTGTATGGAAAATATACTTTTTACATACATGGCCTTTGCTTTTCTTCTTCTTGCCAAATTACCAAACAGGAGTTCAGTGATCCTCGTGATGCTGATGATGCACAATACAACCTAGATGGCAGGGATGTTGATGGGAGCCGCATTGTTGTTGAGTTTGCTAAAGGGGTAAGTTGCCTCTTTAGTTATACAAGTTCTGAACGAATTGATTATAATATTTAGCCTATCTTTTTAAGCCACTCCGTGAGTGAGCATGTGTAGTTTGATATTGAATTTGCTTATGATCTTCCGAATAACTTGTGCTTGCAGGTTCCACGTGGTTCAGGTGGCTCACATGAATATATGGGAAGAGGGCCTCCGCCAGGAACAGGTCGCTGTTTTAACTGTGGAATTGATGGTCACTGGGCTAGAGACTGCAAGGCTGGTGACTGGAAGAACAAATGCTACCGTTGCGGAGAAAGGGGTCATATAGAAAGAAACTGCCAGAACAGTCCAAGGAGTCTCAGGTGCTTATTGATACAGTTGTTCAGCTCCATTCTGATGCTATTTGGTGTTTGATTGCTGTATCTTAGCTTATCCTTTAACGGCTTTACTTAAAAAACGCTCTTGATGAATATGTGTACTTCAGGCGTGAGAGAAGCTACTCACGGTCCCCATCTCCACGCCGTGGGCGCGACCGCAGTCGGAGCTACAGCAGAAGCAGAAGCCAGAGTTATAGGTATGCTGAATAAGCTCCCTCTGGCCTATTTCTCTTTTGCTGTTTGTTTGTATTGGTTGTTTTGTTATTGTTTATCTGGTGTTTTTGTTTTTGTCATCCAGCTTGTTTTGACGGTCCTTTTATTATACTCAGCCGATCTAGATCTAGATCCCTATCTGGATCTCCCAAGGGAGGTCGCCGAGATCGTGATGAGAGGAGATCAAGGAGTCTTAGCTACAGCAGGAGCCCCAGGCGATCTGCCTCCCCACCTGCAAAGGGAAAGGAGCGCAGCCCCATGCCTGACGGAAGTCGGAGTCCGAGGAGCCCCAGCCCCCGAGATCAAGTGAGCCCGCCACCAAAGGATAATGGTGAGCGGAATGGCTCAGACCATGTTGATAGCCCCCCTCATGGGAGGGAGGACAACAGGAGCAGAAGCCAGAGCCTATCTGAGGGGGACGATAACCCTGCCGCCAATGGACGCAGCCTAAGTCCTAGGGATAAACGTAGTGCAAGTCCCATGGACAATGGCAAGGGTGATGATGACGACGACCGCCAAGGTTCCCCAAGAGGAAGTGAGTCCCCGTGAAAACCTGGAAGCCCCATCCCAGTTCGTAATGATGCAGACATGCAGGGCGCCTATTTGGCTGTAACGTTTATATTTCCAGTTTAAGACACAACACACTGTGTTTGCTCCCTGTCAAACGATGACTATTTTCCTGTGTTTTGTGAGGTAGAAACCTGAAGGATTTGTTGTCTCGAGCTATGCTTGGTTTGGAACGGAGATAAGTGAACTTGTTATTAGGCTGCGTGTTCTGAATAAGTGAGTAAGTCGCACGATGTGTGTCCTGTTGATGCTCAGCCTGATAGCTGTGAAGTGCTGCGTCAGTATTGTCAGTCTCGACCTCTGGATACTGCATTTCAGAGCTGTGGGAGGGAATTCAACAGGCAGCAATGCCATGCCATGACTGAGAATAAATTGAAGATGCACGCACGGACAGAGTTGTTGCACGAGAATTTTCTGCCCTCGACTCGCAATCGTTGGCCGAGTCTTGTCCTTGCTGCTCTACGAGTTTCAGTTTTATAGGCGTTACCTTACCGCGTCACAAAAGGAGCTAGCAGTTGGCAGACTACGGCTGAGCGTAGCGTTGAGGCCGTGATCGTCCTGGATGATGTACTCGTCTGTCACATGACTCGGTGGACTCGCCATAACCGCTACAACAACCGCTCCTACGTCTACACTAGCGCATGTTGTGTGACTTGTGTCTATTGGTTGTCAGCGGTTAAACTAGGGAGGTTGATGGTTTCCGTCGCCAGGGTGGATCAATTAATTTTTTGTTACATTTCTAAGTGAGTGATCAATAATTTATCATCTTAACTCACAGTCAGTGAATTAGATGAGAGAGCAGAATTGTCACTCGTAAGGTGGCAAAAAATTAATTGTCTTGAGTAAACGAGGGAGGGTGGATCAATTAATTTTTTTTCACCCTTGGTGCTCTTTGTTAAGAGTGTTTGGGAGCTAGATAGAATTTTTGAAATGGGTTATCACTGGCTCTAAAAATTTTTAGAGCTAAAACTGTAGACAGATTAAGGTTGATGGTTTTTATAGTGAGGGTGCTATCTGTTAAAAACTAAAATATTTAGAATTGTTTGGCAGAGCTCAAATTCCGAGATTTATAGTATAAAATGGTCTACACATTCATTATAAGTATAAAATATGAAAAAAAATCGCTCACTCAAACTCTAAGATTTTTTTAGCTGAAACTTTACCAAATAGTTTCTCAGTAAGCCCGTGTAAAGTTGGAGACGAAAAGTAATTGCTAACCTAAACACAAATAAGAGTATACTAAGCACCACAGTTTTTGGCTAAATACCTTGTAATCTTACGTTACTAGAAAATATCAAGAAGGAAGAAACAACGAGGCAAGAAGAAAAACCGTGGACGATCGGTCGTCGCCGGTGTCCTACTCCGACTGGTACCGAAGTAGGAATCGGAGCTCGCAGTGTCCCCGCCGCGTCCTTCTATAAGTAAACACGCCCTCCTCCCCACAACGACACGCCAAACCAAGCCTCTCGCCCCAAGTGACGCAACACATGGCGACCTCCGGCCACGCCGCGGTCGACATCGACGCCGCCGACGAGGCCACGCAGCCGCTCGCGCCTGTCCCGTACGTGCTCAACTTCACCGATCTCTCGTACAGCGTCAAGAAGGGCGGTGGCCTGGGCTGCCTGTCGTCGCGGCCCAGCAACCGCCTGACGTCCGCGGACGCGCCGCCGTTCGAGTCCGGGAACACCAAGACGCTGCTCGACGGCATCTCCGGCGAGGCGCGCGAGGGGGAGCTGTTCGCCGTCATGGGCGCCAGCGGGTCGGGCAAGTCGACGCTGGTGGACGCGCTGGCGGGGCGGATCGCGAGGGAGAGCCTCCGCGGGAGCGTCACGCTCAACGGGGAGCCGCTCCACGGGCGCCGGCTCCGCGCCATCTCCGCCTACGTCATGCAGGACGACCTGCTGTACCCGATGCTCACCGTGCGCGAGACGTTGCTCTTCGCCGCCGAGTTCCGCCTCCCGCGCGCGCTCTCCCCCGACAAGAAGCGCGCGCGTGTGGACGCGCTCATCGACCAGCTCGGCCTCTCCCGCGCCGCGGACACCATCATCGGCGACGAGGGCCACCGCGGGGTGTCCGGAGGCGAGCGCCGTCGCGTGTCGATCGGGACGGACATCATCCATGACCCGATCTTGCTGTTCTTGGACGAGCCCACCTCCGGGCTGGACTCGGCGAGCGCCTTCATGGTGGTGCAGGTGCTCCGCCGGATCGCGCAGAGTGGCAGCGTCGTCATCATGACCATCCACCAGCCCAGCGCGCGCATCCTCGGCATCCTCGACCGCCTCCTGCTCCTCTCGCGCGGCTGCACAGTCTACGCCGGTACGCCCGCCGGCCTCAAGCCCTTCTTCGCCGAGTTCGGCGCGCCCATCCCTGACAACGAGAACCCCGCCGAGTTCGCGCTCGACACCATCCGCGAGTTCGAGCGCCAGCAAGACGGCGCCGCCGCGCTCGCCGACTTCAACACGAAGTGGCAGCAGGCCTCAGCCGACATGGACAACAAGCTCATGTCGACGATGCCCCTGGAGCACGCCATCGCGGAGAGCGTGTCCAGGGGGAAGCTGGTTGCCGGGAGCGGGTCGGGGGGCGCGGTGAACGGCTCAGTACCGACGTTCGCGAACCCGCCGTGTACGGAGGTGTGGGTGCTGATAAAGCGGTCTTTCACCAACACGGGGCGCATGCCGGAGCTCTTCGTGATGCGCCTCGGCACGATCATGGTGACGGGGTTCATCCTGGCGACCATATTCTGGCGCCTCGACGACACGCCCAAGGGCGTCCAGGAGCGGCTGGGCTTCTTCGCCATGGGAATGTCCACCATGTTCTACGTGTGCGCCGACGCGCTGCCGGTGTTCGTGCAGGAGCGCCACATCTACCTGCGCGAGACGGCGCACAACGCCTACCGCCGCATCTCCTACGTGCTCGCCAACGCCGTCGTCGCGTTCCCGCCGCTCGTGCTCCTGTCGCTCGCCTTCGTGGCCACCACCTTCTGGGCGGTGGGACTCGCCGGCGGCGGCGCCTCGTTCCTCTTCTTCGTGCTCATCGTGCTGGCATCCTTCTGGGCCGGCAGCGGCTTCGTCACCTTCCTCTCCGCCGTGGTGCCGCACGTCATGCTGGGCTACACGGTGGTCGTCGCCATCTTAGCGTACTTCCTCCTGTTCTCCGGCTTCTTCATCAACCGCGACCGCATCCCTCACTACTGGATTTGGTTCCATTACCTATCCCTGGTCAAGTATCCCTACCAGGCTGTGCTTCAGAACGAATTCAGGGATGCGTCGCGCTGCTTCTCTCGCGGAGTGGAGATGTTCGACGGGACGCCCGTAGGCCGGATGCCGGAGGCCGTCAAGGTGAAGGTGCTCAACGCCATCAGCGCCACGCTGGGCAACAATATAACGGCCAACACCTGCGTCACCACCGGCGCCGACGTGCTGGCTCAGCAGGCTGTCACAGATATTGGAAAATGGAAGTGCCTGCTCGTGACCGTAGCTTGGGGCTTCTTCTTCAGGGCCCTGTTCTACATCGTCTTGCTCGTCGGCAACAAAAACAAGAGAACATAGATGGCACGCTGCCCATCCTGGACATGTTTAAGCTTACGTATGAACTGGTTGTTGTAAAAAAAAAAAACTATAAGTTTTGCGACTGTTTGTTTCAGCTGAGGGTTGTGAAAAGCAGCTTGTAGATTGCGCATTGTAAAAAGTTGTATTGTACAATACAACATGCTTATTTCGGCGTGATGCTTAATAACCATGTTCGGTTGAGAACATCCGTGTAATACTTTAAACAGTATTTTTCTTTTGGCATGATTTCTTCACTTCTATATGGTCTTTGCTAGTTTGCTGTGCATCCATGTTTCTGTTTGGGTGAAAGCTGTGTAATCTAGAATTAGTTAAGACAAAGGCAATCAGTTCCATAGAAATCTCTTGTTGGTTTTAAGTGCTTTGTTACTGTAATCTCCCTCTGTTTTTGTTTATAAGGTGCAGACTAATTGTAAGATATAAACTCGACCATCAATGTAGACTTCATGATTGAAAAAGATTACTTTTGGAGAGTGCAACGAGTCGAACCCGCCCTTAGATTCGAGACGGAGGAAGTACATTATTTTCTGATTTGTTCCAACTTTCCCAAACAAACACGATAGGTATGCCAATAGAAAGTGTTCCATTGTGGAGTAATCAATGACAGATTTTTACACAACAGTAGAAGTAGGTTGCAAGTAGCACTCTAACGGTATGACAGTGAAACAGAAATAGTGTGTAGGCCCATTGCAGACCATAGCAGCAGCATATATACACCCATTGGCAGAAGATGGAGCAGCTATTCGTCTCTATCGTGCAGCTATGCAGTTTAGAAACAACCTTTTGTGTCGAATTAACTTCTTTATTTTGGGATATTGGAGTAGACCAAATTCAGTGAAATTGAGAGGATCCAGAAGAGATGCTTGTGCTTGTTTTACTAGTGTCCTTACAAAGTAGCCTGTGAGAGCCTCTTGTTCTACTTTCTGCTCTTCTCGTTCATCCCGGACTACTGGATCTGGTTCCACTACCGCAGGCTATTGAAGTATCAGTTGTGTCATGCAGTCCGTGGTCTGTACTGGGGGCACATTCTTGTTCTAAGCTGGCATGATCATCAGCAGCAAGAATAGGAGAAAGTATTCAATCGGAAGTAGGCGCTTGAGTTGAGTTGGCTAATTATATTGTGTGTTACCGAAAGAGCAATTGATGTATAGTTCGATGTGCGTGCATGTTTTTTTCCTTAAGCATATGAGTTGGCTAATTATATTGTGTGTTACCGAAAGAGCAATTGATGTATAGTTCGATGTGCGTGCATGTTTTTTTCCTTAAGCATACTGCTCTCCTTTCCCCCCAGTTTATGAATTACTTCATGTACGAAACTCCGTAGTTTTGACTTTGTATGGTTGCGAACATGCATGTAACACCTTTGGATGTTTTTTCCGCAGCATGAATGCATGATTACCTCAAATTCATACATATGGTCTGTGCAGTGATCCATGTTTCTGTTAGTATGAGTGAGTGATTTATTTTCTACGGAGATTGCTTGCTGACTTGAGTGAGTGATTTATTCCCAGATATGGGCATGCCAGCAAACAAGGTTTTCCATTGTTGAGCAAATAGCAGCACGTCTTAACAGAACACTGGTATTAGGTAGCAAGTAGAAGTAGCTGTCATGGAAATGGCGTGACAAACTCGCACTTCTTGTCTGTTGGGAACGGGGGTCGCTGGTATGCAACCGTCTGTAAGAGGTGAAGCGGCTATTTGAAATTGCATTCGATCTCGCGTGTCTTCTGTGTCTTATAAATATACATCTATGCAGTTTAAGAACAATCTTTTGTGCCTAGTTAAGTTGTTTATTCGGGGGTGTTGGAGTAGACGGAATTCAATGAAATTGAGAGCCTGATGTCCTATGATGTCAGAAGAAAAGGCACGAGGAAGTTGTATAATAGAACATTGACATAATTCTGACATGCTTCAAAAGCTGTTATACCAGATTATCCTGTTCTTTTTCTTATTGGACCAAGATGAAGTGTCGAGGCTATCAAGTAGAACTGCTTAACAATTTGACTTCTTGTTCCCTATCAAGGGGGATGACAGAATGGCATAATTAGTCAACAGAGAATTCAATAAGTTGTGCATATTTGGATCTCCTCAAGTTTTTCTTCGTCTAAAAAATACTGTTCTGATACATCAATCGTTTTGTTTAATTGGTGCAGCTAAATAGGTGTAACTTGTCGATGGGGAGATCTGCTGAGAATAGGATGTTTGCTCTTGAGCTACCAATATGTTTTGATCTGTGAACATCCTATTGATTAAATTTAATATGCGCAGTAGAGCATGGTTGCACCATACTGGATATATTAGTTCTTGTTCAAGTGTTTGTTTATGGTTCATTGGATGGTCAGAGTGAGACGTCTGTCCTAAGAGCTTTGTTTGGTCAATGTAAATAGCTGCAGGTGTTTATATATGCTTCAATCCAGCTCCTTCCATTCTTCTGATGGCTACTGAGAATTCTGCATACTCACATATGCAGTGTACAGCCAGCTGTTAGAACGTGTTCAGAAACTTGTGTTTTCAGACACCTCCGCTCATTTCTGGAGCAGTTGGTGCAATCTTCTTATCTTGGTCAAATGCAAAACCTTGTGCCAATTAACACCTAGCTTAGGAAATTAAACATGTCCCCAATTCTAGAAACTTACCAGGAATGAATGAACCAATGCCATGTTGGTGAATTCATTCTGAACCTAGCCTGACAATTCTGAATAAATTCCGACATTTCTTTCATACAGTGAACTGAAAAGTGTTCCCTAATATCAGAGTATCAGACTAGGGAATTTTGCTACTCCACTGTTGGTCAGGCATATCCTTGTGGCACAGGCTTTGCAAATGCAACCGTAGTTTTCGCGTACACGACATGTAGCACACATGCAATCGTGGTCAAATACCTGTCTTGAAAATAACACTCCAAGACTAGCGGTTTGGCCTCTAGCATTTGCAAAGTCAGACATGAAGCCGGCAAAAACCTTAACCTGATAACCCAACCCATACGTATGTCAAAACTGGCATCCATCACAAGGAAAATGTCTGGTTCAACTCAAGGAAGGAGAAGTGTCGATGAGAGATAGGTGACATGCAAGATGCCAAGGTCAGAATGGAGGCTGCGATGATGCATCTGACTATCCATCAGCCAAAATCTCATGTCCTCACGTCTCTCGCCCGGGAGGCGTCGCCATTGGCTGCTGCGAGTTTGCTCAGGTGTTTGGGCTACCTCTGATGGCCCCTCCAACCAAACCTCCTCCCTTGCTTTCAGAAGGGTCTCGGGAAAGAAACCCATCAGAAAAAAGGTAGAAATGGATAAAATATCGGCAAATGGTGTGCGCATTTGGTGATCTCGTGTGCGTCACTACTCAAGGTACCAGTGTAGCACACCGTGCTGTTTTTTTTTTATGAAAAGCACACCGTGCTAATTTTTTTTAAATATGTACGGAAGAAAATCGATGTCAGTGTAATCTCAGCAGCCCATTAAGTTGATTCAGAGTCCTTGCTTGGCGCAGCGATGTACAGAAAAGGAATAGGAGAATTTGGAATTTGGCAGACGCACGGTTTGGATTGAAAATGAATGAATGTGTGATAAATACAAGGTTTCTCAGAAAGTCTAGCTGATCAATATGAAAAGCACACCTTCCTCCAAAAAAATACGAAAAATACACGAGGAGAGAGAGAGAGAGAGAGGATTGGATAAAAGACACACAATTTGAATTGGTTGTTTCTTGCCCTCAAGATTGTGCACATGTACAGTACAGTTTATGTCTTATCTTGCCATGTTGCAGTTCTTGTTTCTTCCAAGCTTCTTCAGCTACAAATTCAACAAGGAGTGATCGAACGAAAACAAAATGTGGTTGTCATGCTTTTCTTGTGTGCATGCGCATGCTCCCAGCTGATTTGGAGCTGAAAACGGATGGTCAAACTGAAACCCCATCGATCCTTCATATCTTGCAGCAGAAAACAGTAGCAACCAAACCTTCATGGCACGTTCATGAACATTGGCTTGACTCGCACAAATAATTCAGCACAAGTAGTGTTCATGCTGCAAGATATTTGTATACTCCTAGCACCTAGCTACCTTTGCCAAACTGATACTACTCAACTAGTCTGCTAAAGGTCTCTGGTGTACTGCTGCTCATAAACCCTAAAGTCCTGGATGCATGGCTGCCCAATTAATCCGTTTAAACGCAGTGATCAGTACTCCCCCAATTGTTAACGATATTCGGTAGCAATGTAGTATTAACTCGCGGAAGTGTGGACCTGCAGGCTACAGCAAATCTTCCGTGCGCTTAGCCACATGATCAGCATGCTGGCTCCCTCTCGATCGATCGCTTTCTTGAGAAGAACAAAAGAAAACATCCTATGGTATTCCGTGTTCCCTTTTACGACCTATTATTTCGGATAATGAGGTGTCTTTATCTGTCTGTTACATCTTACAGATGTCATGTCGATGTAAACTCTTAAAATATCAAACTACCTATTAGATACCCACTTGCATCCCTATAAGTATACCATAACACATCTTAAAGATCACTAAAAACATAGTCCAAAACTGGAAAAAAGAAATAGAAAAACTTTGAAGCATGCCGTCTACCTCTCAGTGAGCAATAACAACCACGTTACACAGGCAAAGTACCAAGTCTTCAATTCCATCTTTGAACTATATTACGTCCTGTCACTGCAACCTGCACGATATTAGGTCTTTCATTCCATCCCAGATCCTGCAACCATTCGAAGACAGAAACTGTCTTAGATTTAGTCAAAAAATAAACATAAGAAACACTTCTATTCGAATATTAATGGTGAAATAACAGAAAAAACATGATATACTAATATATACTAATTGAAGTGCAACTGATTGACAGGAAATAATGTACACGATTAAGAATTTACCATGAACAAACCTTTAATTGCATTTTATTTTGCAAACCAGGCAGGAGTTCTGTCAAATTCATTAAGACAAGAGAAGAGTTTGTATGAAAAAACAACCACCGCCATACGGGACGGCAGCACAAGCGGAATTACTCACGCCTTGCAACGACATAAAGGCAAAGAAAGAGCAGGAGAGCAAGGGTTAATTGGCAGCAATACAGAGGGCTATGGTCCTTTGAGAAATGTCCTCGACCGTTAAATTGGCGACCTTGTCGTATGGGAGGGATTTATGCTGAAAGACCTTCTAATTTAAAAGCTCCACAGTGCATAGGTGCAGAGATAATAACAAACAACCAAAAGCCTCTGATTTCCATATGCTAACATAGGTCACCACAATCCAAGGAAGAATATAATTAGAGCTTTTTACGGTGGTCCATACTACCTATAAGCAAGAGGTAGTATAAATTTAATCTGACCGTCCACGTGATTGGACATTTCTGTAATTGCAACAATAGTATTAATATTTACCCACCATATCATTGAAGGGCACTGCAATTGTTTTTTTATACCTAATTCCCAAATAATCGTTCAACCAAACAATCAACATTCAGGCCAGTCTAAACATTAAATCTATGAATTTGCACGATATAACTACCATGCTATTTCTTTTTTCCCCAAAATACCCTTATACTACATATATACTCCTCTCATATACTACTCATACTACCTCTAAATAATATATAGTATTCTAACCAATCTAGACCATCTGATCTAAAAAATAGATGGCTCAAGTTCCTCCGAGACCACTGTAAAATTTTTCTATAATTAAGCTCACACAGATATGCACACAATATTTTCATGTTAAGAAGAAAATAAAAGATCACCAACTGATTTTCACCTTGCTTTCCCACGGTCAGCTCAGAATTGTTTAAGATCTTGGATGAATTGAAGGGAGGAGCCGAGGGAGAGAAGGCGCCACTGCTGCGCTGTTTTACCAGAAGAGCAACCCTAAGCCAAACCAAGGCAACAAAAATATGCTACAGAGAATAAATAGTTCTAACAGTTTGTAATTTCCAGTTATATCAAGAACTTGTCGCCAAACCAATAAATTAGAAAAAGAAGGCAGCAGTAGATGAGTTCTAGCTAGTGACAACTGTACACTATGGATCCACCAGGATTTCACCTTTTAATCCTAGAAGTATATAAACAGGAACAACAATTGATTGATTATTTACAAGGTGTGAAGAACACAAACTGGTGATGCATCTCTGCCAAATGTCCAATGAACAAGCAGAGGACATCATATGTGTGTGTCTTTTTATTAGAAAAAGGCTCGAAAATTCCTCTCACTTTCTTAAGCAGCCATGAATAGAATCAGCTGTAATCATGCACAGTCAGTTTTGTGACCACCTTGGTATGACTAGACAATGGATCGAATGCTTTCTCCGGACTTTGCTAAACAATATCATGTTGGGTAGGAGGAGCACAAACGATAGCCGGGCGTGGCGTGCCCTTGGGTCGGGAGGCAAATTAAGCAGGCGGCAGTGAGGGGAGCGAGTTGTCGAGCAGCAACCGCCGAAGATCTAGATCAAGGAGGCGAGCGGCGCAAGACGGCGAGCAGGAGTCGCTAGAGGCGAGCATGCACCACAGGCCGCCGGAGTCGAGCGGAGGCCGCCAGATCAGGGAGGCAAGCAGTCGGTGACGCACAACTAGGGTTTGGAGCGCACGCTAGAGTGACGTTCTCGGCCTCAACGGGGGTTTTTATTTTCCCTTAATTGGCGTGGGTCTCTCCAATCCACGGCCGGTGCAAATTAATTAATCTAAAAATATTCATCATCATCCTTTTAGAGGATCGGTGAGTACCATTTCCATATCTATAACCAAATACACTTTTAACTCATATAGTAATTTGATCCACATATATATCTGGTTCCACTAGTGGCGTGAATCGGTTCTAAATTCATGTTGATCCACGACTTGCCAAACAAGATCTTTAAGAATGTGTTTGGTTGGAGTGTGAGGTTGCATAAGATAGCGTAATCTATATTTTTTTTATTGGATAGTATGACCTAATTTTTTTATATAATGAATCATTAAAAGAAACTTATTTTTTCAACAAATAACTTAGGACTGAAAATATTTTTATAAATTAGTACATCATATAAGAAGAATATTAGTGAATTTTTTTATATTTTAAAAATTTATTTAAAATATTAAAAGTTACTAGAATTTATAAAAGTATGTTTATTTGGTGAATTTTAGTTAAATATTGGCTTAGTATTTTTGGATAAAACCAATTAAAATGAGATGCTACTGAGCTATAATTTACTTATAAAAATATTTAAAAAATTTAGACCACTTTTATACTTAAAAATAAAATCGAGAGTTAAATAAAAAATATAAGTACACATGTATAAGTCAGAATGGCTTCTAGCTAGTTTTCTTTGAGTCTGTTTGTTTTAGGCTGCTTTTGGCTTTTGTTTTTATCAGAAGCTTAGAAACCAGAAATCGAAAAAAAAGAGTTTGCTGAAAATTAGCTTCTGAGTAAATAAATTGGAAGCTGAGAAGATAGCTAAGAGTAGTTTTTTTTGAGAAATAGTGCGTTGAGAATCCAAAAAATTATTATAAAATCTAACAACTAAAATCAAAAATAACTTTTAAAAAAACCAAAAATACAGTGTTTAAAAAAAAAACCAGAAACAAAGACTAAACAAACCTACCCTGCACGAGCGCGGGGCACAGTTACGGACGTGGATGACTTCGTCAGGTCTTTTTCTGGATCGGCTTGTCCAGCATCTTGACGAATATTCGACGGGTGCAGTCCGCCTAATCCATCCACCAACCATAAAAAACTGAGATGGAATGATCCTATCCACAGCTCGTCCCGTGAATTTTTGATTGGTTGGATGGACTCAAATGGAAGATGGTCATTTATTTTTCGTAGCGTTTGGTTGGAAATTATTTCCTCGGATGTTGGACGGAGCCATCCGGGCAAAAACATACGCACGGAGCCATCAGGTTGCCTTCTGCCGGTTGTTCTGTAGCATTCGTAATTGTTTTTCATCTAAATCTCAATTTTATTTGTGAGTGTAAGAGTAGTCTATTTTTTTTAAATATTTTCATGAGTAAATTAAAGCTTATTAGCAACCTATTTTATTTAGTTTGATTAAAAAACCTGAGTCTATACTTAATTAAAATTCTCCAAAGAAACATACTTTTATAACTTATATCAATTTTTAATATCTCAAATAAATTCTAAAAATATGAAAAAAAATCATTAATATTATTTTTATTTTGATTTATTAATTTATAAAATAATTTTTCAACCATAGGTTATTTATTAAAAAAATAAGTTTCCTTATAATACTTCATTTATATGTATTTTTATCATTTCACGTGATATTCTCTTTTTAATTAAATTAAAATTAAAATAAATTCAAACATACACAAATTCATCCAAATATTTATGAAATGCATCTAAATATGAAGTGATCATTATATCCACTTTAATAAAAAAAAAACAGAAAACTAGCTCATCCTATCTACTATAATTCCTTCAACCAAACAAAAAACTAACTTATCTCATTCATTACAAATAAATAAAAAATTAGATATTAAATAAATATAGATAGCCCTGATACATTCAACATCGCCCTCCAAGCTATCGCACCATAAGTGTGATGATTCGGTGGGCCCACTGGGCTGCCCAGGTAGGGAAAAGGCCACAGGGTGGCCGTATTACTGCTCGGGAAGCGGATTTTGAGAGTACGCTTTCACTTCGAACGCTGATGTGAGGTATCTCTGTGACGGTGCAGATCCAACGGCCAGGACCACTCCTCCCTCGCCCCCCACGCTTCGCCGCGGCCGCCGGCGTCCTCCGCCGCCGTTTGACCTAGGATTATTGGATCTCGGTCCCCCGCCACCTCTGCTCTCTGATTCTCCTCTCCTCTAGCCGGGAGGCCTTCTCCTGATCTCTCCCGTCGCCCACTCCCATTCCCCACGCTTGGGCTGACGAGTTGGAGGTTGCTGGCGGAGATGGGCGGCGTGCCCTGGAAGCGCGTGGAGCTCGCCGTTCTCCTTCTCTACGCGCTGGTCTTCTACCTCGTCGTGATCCGGAGGTCGCTTCGCCTCTCACACGGTACCCAACCTTCTCCCCTCCCGTCACCTCTCCTATCGCCTTCTCAGCGCGCACCGCTAGCCTCACAGCTGCTTCGTGGTTGCAGATTACGCTGGGAGGCTCTACGGCTTACGTGCGGGATCACTTGCGGGTCATCTGAATGTGAGTAAAATTCTTCTTGTTTTAGTCAGCGTTATGTTTCGCCTCAAGATCGAGGAGCTGCCCGCTTGATTTCTTTGTCCTCCGTTGCAGGACGTGTCTGATCCTCAATGGAGAAACTTCCGCGGAAACTTGCCCATTCTGACCGTTGTAATGGGAGCATTTCTGATTCTAGTTAACACATTGCGATACTGCTATGGCTTGAAGGGGCGAGGGACAGCTTTGTTGTGGCTGATACTCTCCTTGAGCTATTTATGTTATCTCCACGGTGCTTGGTATGCAACCGACCAGATCATTCTGTTTTGCCTTTTTCTCTATTATGTAAATGTTCTAACCTGTTTATCTCCGTGGCAGTGTTGCCTTCATTCTTCTAATTTCATGGATTAATTACTCCATAGTGAAGGTCAGTGCATGCATGTTGCCTCACTGCTGTTTGGACTTCAAATTGTGTTAATCTTTGTTCTCATATTTGTGTAAAAAAATAGAAATAGTGTTAAAAGAACGCTTACACGGAGGAACCTGATCCGCTTCTCAGTTCAGTGGATGAAATTTTTGAAATGCAGACTAGCTTTGGTCTTGTTAATAAAACCAGCATCAGTGCTGGATCTCTTTTGGAAAGCTATGGGGTCCAAATATGATCTCAATTTCAGGAGGACTGTTCCAGTGATTGTATTTGTACGCATAATATCGAGCATGTGAAGACAATGAAAGTAAATATTTCAAAGAAAGAGGACATACTGTAATGTTTAAGTTCTTTTAAATCAGTGAATTTTTGAGTCATTATACCAGTGCTCAATGACGCTAGGGTTGTTATGTCATTATCATTAACCAATAAGTGACACCATTAGTTGAAAGCAATCATAAGGGTGGTAGAGTCTAAACCAGTTTCGTCTTTTCTCTGTTGTAATTTTGATTAATGGTGTGGCTCCAATTTTATTGTTGAACACAGTTTTCTCTTTTGTAGCTATTTGCTCGATATAAGTACTGTACTGGCCTCATTTGGAGCTTCAACTTATCTGTTCTTATTCTTAACCGAGTCTATGAAGGCTATTCATTCTCATATTTCGGGTGAGACTTTTTATGCTGCTGTTCTGCATTTTAAGATTTCTGTTTTAAAGATGTCTTTTCCTTTTGTTTTTTATGAGATTTAACTTTCATACCCAAATAGGCAAAAGCTGGCATTTCTAGACAACTATCGGGGTACATTTCGATGGCACATATGCTTCAATTTTGGTATGTTTCTCCTTACATTGTCTTGGTTTGATGGCACCAATGTTTACACATTGAGTTGTTGTTTGTAGAAGCTTGTTTCTCTCATATTCGTTGGAGGTGATGAAAGGACTTATAGCATTTTTATGTTGATTTGAAACCAGGGGGGAAATTGAAAACCAGTGCCTTCAGATATTTTTGAAGGCATGTTCTCATACATGTTCCACAATCAACTGGGAAAAATGCTTATCCTAGTTGATAAGAACATGTTCCCAAAATATCATAACCCCATGGTTGCAATAAAATCAATGAAGTAACAAACTGAAGTTACTGAACCACGCGTGATACTCTTATTTGCCTTGTCAATGCCCACTTTCATTCTGATTGATTTTGTAAGATCAGGTGCCATATAACTGGATTCCCTCATATAGACAACTATCTTGCAACATGTCCAAAGTTAAGACATAATGTATTGTTCCAAGTTGCAGTAGGCTTGATCCATTTTTGACTTGAGTTTTTCTTCGATATAGTTAATTCATCATTGGTATTATGCTTTTTCTATACTCCGCGTGTGTGTTTATGTCTCATCTAGTTTGCACTAGTTTACTTGATGTAATATTGTCGAACTCTTTGTTTTTATTCTCCTTTTGATTTTGTGTGGCAGTGGTATTACGAATGATTAGCTTTGGATGTGATTACTGCTGGGCGATTCACTCTTCTCATTTTGATCACAAGGTATTATGTTCCTTGATGTTGACGACTTACTTTTTTTTTCTTTGTACCTTATGAATGCAGTATCAGATCATTCATGTTTGACATATCTGGTCTGTCTAGTTGACATACTTACTGGATCAGAGTGTATGTGACCATCTGATCACGTCCATATATATGTCGTCTTTCAAAACAATATACAGAATTGATCTTTTGTAAATAAGTGTTGAACACAGTTCTCTTGGATATCTATTGCTCTACATTTTGTTTTTGACCATATTTTGATATAGTTACAACCGTTGACATACCAGCTTTCATATGCATGGAGCACTGTCTTATACTGGAGTGTACTAACATGAATACTATCGGTACAGAAACATATGCAGCGATGTCAGGTTTGCAATTCTGGCAAGATATGCTACATTGCTTTGCAGGTATTCCCTGTACCAATTAACTTGTTTTAGTTTACAGTGATGCTATTGCTCTAATGGGGTACCATGGTACACGATAGACCCACTGTTAGTTTTGGACACATGAAAGATGGTTCAGTTTACTGCAAATTTAGAGATGTCGATAATTACTAGACATCTCCTTCTGGGCACACCGATTTATCCCTTTTGGGATTTACACGATGATATCTTCTATGTTGTCTGTAAAATAGGTCTTGTCATTAGTAATCTTTTTCACTATTGTATATGACTGTTGAATTTGAGACTTTGCAGCTATTCTATCTTTAGCTATTCCTTTATAAGGTGTACTATTTTCGATCTTTGTATCTTGTTATAAATGTTGCACTGTTCCTGGCAGGAGAAGGGGCTCAGTGTTGACAGATACACATTCCTAACATATTTATGCTACTTGACATATGCTCCACTCTATATTGCTGGACCTATTGTTGGATACAATGCATTTGCAGCTCAGGTTGGTCTTTTGCCTTAGTATTTTTTTTTTATTGCAGATGAGTTGTTAAGTTTCAAGCTGAAAGCAGCAGAAGTAGTGCTTTCTTGAATGATTTTCACATATGAGTTATGCTTTCTGAAATGAAAATAAAACACACTCAACATGATTCTTAGGTTATTTAGTCAAAACAATGCTTTCATATGAAATGTAAGTAATGTATAGTATCGTAACTTAAGGGTAGTGATATAACATGGTGTATTGCACCATGTCAGTTTTATGTGTTCTTGTGCTGTTGTGCACACCCTTGATAGCTTTGAAAATTCTATAAAGGAATTGGTAGGCAATAGGATGATGGCAGCTGTTACTGTGCCAATGAGTTACAGATACTAACCTGTTCTTGTTGTAGCGATCTTGCAGTTAGAAGTAGCTCAGAAAAATTATTCATTTGCACAAATATCTTGGTATGGCCTGAGGTGGATCTTGAGTTTCCTTCTTATGGAATCCATGACACACTTTTTCCACTACAATGCCTTTGTAGTTAGGTACTTGTCCTCTTTATATTATATTATTTTTTTCCCTTTATAATGGTTACTTCTGTATTCCAAAATTTTAATTAAATATTCTGATGACAGCCGATTATGGCAGCAGTTATCGCCGTTTGAGATCTTCATCATCAGTTATGGGGTAAGATTATAGCATACCTTCTCATAAAAGGACCACATTGTATTATACATATTAGATTATAGCATACCTTCTCATAAAAGGACCACGTTGTATTATACATATTAGATTGGTCCAGTAAATGTGCTCCGGGGCTTTATTATGAGTCGTCACTTATGGAATTTTATCCGTGCTTCCTTTTCAGTCATTATGCATCAGTTGATATTTCCATAAGTCCTTGTTATTTCTCTTTAATTATATTAATTTGTCGCCTGCATGTTAGTTGTCGCCTGTATTTTTGTTTTATGGTTGTCTGGGTAGGTTTCGTCTTCTACTTTAATAAGTTAACTTGCCTGATGTTTCTGTTCTTTTTTTTTTTAAGTAAGCTGATGTCTCTGTTCTTAGCAAATATATTGGATCTGCTTTATTTGCTTAGTTCTTTTGGTTAATAATCAGTGCCATTGACTTCTCACATTTTTCGATACAGGTGTTAAATTTTATGTGGTTGAAATTCTTTCTTATTTGGCGCTACTTCAGGTTTTTTTCACTGGTAAGTCAACCTTAAAATTCTGTATTCAGGCATTCAGCATGCTCCATTTTCAGTCTTGTATGTTTTACTTTCCCTTGAACAACTGTTTATATAGATATGAGATGAATTTGGTGCGAACACAACTTCGTTCTGATATCAACATCTATTCATGTTATTCTCTATATGTTTTAATGTTGAGCATTTCATTGCAGGTAGGAGGAGTTGAGACACCTGAAAACATGCCTAGGTGTATAAATAATTGCCACGACCTGGAGAGTTTCTGGAAAAGCTGGCATGCTTCTTTTAACAGATGGTTGGTCAGGTCTGTGTTACAGTAGGCTGTTTAGATACCTTAATGAACTCTTGTGTGCTACCACACATATGGCTTGAGGCATGATTCTGTTGTGTCTTGCTATCTGTTTTCCCCCTTTCACATGATATATAGTCCACCACTTTTCGCTTCACCACTCTTTGATTTATACATCTGGAAGGTTGCAATAAATCTATACTATTTATAAAAAGTATATACAATTCGATATATAATTTTAGGCCTAGTTACATGATATTATTGATCCCAATGAATTGAACTTGTACATAGAGTATGTACATGCCTATATCAAGGTACATATGTAGCCAATATACAGGGCGAAAATATATTGCCATTGATAGTCCTTAATTAAGTGTTTCTTTCTTTGATCAGTCTAAAGGTGTCTCACTTGTTGCAGGTACTTGTACATTCCTCTTGGTGGTTCTCAAAGAAAGCTACTTAGTATCTGGGTGATATTCACATTTGTAGCTGTCTGGCATGATCTGGAATGGTAGCTTCTGCAAAACCTAAAATCGACTTGCATAGTTTGTCAACATATCCGTTGTGATTACTTACATTGTTCCATTTGATTGCTTTCCTAAACAGGAGACTTGTTTCATGGGCATGGTTAACTTGCTTATTTTTCATTCCAGAAATATTGGTCAAATCTTTGTCCAACAAATTTAAGGTGAAGTTTTTCACAGAAATGTGATTCCACAGACTCTACAGTTTGCAAATTTTAGTGGCATTTACTTGCTGCTCTTGCAGTTTGTCTGCTTGCTTAGAAGTTGTTAAGAATCTAGTTTATATTAATTGCGGATCCAACCACTCGACACCAACATGATATCAAGATACTGCAGGAATGCAATTTTCTAAGATGCATATATGGATATTTCGGCATTCTTGCAAAGATGCTTCATGGTAATTTATCAACACTAGTAACTAATACATTTCTTTAAAAAATATTGTTTTGCAGGCAAGAAGTTCCCTTGAGATGTTCGTTCACCGTGAGTTCAGAGCAATTGCCGGTGCTGTGACAATCAGCTGCCTTATGGTACGATTTATGTTTCTCTCAGTGCACAGATAAATTGGATGCGGTCATTTTCTCTTGATCTCCTATTGGTAAAAGAATTGAAGATAATGAACAAATAGATATCCAGGAAAGAAAAGAGAGACTTCATAGCATCACTCATATATCTGTATTCAAGGGCAAATTCAGATGGTGTCGAGTCCCTTTAAGTGTCATGATTTTTCTCACAATTTCAGACATTGAGGAATTTCAGCTGTACACTAGATCAGTCAGTCATTGTGAATGCTTCTTCTGACATGTTCCATGCACATAGGTGGCAAACCTTGTCGGTTACGTTGTTGGACCATCTGGGATCAAAATTCTGATTTCGCAAATGCTTGGGGATGATGGTGAGTTGCAAGTTCACAATTAGTACTTGTAAAGAAATTCATTCAGCCAACTATACATGGTCTTTGTAGGCTAAGACATGTTCCCGTTTTGCAGCTCTACCTGTCCTTGCATTTATCTTTACCTCGTTCTACGTGGGCGTTAAGGTGATTATTTGGCTGTTTGCAAAGCAATTTCTTTCAACTTTGGGCCCTTTTTCTCACATCTGGTGAAATTTTGCAGCTTATGTTCCATGTACGTGATGCTAGCAAGAATCAAGGGTGATGGGCCTGAAGAGCAAGGATCCGGTTTTAACTGTGATCGAAGATACAGTGAAGACAATTGGCTTCCAATTTTGTTGGCTCTGTTTAGTTAACACAAACAGACGGCTTGTTAGTGTTGGCATCCGGTTTTGGTATTTTGCTATAGACTAGGGCTAAGGGCTCAGTGATCGGCCTGATGAATGACCTGGAGCGTTTTGCTTCTAACTTGTAACCACGATTTCTATTCGGAAAATTGTTGCATATGTAGAAATCGTTGCAAATATGATGATTCAATTCAACTGTGATGGGATGTAATCACGATTTCTATTGGGAAATTGTCGCAAAGGTGATCCACTTGGCTGAGCTGTGTATCCGGAATGAACATTCAGCGAGCTTGAAATTGCGTTGAGGCGCAGGCCCAATGCACATTACAATCATTCTGGGCCCCTTCGCGATCCTTTGGACGAATAACTCATCAGTCAAACTACGGTAGATATCACTAGCTATATTATATATAGATGATCTTTGATAGTCCTTCACCAGTAACCATTTGAATTAGAGAAATCAATGAACTTGATGGACGCTTATGTGAGCGGTAATTGCCTGTGTTGGTCACAGCAGGAGTCCGATAGATGATGTGAAACTGAATGAGCCCTTGAAATGATCGAGAAACCATTCTTCTACCACACAGTGCGCCGCATGGAAAGCCGAGCCCTTTGGTATTTTTTTTAGCGATTACAAGGTGACGTATACGTGAGCGCACACCACACTTATATAACTGCAAAGTGCATCCATATCATATATTTACGAATAATATCGTTCAAAACTCACATGTGTAAATCATAGGCACCAACGAATTTTGTTGACGCGGAAGAATGCTACATTAAGGTGGTAGTAATAAACAAGAAGCAGTACTCAAGATGTGAAAAGTGCCTTTCTGTCGTGGTCGGCAATGGTCGACGGACGAACAGTCATCAGTTGATCACTCTGACACACCTGCGTCCTGTTGCCCTACCGTCTTGGTCTTGGTCTTGGTCGTTTCCTAGCTGTTTGTGGCCCGTTTGCTCTGTTCTGGTGTGTTGGGCGCTTGCATGCTCGTCCCTGTTTCTGTTGTGTGGTTTGTGTCGTTTTCTTTGCCTTTTTTTCTTTTCTACGGGTGTGCCGTTCGTATTTTGATCTGTTTTTCTTCTATCTTAATATACGTAGCTCTTTTACGTATAAAGAAAAAACACCTAGCAAGCCGATCGATGGACTCCCGGTCGCCGGAGCAGCAGCAATGACCGTCGTCTACCGCCCGATCGATCAGCGCCACGTACCACGCACATTGCTTCCATACGTATCCGTATGAGTAGCAACAACGATCCCGCACATATTTGTAGCGGTCTCTTTTGCTTCCTTGAAGTATGGACTAAGGTAAGGCTGCAAGAACATGTACGTGCAGCAGAGCTAGCTCGAGGGTCAGAACAGAATACTCTGTCATGATGGTGTCTTGTGCAGACATTGCTAGCTGTTGGTCTTCACTCTTCAGACTTGAGCGTCGATCGGCCCCTACTCATGCGTGTGTGCGATTTCACAGCATTTTTTTCTCGATCTTGGTCACTTAGCGCCTACCAGCCTGCTGCTACGAGTAGGGCACATCACCATCGATCTGCCTTTGACGATGGAGAGTGATTGTTACAGCATGTCTGCTGCACTGGTCGCTGCCGAACTGGCCGGCCGGCATGCATGGTGACCACAATGATAGCTCATGCATGTGTGCTGCTCTTGATGCATGCTCTGATCGATGGGATGGCATGGACATTCGATTAGCCCACCTCGGTAGCCTAGTGCTTCCTTGCTCTCCGTGTGGGTACCGTATTACTTGCTTGTTTATCTCATCAGAATCAGACTAGGATTACTTGCCGCAGGGCAATCAGGAGCACATTGTTGAATACTACTTGTTAGGTTTTTATTTTGCTCCTGCTGTTGTTGGTGTCTATTCTTCCTAACCTGAAACATTCTGAAGAACATTAAGCTAGCATGATTACTTTTCTACTTAAATTTGTCCATGAAAAAAGTTTCCTTCGTAACCTAGCACATGACACCACCGCCACAACGCAAACAGGTTCTTGTCCATGCACGCATCCATTCTATGCCCCCACGTCAGAGATTTTACCTTTCTCAAGACAAAGAAAAAAGAACTCACTATACCGCATCAAACCTGATCAATTCATTGGTTGTGCTGTTCATCAGAGACAAGCTAATCTCATGCCATCAAGAAAGGAAGCTAGAGACCTGTTGCTTTCAGTGCTGGGAAATCAGTTGGAGTGTACCGGACTTGTCACTACCCTGCTGCTCCTTTCCCTTTCCTGCCCCCATGTCCATGACCTTTAGCCAATTGATCAGTACCACTAGCTTATACTAGCCTTTTAGTGTACTGCCCTGTCCCTAATTACAGCCCATTATATAAGCAGTGCTTCATTAGGTGTAGCAGTAGTAGTATTTGTTAACAGTAGGCGTGGCCCTCGGAATACGCACCTGAATATGCGCATCACTAGTCCTTTAACCACAAGTTTCAATCATTTCAATTCCATAGCTGCTCCACGCGTGCCTCTGTCTAGCTGTCTGTGTTTATTGAACTTGTTGACAGTATTGCACCATCGAGATCAGGGTTATTCGTACTTCCATGAGCTGAACTTTTATTCTTCCAAAAGAAAAAGAAAAACTCAGGAACGCACTGAACAATTGGTAATTGTCTAGGTGATACTACTATACTAGTACATGTCCACAGGTAGCAGAGAAGACCCTAAGAATCCATAGTAGGCTACCTTCCTGTTTAAATTCCTACCAAACCACAAACGATAACAACCCAATGTAGCATGGATCAACCTTGATTATCATGTTGGTTAATGTCAAGTTTCTGACAATATTTTTCAGAGTGCGCGCAGAAGGCCTCAGAATTTGACCGAGCAGGATGGCACGGCAACCATAAGCAGGAGCAGCTGCACTCATCACATGAGAGTAAGTGAGTGACCACGATCATGATGCACATAATTCTCGCAGCAAAAAACGCAACACCTTTCCTTGCAACCAAAGACAAGCACTCTCCTTCTTCTCCCTTGAACCTGTCTGTCCCTCACATGCACCCATGTCCTTCAGTCCTGTCTCAGTGTCCCTCTCTCTTATATACCCCGCAACCACATCGAGCATCTCCTACTCTCCACAGCTACGGCTGATGCAAGAAGAGGTAGGCTAAGCAAGGAGAGTGATTATAGTACGTTGAACAGCTTAAGCAGTAGTAGCTAGCTGGCGAGCTAGGTAGGTGGCCGCGCCATCAATGGCCGCCGGGTGCAAGGCGGCCATCGGCTGCGTGGACGCGCGCGCGCCGGTGCGGGCCAGCTACGTCAGCCTCTACAAGTGGCCCGAGTCCGACGCCGAGTTTGTCAAGTCGGTGGCCATGGCGCGGCGCCAGGGAGGCCAGGAGAGCCCCGCTGCCAGCGCGTGGTGCCACTACAACAGCAGCAGAAGCTGCAACGGCAGCGCCAGCATGCGCCGCGGCTGCAGCGGCGAGCTGGCGGCGGGGTACTGCAGCCCGCGGGTGGTGGACAGCTACTCGTGCCGGCAGATGTACCTCCGCAGCTACACCTTCTCCAAGAAGAAGGAGACCGTGCCCGAACGCACGATGGCGTGTCTCGGCCGCGTCAGGGAGCGCGCCGCCGTGTTCCCGTTCCTCCCGCAGCGCGGTGGGGGATCATCTGACGCAGGCTCGGTCGGCAGCGCGAGCAACATTGCCGGCGCCGGCGGTCACGGCGCGAGCAGAGACAGAGAGGACATGGGACGCCGTGGCAGGAAGGCGAGGAGGAGCCGGAAGAGGAGGAGGAAGAAAGGCTGCGCCGTGGTGAGGAGGCTGCAGGAGGCGTCGTGCGGCGCGGTGCGCGCCATCTCCCGCCTCCTCCTCGCCTGCACCACTAGCGTCGACGTCGCCGACGGCAGTGCGCAGCCGTCCCGTTGAAAATGTCACATGTGCTGCCATCCTCTTGTGCATGCATGCATGCATTCTGCTTTAGCTTGTGTCAATTTTCGTATGCCTGGCTGCTGGTAAATTAAATTAAATTTCTCTCGAGCTGGAGTACAGTTGCAAGCAGTAAATGTAACCTGCAGTAAATCATGGACGCAATCAGACGACCGTACGTATTGTAAGTTAATCAATTTGATCTTGTGTTATTTATTTGGCATATATATACAGCTGCTATTGTTCATGGTTACTTCAGAGTTCAGACACTTCAGTTATTTATTTGGCATATATATACAGCTGCTATTGTTCATGGTTACTTCAGTCAGACACATCAGTCTTTGTATTGATCCTGTTACTCCGAAATTACCACTACTTTTTCTTTTTCTTTCGAAAAGAGACATCACTACTACTTGCCTGCAGTTTTCTGCAGAATACTTGACTTTTGAATTCAAGTTTCAGAAACGATGTGCATAATAGAATATTTGTGCAGTAGTACTAGCTTTACAAGTTCCCAATGGTACTTTTAGACCATTCGATAAAGCAAGAAACGGTTGAGATCCTTAGCTACCACGTACAGATTTTGGTGGGACGGCATGTAGGCAGATCGTAGATCAAGTTACTTGAGAAGAAGAGCAGGTCCGGATGAAACAATGTATCAAGTTACTTGAGATCCTAAGCTACCATGTATTGATTTTAGAGTCTACTGCAGCTTACATTTGGTCACTCAGATATTTCTTCATCTGCTTAGTTACAGATCAGAATCAAGCTTTGATATTCTGTTCAAATTGTTGGTGCAAACGGCCTGATCAAGCTGGTACCCATGCATCAGAGATTGTGACATGCACACTGACTGCTGATCACTACTACTATTTACTACACATGTGGCCATATAAACTATGGCGCCTTGATGAAAACGACCTGAAGCTGGTAACCGTAAGTGATCGTGACATGCGCGCATTCACTACGCCATGTAGCATACAAGCCTTCATTGGGGAGCTCTCCTCATGTAAATTTTCTTGTAGAGTGATTTTTTTTTTGAGAGAGTGATTTTTTAAGTAAAATTTATAGATGGAGTGATTCTGCAGGAGAAATAGATCAATGGAAGCTGATTTTTTTTTCAGTTCTTAATATCTAGTTCATTTCAGTGAATCACTCATATAGAATTACTTTAAAAAATAAAAACTGTAAATTGTCGTTTGACAGATTTTCTAATGCTAATTTAGGAGCTCAAACAAATAGACCCATAAACTATGCTAACGAGCTATCTGGAACGAATTAAGGAGAGACTAGGCAGATAGGCGCGCTATGCCACGCCTGTACAAGTGGTTGTATCATCCGTTTTTTATTATAAACATTTATAGATCGCAATACGAAAGTATAAGGAAGGTTACATGGTATAACAATATAGTGTTACACTGATAGCGTCAAGTGCTAATGTATATTGTAGTTGGTACACCGTATCATTGACGGTTTTAGAAAAGAACGGGTAGCGGGTTATCACGACTGATTCATATAAAAAAACCAATAGATGACTGCTGGTTTTTTAATACAGCCGATAGTGATATGTGATCGGATCCAAATTTTATTTAGAATGCAATTTTGCTCTCGGTCAACGCGTCCGGAGCTAGCAGGTTATCTCTCTCCCTTATCTCCTCTCCATAAGCACTCTCTCTCCCTTATCTCTTCTCTATAGGCGCGCGCTCTCTCCTTTATCTCTTTCATCCACATGCGCTTCTCTCTCCCTTATCTCTTTTGCTTCTCTCTCTCTCTCCAGCGGAGCCCAGCGCAAGCACCAGCCCTCTTTTCCCGCAGTGCCTCTCCTCCCGTGGTGGGTCTGCATCGATCCTCTCCTCCCGTGCTGACTCTCCACCCATGGCGGGTCCGCACCAGCCTTTCCACTCACGGTGGATCTCCTTTCGTGGCGAGTTCGCATCGGCGTTCTCCTCCCGCGCCGAGTCCATGCCAGCTCTCCTCCCGTGGCTGGTCCGCACCAACCTACTCCTCTCGCGCTGGATCCGTGCCGACGTTCTGCTCCTGCGGTGCCCTCGCCTTTCATGCATTGGCCCTCTTATCCTGCGGTGCCCTCTCCTCTCGTGCGCTGGCCCTATCCTCTCGCGGCGGTTTTGTGCGGGGTGGCGCAACCTGGCGCTGACGGAGCGACGTCACGAGGCGCGGCAGAGCAGGGGTTTGAGGATCTCCGTGCGTGGGTGGGTCGGCGGTGGTAGCACATGGCTGTTTTTGTGATGTGGTGGTGGCCTTCGTGCCACTGCATTTCTGCGTGCAGCACGTCGCAGTGGCGGGTTCCACGATGGCAAGCATAGAATCAGCAGCGGCCGCATCTTCGTCCTCGATGGCAGCAGTACCCATGCGAGGAGGGCGGTGTCCTCGACGGCAGCAGTGAATGTGTGTTGTGGCAGCGGCCTTCGTGCCGCCACAATTTTCTATACAGGTTAAGGTTTTCTGTGTAGGTTAGGGTGGTGCGTCGGGCACGACGGCGGTGACGATGCGAGAGGTTGCGGGTGTGAGAGGCGACGTGCGAGAGAAATGTGGAAGAAGGTGGTAGTGTGCATGCGTCCATGACGACAGTGACAAGGCTCGTGGCGTGGGGGCGACGACGACCAGGTGCATCCATTGTGACGGTCTGGCGTGTGGACATGTGTGCGTCCACTGCGGTGGTCGGGGGTGCATCCACAGTGGCGACCAGGCATGCATCCACAGTGACGGCGGTCGGGCTCATGTGGCGTGAGGCATGCGTGATGGCGGCGGCATCCACGCGTGAGCGGCGGCGGATTGTCCTGCGTGGCAAAACAACCGGCATGTGCCGATTCAGGAACTGTGCTCACGAGCCAATGATTAGTTAAAACGTGGCAATAGGCCCCTTTTGTGTCGAGCTAGACCGACTACTGGGGTTGGTGGAAATCCAAGTTGAGTAACCGTGGTCATAGTTGAATGAGCGTTCCAGTAACCAGGTCTCGCCTGTCATAAGCTTGCTACAGGAAACTACAGTAGCTCGACCCCCTAGGAGCACGCGGAGGCCTGGACCTTTAGTATACAGTATATATTCCAATGGTCGAGGTAAAGAACCATATTCAACCAGGCACTATGGTCTCTGGGATGCGACTTTGTCGCTCATATTTGTGCAGATGTATCCCAGCTCTGTTTTGGTTGTACGGTTGCTTTGAAATGAAGGCAACAGTCATGCATCTGCCGTTCAGTTGGCGAAAAAGTGTGACCCTCAAAAGAACAAACTAGGTACGTTCTATATGTACGCTAAGATCATATTCCGTACATGTGGTGACATCATAAGTGAAATCATTATAGTGTTATTACATAATGATATAGTTTATTACAAAAGGACCCTAGTTCTTAAAGAAAACACTAGGATAAGCAACCAGCGATAGCGGGTCTTTCATCATCTATAGGTGTTTTTTGGAGGAGCGCCAGCCTAGAACATGGTCTCTAGGTCGAAGCCTTCCTCTGGGAACTCCACTTCATCACCATGGTCTGAACAACAATTGGTCACAACAGAGAAAATGGGAAAAGAAAAAGAGTGAGTACATAGAGTACTTAGTAAGTGTGGGAAAGTATGATATGAGCGTTTAAGATAAGGAATGATTGACACTGTTTATTGCAACTAAGCCATTCTAACTTAGGACTCAATAAGACATAGCAGTCCTATTTACTAGGTGTGACGAGAATACTTAAAAGATACAGCTCATTGGATTCCATCTGACTACTAAACTCACTAGATATTCCATATCTAGCTACTAATTCATCGGGTCACCCCCACCCGACTACCAAAACCAATCATCCAAGATTCTCCACTAATCATGAAGAAGTCTAAGCTCGCTCTTGACCATGAGCACAACTAATATATCAGTTTTATGCTATACAGAGGTTGCACACTTTACCCACGAGTCATGATTCCCGTATTGCTTCACACTTTCGGGGTGTAGAGCCTAAGTCTCACTACAAGGCCTTTACAAAGCGCCTTCTAATCTGTGTACGTTCATTAAGGTTTCACCACTAACAGGGATTCCATCAACTGCAGAGATCCCTTTTTGTACCACACAATAACCAATTGGTGCATATAGAATAAGAAGGACATCTAATTAATTGACCAGATCGTACCCAAATAAGCCTCGTGGTCGTGCTATTGTGCCAGATTACATGTCTATGAACCAATCCTTTGGATCTAAAGTAGGTACTCGCACATTACCCAATGCGCGCACAACATCCATACCAACCAAACCAACCTTCTTAGATCCCTACAATCCATATTACTATAAATGATTACCCAATCCGGTTAATGTTGCATAGAGATTAACACTTAAACCACCCAACTTGACAACACACCTAAGCAATTCTAACCACGACATCCAAACTCCAACATTGGCGACAAGGAAAATCTGAAAAGTACTAGTAAACGCTAAACATGGGATTCATATTGACAAGCATGCAATAGAACAAATAAATGATATACTTTCCTACAATGGGGTCAATATGATCAAGGACACTTGCCTTCAATAGCAGATTGCTCACAAATGTCTAAGGCCTGCTCTTGCAAGTTCACACACTGCTCATCTTCTATTGCATTCGCGAACACCAAAAACAAGCAAGCACAAATAACTAAGAACAATACACCAAATGATAGCAAAGTGCTATACAAAGCCTACTAATATAAAGTACAGGTCGCTACAATCGCATGAGCGTAAGAATAATCTAAAACAGAGCTATAATAGAAAAGTTATAAGGGCTTTAAGCTACAAGAGGTCTTTCTGTAAAAGAACATGGACTATTTGGTAAAAATAGAAAGTCTAGGGACTAATTTGTAATAAAATAAGATTTCTAGGGGTATAAATGTAAAAATAGGAAAGTCTAAAGGCTTTAATGTAAAAACAGTAGCTGACATAGGCATTTTTGTGAAAATAGGAAAAGTCTAGGAACCTAAATACAAAATTACCTGATCAAAAGAATTAATAGATTAATTTTAATTATAAAACCCTAATTATTGTGTAATGCTGATGTCATCACTGAATGGGACTACTGACTCGGCTCTTATATGTTGACATGGCCGACATGTAGGCCAGTACGCCAACGTGGCACGCTGACATGGCTTCCTAAGCTGACTGGGATCATGATGACATGTGGCACGATCTCATTGGCTAGCAAAGAGGTACGGGCTGGGTCAAATCTCAATTGTTCATCTACGATCGGACGACTGAGGACGATTAGGGAGGGTTGGCGGCCGACGGTGATGAAAGGATGGAGGTGCCACCTTGGATCTCTCCTGAGCATCGCTGACGATGCGCACACACATGCTACAAGGCACCAAACACGATGGGGAATGGCACAAAAGAACGAGAAGGCGACAAGGAATCTCACCGAGGGCTTCATGGCGATCAGAGGCGTCTTGGCGGTGGTCAGCGACGGAGAGGAGCGGTTAGCGATGATCGGAGCTCAACGGGAAGGCGGTTCCATGGCGGGGAGAGGGAGCCGAGGGTCGAGAATGCTTGCTGGAGGCCCTGTGACACCGAAGAAATGGTCAGTGGGCCTCAGGGTGCAGTGGATAAAGCTAGCAACAGTGCACGGTGACGATGGCCACCGGAGCTCAGCGAGGGATGTCCCGGGGTGACGGAGCGATGTCGAGTAGCGGCAGAGAAGATTCCTCGTGCTCTTATGAAGTAGATGTCGGCCTCAGACACGTCGGGGAGGGCTCAGCTATGGTGGAGCTTCGGGCGGCAATGGTAGCTCAGCGACGGTGATGAGCGGGTGGGAAGCAATAGGGAGGGGGCGGCAAGGTTAGGGACAGAGCGGTCGTAGGGCGGTTGCAGGAAGGGCGCACACGGAAGAGACATGGGGGGAGTGTGCACTGACGGTTTTGGGCGGTGTGGTTGCAGCACAGCGATGGGAATGACATGTTGGCCCAGCTTGTCAGCGAGAAGAAGAGAGGGGGAGCGGGCTGGCTTCGGCCCAAGGATAAGGCGCACGCGGGGGTGAAAGATGGGCTGGGCTGGTGGAAAAATTGGGGTGTTACATGTTTGAGTGATACATTTTGTAGAGAGTTTGTTGCTGAATTCTTGGTTTCAACTTTCCCCTGATGCTAGGGGAAGACGCGTGAGAGAGGAGAGCAAACTCACACTAACCAAATGGCTAGACACGCTCATTGCAAGTTTGCAACCCAAGCAGCAGATAGTGTGCCCATTGCAAAAAAACCTATATACACACATGTGCGCGATTGAAGGTGATAAGACATAGGTAACTACTACTAGTGTCCAGCCATGGCATTTAGGAACTACTCAAGTTATTCAGTGTGAGATATTGGAGCCCAACAAATAGTGTGCGTTGGCACAGTGTGAGATATTCGTTCCGCTAGCTAGGTCTCCGACAAAGCTTCGTGCTGATAACATGTTAAGAAACCTCTGTTATCGGGTGTAGTTCAGATATTCTAGTGAAAAACAATCGTATAAAAAAACAATATAGGGGGAAACTTTCTCTTCTTTATTCATCTATGTTCTACAATTGAGGGTTCTGCCATATATATATAATACTAAAAACCTCTAAGAGATATAATCGAATCTTTCAAGAGATCGAGACAGACCCACCTTCGGTTGTAAAACTCCAGGTTTTCTAAAACTCCCTCTTGTACACTTCTCACGAAATACATGTCTCATCAAAACTTTCTAAAAACCCAGTGGAAAATTTTTGGAGAAAGAATATATAGCTCGTGACATGGTTACACAAATTGCCTCATTAAAAACCTTATCATGAGAAATTTCAGGAAAACTCATTTAAGGGAAAAAGAGTACAATCCATCCAAATACTTCACATAATTTTCATGATTAATTTTGGGTACTTAATCTTCTTGACTAAGGTTTAATTCTTCGTGTCGGTATTATGTGAAAATTCTTCTCTGAAATGTGCAATTCTCTAAGTCTCATCATCCTAATGCCACAAACACATCTTTCAAAACTAGATACAAGAACAGACTTAGGGAATATATTTGCAAGATTTCTTTATGATTTGGTATGCATTACCTTTATTTCATTCATTTTATGCAATTCATGAGCATAAAAGAACTTGGGGTAAATATACTTTGTTAAGTTGTTTTTCACATATCCCAATTGTATTTGTGCAACATATGCAACATTATCTTTATAGATAATGGTGAGGGTGTTAGTAGTGTTCAAACCATATGACTGTTGGATATGATTGATCACTCTTCTAAGTTATGCGCATTCCCATACAGCTTCATATAAAGCTATTATTTTCGAGTGATTCATTGAGATAGATACAAAACTTTGCTTTGATGATTTTCAGAATATTACAGTTCCACCACATAGGAAAATATAGCCATTCTGTGATACGATGTATGCGGGTCTGACTAATAGCTAGCATATGCGTATCCAACCAGAATTAGGTCATGATTCTTTCTGTAGAACAAACACATATTTTTGTTACCTTGCAAGTATAGCAGAATATCCTTCATGCCCTTCCAATGTCTTTTAGTGAGCTCTGCACTGTATCGTGCAAGTAGATTTACTACAAACGCTATGCCTAGCCTAATGCAATTAGTCAGATATATCAGCGCACCTATTGCACTTAAGTATGAGAATTTTGATCCCAATACTTCTTCCTTTTCTCTAGGTCTATAGGGATCTTGATCTGCTTGCAATGACATTCCGACCATAGAGGTTTTAGTAGGAAATGATTTTTCAAAACCAAACCGCTCTAACACTTTCTGAGTGTAGTTTGACTGATGTACAAAATTCCATCTGCCACATGCTTTAGCTGTAGGCCTAAGCAAGACTTGGTTTTACCTAAATCTTTCATTTCAAATTCAGACTTGGTTTTATTCTTCTGTACCGATGATATTCAAATCATATTCATATGCAAAAATCCATTATGGGACTTGACTATTTCAACCCATATAATGATTTCTTCAATTATATGCTATAAAGATGTTTATTCTTCTACCCTAATTTGACAATAGTATTCCTTCAGGTACCTTCATATAAATATCCAATCAAGGCTCCCATAAAGATATGTGGTCACAACATCCATAATTTCATTTTCAACTCCACGTTGACTGCCATCGAGATTAAATATCTAAAGATAATGCCACCTACCACCAGAGAATAGATTTCTTCATAATCAATGTTTGCTCGTTGAGTAAAACCTTGTGCAACTAGTCGTGCTTTGTACCTCACAATTTTATTCCTTTCATTCTTCTTACAAACAAAAACCTACTTGTATCCCACTGGTTTGATGAGGGAAGTTTGCGCTATACTGACCTAAATGCCTCTCTTTTGTTCAGTAAGAACAGTTCAGCTGTTATTGTCTTCTACCAGTCTTCTTAATCTAACCTCATTCTAGATTCAGTGAGCGATGCAAGCTTATGGTCATGATCTATAACTGTGACAATTTTATTTGCGAAGTATATATCAACTATTGTGGTTGTTTTGTTCTAGAATTCCCCTGAATTCATATAGTTTATTGTTATTTCATTATGGGTTGCACTTTTAGGTGCATTTTCATCTTGCTCTTCATTATTTCTTTCAGGTGCACTTTTAGTTGGTTCTTCATTATTTCTTATTATGGGATCAAGGTCCTTTAATTTACCAGTGTCAATTTCAGCGCGTGCATTTTTGCTGGTTTCTTAATACGTGGGAAGATTTAAATCTGGTGTGCCTATTTACTTAGGTTTCACACATTGCTATGTCTTAACTGGCCACCCACTTACTTCCTTTGGGGAATTTTTATGATCGGCTGTGATAAGCTCTCATTCCCCTCTTTTGCCAGACATCTTTGTCTATTTGGGACTTAAGGAACCGAATTGCTTGCCTTTTTTATTATTTTTTGAAGCTCCTAGGGCAAGATGAGGGTAACATCTTTTGAAACTTCCACCCTCTCTGGTGCATTGCGTACAGGCATATGCGACTTAGTCACGCTCTTTAAATCACAAAAAATGATTAGGCAAATCGTTTGCTAATTTCTACAAATCGATAATTTTCTGCACTTCATCATTTGCTACACTAGTGCGAGGATTATGTAACGTAATTCCTTCTGCCTGTCAAATAATTTCTCGATATTTTTCATCCAAGGTATATTTCCTCCCTCTAATGATAGAAAATTATTTTCATTAAAAATGCAGTCAGCGAAGCGGGCCGTATGCAGATTTCCAGTTGTTGGTTCTAAACATCGTATTATGGATGCAGTCTCATAACCGACATATATTCTATTTTTTCGCAAAGTTCCCATAGCGGTTCACTGTGACAGCAATATTAGTACATAAACCATACATCCAAATTTGCATAAATGAAATTTTTTGGAATCACCCCTTATACTAGGGGCATAGGTGAATGGATGTTATAGGAGGATGATCTATAATTAATGAGAGCTGCCACATGTAAGACTACATATCCCCAGCATGAAGCAGGCAAATTACAATGCTGCAACGAAGGTCTAGCAATAAATTTTATTCTTTTTATCAATGCTTCAGCTAGTCCATTCTAAGTGTAGACATGTGGTGCAGAATATTCAACTTTAATTCCCATATCAGTGCAATAATAATCGAACACTTTAAAAGTAAGTTCTCCAACGTTGTCAATTCTAATAGATTTCACTCGGTGGTCAGGAAAATTATTCTTGAGTTACATGATCTGTGAGATCAACTTTGCAAATGTGTGGTTGCTGGTAGATAATAGACATACATACGACCACTTCAAGGATGTGTCTATCAATACCATAAAGTATCGGAATGGGCCAGAAAGCTGCTGAATAGGGCTACAAATATCCTCCTGAATTCAACCCAGAAATGTAGGAATTTCATCTTGTACCTTTAAGGTAGACAGTCTTATAATTAATTTCCTGATAGAACATGCATGTCATACACTTCATGATTCCGGAAATTCTTTATATTTATGCCATGACCTTGTGAGTTAATAATTATATTCCTCATCATTCTAAGACCAGGGTGACCAAATTTATCATGCCATAAGAAGAAGAATTCTGCACTACAAAACATAATTTTTAAGGTAGTGAACATTTCAAGTGCTTTAATGCGAGTGTAGTACAAGTCACTTCTCATGGAGGAAAGTTTTTCTAGTATTCTCACTTCACTATCACGCTTAGTGATGAGTAGGTGCTCCCTAACATCTTCTTCACTAGTTTCTACATGAAAACTATTAGAACGAATATCTTTAAAATTTAAGAGATTTTTTTATAGATTTAGGGTACAATAATGCTTCTTCAATGTGCAAAGTAGTTCCCATCGGTAGTATGACTGTGGCTCTTCTAAAATCTACTATTTATTTATCACTACCAGTGACAGTCATCGTTTTTCCAGAGCTATTTTTGATAAACTGAAAATACAACTTTTCTCTTAATATAGTGTTTGTGGTTCCATTATCCACAATACACATTTTCTCCATGCGGGCTCCACATTCTATAAATAAAACAGTCAATCATTCACATGTGAGGAAGAAGCAACAAGACTAAATGCTTTATTAACTATTGAAAAATATTATTTGCAACTAAGATTGCTCTTCTAGAGCTTTCATTTATTCACTCAATCCTTCTAAATTTAGCAACAAAATAAATGGTTGATTACAATAATTCTGGATAGAGTATGCGAAATATCCGGCAACTTATTCTTCAATGGCTTTCTTTTTTGCTTCATCCTTCATGACATCTTCTATGGCAGTGGAGGGCAAAGTAGAGGACTCTGCATCCTTTATTGGGAGGTCTTTTACTGTCAGTGTGGGAGCATTATCAACTTCCAAGTGAGATGCTACCCTTTCAATTGTGGCTACTTTGTCTACCTTCATCCCCACTGCAATGGTGAGGTGTGCTTCTGGCTGCTCATTCTATTTCTTCAAGTATGCTTCCACAGCATGCTTTGGTGCTTTTCAGATTCTGTGTTTGCTCACCATATGGCTTGACATCTTTCATTATCTTCCCATTATCATCAACAGGCTTGACTTTGTCTGCCACCACTTCCTCCCTTTCTCTCGCTTCTTATTGTGGTTCTTGCGTGGTTTGAAAGAGCTATGATGGACTTTTAGGCCACTACTCTTTCCTTACGGTTGGGATAAGAAGTTTTTGTTTATGACTTCATCTTGGACTTCATGAAGCTGCAACACGTCAATCAGTTCAAAAGAGTTCTTGTATTTTGATTAACGGTGATTGTGTGCGGATTCTATCGCATTTGGGTGGAAAGTGAAGAGTCTTCTCAATTTTCTCTTCTTATGTAATCTCTTTCCCACAGAGACACAGAAGTATGCAAATGTGGTGCCGTGTGAAGTTGTACTCTCTGACTTTCTTGTAGTCACAGAAATAGAGCTAGGCTCATTCTTGCTCTGCAAGAGGCTCAATGGTATACTTAAGGCGCTAAAAAACGCTCCTCTCCTGCATTGTGTCCCATAGAGCCTTAGCATTGGTCATTACCATGTACTCATTCTTTAATGTGGGGAAGAGATGGTGACAGAGAAAATAAAGTGATTGATCATTCTCATCCTCCGTAAGAACCACTGCACTACTTGTTTCAAGGCCAATAGCAACGTAGATCTTTTTTCGCTCCTAGTATAATCCAGACATCCGACGCCCAAGTGAGATAGTTGCAATCATCTGCACTCAGCTCAGCGAACTACTTGCTCGTGATGCCAGCCATCTTCATATTAAATGACACAAGCATTACTACTACTAAGGTTGTATCGTGTTGCTAAATAGGATTGCTGCAAATTTTCTGATATTTTCTATGCTATTATATGAATATTATTGAATTTAAACGTCTAACAGACAATTTAAACAGTAACAAAAACATGGAATTAAATACTATATAATTACTAAAATAGATGCAAAATTCAAATTCTAGAGGTACTTTTATGTATGAAAACGTGTTTTTATGGTTTTCTGCAAAGTCCTAGGGTTTATACACAAAACTCTAGGATTTACGTAATTTCCAAAAACAACATGGTCTGATTTGCAAAAATTTTGCGGGCCTTTTTTCTTTTATATTTCTTTTCAATTCCGGTCCATTACTATTCTTTCTAGCCGGCCCATGTGTTTTCTTATTCCGACCAATTTCTTATCGGGCCAGCTTGGCCCAACCCCCTTTGGCCCATAAGGCCGTGCAACCCGATCTGACGTCACACTAGGGTTTACTAACCCTAACCATAGCTGCCATTTGTGTGTGTACTGGTGCGGTGGGCCACCGCGCTCGGTGCGGTGAGCGCCGGTGAGATGGCATGCTGGCTGGGGTGGCCCCGTACGGCGGCGGGCGGTCGACTTCGAGCGACGACACGTTGTTCGGCTTGCTAGGGGGTGCACGGGGAGCTCACGTGACAGTGAGCTGCGTGCGGAGGCAGGGCCGGCTACAGGTGGCAGCCATGGGCGAGCACATGAAGGCGCGGTAGCACAGGGCCACGAAGCGCGCGGGGCAGACAAGAGAGTGACGGCGGCTTTCGACCAGGCGAATGCAGGCGCGCAACAACGCGGGCGGTGGCAGGGCGCACAAAGGCGGCTTCAGGCAGGATGCGATAGAATTGGCTACGCACTTTTCCATCTGCGTCGCTCATAACAGCAAGAGCATGCAGTCGGGCCTTTGCATAGCGAGGTCTTCGGTAGTATTCCCTCTCCCGCACGTCATGAATAGCAACGGGCCACAACAGGCAGGGCGTCTGGCCAGCAAGAGCGTGCAATGCAAGGATGCAGTAGGGGGCTTCGGCATTTGGCAGCCTACAGGATAGCGCTGGCCATGGCCTAATGGCAGGATGCGGCTGTAGCAGGGGCTGCTCTGCAGCAGGACTTCGACGCAGCCAGCAGAGCTCCACGGCCGGCTTCACACCTTTGCCCAACGGGTGCGCAGGGCGACAACTTCAGGTCACAACGATGACTAATACAAACAAATCTATGTGTTATAATCGTGCCACAATTTGATCTAATAGCGAGTTAATCTACCAGATTAACCATATATATCAACAATGGTGGGAAGATTAACGACAAACTGTAGCATATTCATGTCGTGATAAATTCATGCCGCGTAGGGCATATAGGTTAGGCCATGACCTGTCCGTTTGATGGTGATGTCGATGCAGTGCAGATCGGTCGCAGACAGATTCGTTCCGCTAGGTTGGTCTCCAACAGAGCTTTGTGTTGATAATGTGTTAAAAAACCTCTGCTACCGGGTGTAGTTTAGAGATTATAGTGATAAACAATTACAAAAGAGACACAATATAGAGAAAATTTTTCTCTGAATCGAATTTTTTAAAAGATTGAGACAGCTTACCTTCGATGGTAAAACTTCAGGCTTCCAACACTATCCATACCCGAGGTCATGAAGTTGGGCTGGGCAGCCACCGCCGACCACCGCCACAGCCTCGGCCATTTGTTCGCAGCTAATCGACCGGCGGATCGAGATACGGCAGGCGGTCTCTCACCAATGCGATCAGACTCCGAGACTATCACGATCTATCATCACAAACAGATAACACGGCCCACCCCTTGTTAGCTGGTCTGGGCCACCAAGTTCCTGTAAAGACAATACTGAGCCACGAACCTATCCTTGTTTAATTTTTGGAAATCCTAATTTGTGATTAACCTCTGTAACGATCAATATGTATTTATATGAGTAACTAAGCATCATCTCTTCTCAGCTAGATTATGCACATACAGCTAACCAAATAAAATATCACTGCATTGTCCATAGACTAACTCACTAATTAGACCCTAGATTCACACAGAACCAACCTCCAGTTACGCTGGACATGAGCTTCATTGGTTGGCGACCGAAACAGATGGAATCAGTAACAAACGCCGAGCGCGATGGGTCCGCCCAGTCGCCAGCGCGGGAGACCTCCCCTCCCACCTCGCTGTGATCACCCGCAGTCGCGTCGTTCCCTTGTCGCCGGCCACTCGTGCGACGTCGCCGGACGGCCGGCTGCCGGCCATCTCCTCTGCCTCTGATTGGCTGACAAAACATATTGTCGGATTTTACACCTTTTGGGCTCTTGTTTAAGTCGATTCTTAGTAGACGTGCCTGATTCAGCTTATTAAGTCAGTCGTTGACATATGGGCCTTAGTCGCTTATATTGTTAAGTCGGCACAAGCTGTTTGGATCTATTGGTTATGATTCAATCTTTATAAAGGACCATGAAAATGAAGGGTCGAATGTTCTGCTTTTTTAAAAGAATTTCTAAGCTGTTTTTTTTTCTAGTCACCGTGGTGAAATGATCGTTTCCTTTTATCATTAAATAAATAGATCTCGTGTTGATTTCTTTGTCACAACGGTTGCCAAATGCCAGAGGGAAGAAAATCTGTCAGTGCAAACTAGCATCCCATAACAGTGAAATGATAAGCAACAGGTACTGCCTGTTGAAATGCAGAGCAACCAGGAGTCTATACATATTTTGCAGAGATTGTTAGCTAACTACCATGTATTATTCAGGAAGCAAATTTTGCACTCAAGTCATTTAGTCTGAGACATTGGAGTCCACCGAATGCAATCCAGCCATGGCCAAGAGTGCGCACGAATACATTCTCTCTGTGCAGTGTCGATGAATAGTATGTAGGGCATGTTCAAGAAAATGCTTGCGCAGCATATATCATTATATCTAGCTAGGATCGCTAGATGATCTTGTTCGTTGCGTTGCATGTAGAGGAGGAACGAAGTATCAGAACTTATTCTTGCCCTCTAATCGTCGGCTAGCTGCGCTCCGAGGCCGTCCATGTAGATTTATTTGTTTCAGGCCCGTACACGAAAGAATCTGAGCCCCGACCGGCTGGCCTGAATCCACGGAGCGTGCATCTCAAGTCTCCTCTCCTGGGCGTGCAGCTGGAGCACAAGATAACAAATTCTAAGGGCAATGCTATACTTCAACCACCTGTTTTTTCAGTTTTTTTTCTTTAATAGATGGCAATACGCTGTTGGATGTCTATCTAATGACTCACATCATTCCTTCTTATTCTAGCCATAAGAATATTGCCCCTTTACTCTCTCTTTCTTCAATCAAGCCAACGAGTTTTCCTACCCTATCCTCATCGGTACTCTCCGGTGACACCTTCACTGCTAGATTGACACTCACTAGCTAGCTCCACGCTAAACCAACTTCATCGGACCATTTTATTGCCTTCCCCATCGATTATCCATCGTCACCCATAACCAACAGTACTGAACCCGTCCTCCATCTGTCACCGCCTTTCAAGGTCATCTCTCTAAGCCCGGCGACCTCCAAAACCCCGAAAGCCTCCTCCAATAATCTCGCCGGCAAAATCAAATCCCATCTACTGAAATGAGTTGAGAATTCAGGCTTCGAAGAATATGAAGCATGAAATTGTAAAGCTAAGGTCCCAAACAAACAGGGACACCATGAGATGCGACAGATCGCCCGACATGAACAAAACAGGGACGAGTTGCCTGCCTGCCTGCCTCTCTGACCTTCCCCCAGCGGCAGATCAAGGACACTAACCGTAATTAAGGGATTATTCGGCCTGTTCGTTTGGCGCCAAGCAGGGCTCTGCTGCTGCAAGTGCGCGACGCTGTCAACCGGCTGTCACGTCTGACAATACAAGCAAGATTAGTACGATTATATTTCCAACTGATGCAGTTGCAAATTGTTTGGCAAAATTGCAGCTGTTTCGTGTCATGTCTGCCCCGTTCCCTGTGTGACCGATTATCTGTAGTTTATTGTTTAGTCGCTCGATTGGATCTGTTAGTAGTACTAGCATAACAAACAGCACAGCTCGGCTTTGTGTTCCTAGGAAAATAAAAACTATACAGCTTGCGATGCCATCTGGGCAACAGTAAAACTTAAGAGTGTGCGCCTACCACTGGTATATTTTCCTAAAAAAGTCCCCGATATTAGGTAATATGAAACTGCGTGGAGTTCCTGGCCAGCTGTGCAGTCCACGTCAGCGAAATTGTTCTTGGTCGCCCGATTTGCATCTTCCAGTCGTGCTTCCGTCCGCTGAGCTTGCTGCTTGTGCGCCCCACATGCCAGAACGGGGTTCGCTCCCTGCCCCTCTCCTTCCTTTTCGTCTCTTTTGTTGTTTACGAGGTATGCTTCTTAATTGCTCAGCCTTTATCACTGGAGCATCTAGTGAATATAGAAGTGTTTTTCTGATTTGTGTAAATAATATTCCGGTGAGAACAAAAACATAACCATTGGATCATTCGGTGAGTTAAGTTTTTCTGAGCTCATCCAATTCAAACTTTACTTGAGCTTTAACTTCTCAATTTCTCAATCACCAATTTCTATGAGCTACCTAGTGCTAGAATTTCATAAATGTGTATCAAACTAAGTCTAGACTCAATTAGATCAAGATACTACTCTTAGCCTCTCTTTATAGTACAGTAAAAAGACTAAGAAAGGAAAACTATACTACTCTAAGTGTCCTTCATCTCTTTTGTGATACTTAGAACTAAAAGATCCTTAATTTTGATGCACATAACCTTTGATCGACCAGATTATCGCTTTAGAGACCAAGAGTACCCAAATATCATTGTATATTAAATTTTTGATTCCCTTCAAAATAAATTGTTAGTCACAATGATACGATTATCATTAATCAACAAAACACTTACTAGTTACCTAGGGATCTAGATGCTGCTACACCAACATATATTATCACAACAAAGTTTAATAAAGAGCAAGTAATTAAAAATATATTTCAAGTCTTTGAGTATTAATAATTTCTTACAATTTACAATAAAATAGAGCTAGGGGGACAATAAACCAATCATCAACTAGCTAAAACAAAAACTACATAGCAGAAGAAAACATCTATCAATAACAAAATATAGGTGGAGCCATATGCCCTTAGGTTCCACACCGAAATAACGCAATCCAAGTAGTTTGCACTACTCATCCCCAAAATAACGCCATCCAAGTAGTTTGCACTACTCATCCCCGTCACCTACATCAGCAGGTGCAAAGTAGCTGACCACTACATCCTCCACGTCAATAGCACATAAAAGGGTAGCGTGAGCACGAAGGTACTCATAAGACTTAATCTATATTCGATACATATAAATAACTCGACTCTAAGGATTATGCATTTGGATAAATTAGCAAGAAACGGCCACAAGCTTAAGTCGATTGACATGCGAAAGCAATTTTTGACATAAATTTGTAGGCATCTACACATGACCACCCATACCATTCTATCATGTAATCAACGACATAAATATATATATAACTAGAACCATCATAAATATATATGAGAATAGAATCATATCGACTACATCCCAACATACCATACCACATTATTCCACATTCGTAACTCTACAACCGATATGGATGGACAAAAGCATGCTCATAACCGAGAGCGTGGCAATTCGAATTGTTTTTACACCCTGCAGGGTGCTCTTTTACCCACACAACATGAGGATCATTCAGCTTGTGCGATCCGCTAAAGTCCACACAAAAGAGTACCCATGACAACCTTTTTCAAATAAGCCTCAACCGTTTCAACATGCACCTCAAGGTACGAGAGTTATCTAGAACTACTCTCAGAGCAAACTAGATACTACTATAAACCTATTATGCTCACGACACCCGAGACGTGCAAGCCAAAGGGTCACAACTACATAAAGTATTCGGCTCATCCTACCCATAAATGAATATGTGATTAGTACGAAAAATGCTAAAGCCAATGACACCACTTGGATTGTCGGCGTGACACTCTCTAAACGAATCAAGAATGTATCGCATAAACAAGTGAATGATGGAAAAGTATGGATATGATGCATGCTCAAACAATAATAAAGTGTCGTGGTTCAAAAACATTTGCAAAGGAACGCTAGACAATCCGAGTTAGAAAAAGTTTGAACCTCGGATAAGACGTCCTAAAGTCATACAGCTTTACATGGTTGGCAGTCAGACCGAAGTTGTGGCGGCAGTCAGACCATTGGTGTGCAAAGAGTTTTGGCGTCTGGTGGTCATATCGACGGTATGGTGGTGGTTAGATTGGCAGTTGGCGGTTAGACCGGCCCTAGTGACGGTCTGACTCTTGACTATGGGTTTGACTGAGGTTTTGATCTCCAAACTGATGGTCAAATTGGCATGAGCGGTGGTCAGACCATGAGTCCATAGCGATAGCACCTATACGAGGTCATCGGTGAAGGTTGCGATGAGGTTTTCTACCACTAAGGGTACCAAAACGCTCTAGGAGACTATTGGAGTGCTTCTAGGGTGGTTTGGACAACCTTCACCGAGCCAAACTTGAAAAACTCCATGAATGGGGTCTAAGATAGGGTTGAGTTTGGGCCTAAATGACATGAGGATCGATTAGAGCTCGGGAATGACGGAGAATCGGTAGGGGACGTCTCACCATAGTGTAAGGAAACTTCCTAGCGGGTTGGAACTTCCAAATCAACCAGCTGTCACTCTAAACAGAAATGTAATCCTCAAGGATCTCAGGTAACCGAACCATGTTTCTGAAATTATGTAGCCAAATGCACAGCGCTTCATCACAAATACAACTAACAAGGCTATATTAAGACCCTATGGGGACAACGGGTCGCTGAATTTAGCATCGATGAAATTTATAATGGGAAGAAGGTAAACCAATTGTTGTCCTTGTTGTTGGCAACCTCATGAAAAGTTTCGCAGGTAAATATAATACTACTCCTATCAAGTATCACTACTTCACAATCACATAATATCACTTTTAATTCTCTGACTTAAACAAGTGAAGAATACCTGAGTGGAAATACTACATGTCGCTGTTACTTCAATCCCACAATTCCATAAGCTAAAGAGCTTTATAACACATATACAATCATCTACCTGCTACATACAAGTACATAATATTCCTATGTGACTCTCCATACCACTTTCCCTTAGACCATTACCACATATTTACTCACAAACATTCATATACAAACATTCACAACCAGCAGCTGATGATCAAACGCACCACCGCTCCTACACATCAAACAGTACCACTGCAAGAACCACTACAACTCGAAGATAAGCACTTGCATGATTTAGAAACAATAGATCCATATGACTTCCCAATATGCATGATGCATGTAGTCATTGTTGTTGCCTATTGAAACAACTATTCTTCCCATGATAGTGCTACCCCCTATACTGTTACAATTAGTTTTCTTTCCACCACTACCTGCATCTTCTAACAATCACTCATTAATTTCTAATCATAGGAAGCTAGGTGCCGCTGTACTGTTACTATCACATGCCTAGTCTTAAACACGCCATGGTGGTTCCCATCATGTAACAGATGCAGTAGAACCTACATACCAAAATGGCGATGGTTATAGATGCAACACGTGCTCCCGCACTAGCTACCGCTTCAAGTAAGGACCACTTTCTTTTTTTTTCATATAACTAAATCTACATTGATCACTAACCTGTGCAATTCCACTTCTATAGGTATAAACTATCCTTCATTCGGAATGATGGAACTATCGAAGCTGAAATAATAGCTTTTGGCGAAGTTGCTCGCCGTCTTGTCAGTAAACCTATCCAGCAGGTCCTAAGAGCAACAATATTCGCAAATGACACACCACCTAACGTTGCAACTATATTATCCTTGAAATTCACCTTTGCAATTACCCTAACAAATCAGAGCTACTATAATCCCCAGAAAACATATCAGGTCACCTCCATCATCGCTGCTTATGGAAGAGAACATACACTTCTACATATAAGAGGCAACCATCACAAGGATCCAACAACCTCCCAGATGTCCCAGCCAGCCTTTTAGCCAGACAACTATCCTACCAATCCCTATGCCGCTCTACCCGATGCTACCCTCCCATCTGGGTTCAGGAGCACCGCATCTTCTTCACAATCAAGAATTGAAAAAGCAACTGCAGAAAACATACCAACAGATAATCTAACACCGCACTCTTTATTATGGACCATTTAATGATACATAAAACATACAACGCTTCTTTACTATGATTTACTAATTGCATGTTGAAATTATATTGCAAACCCCTCCCCCTTCACTGGAACATGATGAATTGCGGTTCAAGAAAATTGAGCTTCTGTAAGTATCCACAAGCAGTGCACATGAAATCAATATCCTTATCATTCTATTACATAATATATTAAGTGTTTATTTATATAACATATATGGATGCTGCTGATCCATCTAACCATTCTATTGCTCTATTTGAAGATACAACAGATTCTGAAAAGGCAAGCATACTTTCTTTTCTTCAATATCCAATCCTCCGTGCATTTACTCCATCATAATAGATCATATTAACCCACTTTTACTCACATCTTTTCCTGCTTATCTAGAAGGACAATGATACCAAAAAAGAGCAAGAATGAGACTCCCATATGAGCATCCAACCCATTGCTTCACCTGACAGGCCAAAGGTACAAAATGAAACTCCTATCCCAGAATTTGCATGTTGTCTTTTACAACTAGCCTTCATACCAGCATTGCTATATCATTTTGCATACACACATGACTACTTCCCAGCAGATCACATTTGGGGCCACAAAGGTGCCTAAATCCAAAACTACTCATATGTAAAAAAGCAATCAATGAAGATCACTTCCACTCACATACCGCTTCTCTACATAATCTTTGCAATTGTACCTCCAAAATTCTAACCATTCCTTCTTCTTTTACCTGTAGCCAAGAAAAATAATGAACAAATCTCAGTTTTGAAGCGCTGCTTGCTTTTTACCACAAGAAGGAGCCTGCTCTTCCTTGTTTTTTCCTTTTCTCTCCCCCCCCCTCCCCTTTGGGCTTACTTTGGACCTAGGTTAGCCGGACTCTTAGCCTACCATCCACAGGAGATGATATTGCCACTGATCCTCCTATGACATAGTAATGTATAAAATGAAAAACCATCAATGCTATCTAAGGCATTGAACATAGCTGACCTGCATTGCCACACACGCCTGCTAAAAGTACCATCTATCACCTGTACACATATTCATGGTTATTTGCTCTATCAGACCATGACACAATGCGCATTTTCGCATGCTCAGACATCACACTGATGTTAAATATGATACCTTATTTCTTATGATGTTGCAGTGTAGAAGTCAATACAGATGCACAAAATTATGTATATGTGTACATATGATAGATTCCTCTTAATAACTGTCACATGCATTCGGTTCCCTTGATTAAGTACATCCTACATTGTTGTTGTGAAGTGTACTTCCTGTTTTACAACATCATTACCTTTTTCATTATTGTTTTTTTTACCTCTTCATTCTAATATAATGCATTATTGAATACATCACTTTGGTTTAACTGTTGGACAGAGAAGCATAATTCACTTTAATAGTCTACCAATATATTTTGAACAACAATTCTCAGGTTTTTGCTTTTCATGGTGCTTGCATATAACAATTTGCTCCATCAGATCATGTCACAATACTCACTTTCGCATGCTCGGATATCACACTGGTATTAGATGTGATGCCTCATTTCTTATCATGTTGCATGGTGGAAGTCAATACAAATGCACAAATTGATATCTATGTGTACAGACATCAAAGTCCTCTTAGTAACTACCATATGCATTTTGTTGCCTTGATTAAGTGCATCCTACATTGTTCTTATGAAGTGTAGTTTATGTTTTACAACATCTTAACCTATTTCCCCCTTTTTTATATATATATTCATCTATCTCATCCAGTACTTCAACTCCTATGCTTTTCTCCTAGCTTAAGAAAGAAATATGACAAATGGAGGTTCCATAACACATATCAACTCTTTCCGCTCTACTCTTTTAACTAATCGCTTGTTGTATATCCTATATCCTAGCGCCTGAGTGGTGCTCCAAAATTCTTCTCATTGAAGAAAAAAAGTTTATAATACTTACATCACTCCTTTAACATTCTATCGACATCATCTGAGATGCTTCTACCATCTAGTTTGCTTCTGTGATGCTTCAACATAATTCATTTTACTACACTACACAGACTCTATATTATTCTTTATGTACGAGTTATATATAGACTAATATACGTCAACATCCCACTGATATAACCATTCTAAGCCCCTTATTCCTCCTAGGTGTTAAAACATCTGCACCATAACAATCTCACATTCCTTTTGAGACAGTACCAAACACAATCTTAACTTAAAGATAAACTCTGAACACATATCAAAAGCTCTCAATGGTACGTGCAAGCCACTAGTACTCCATGATGTGGCCATCCGTCGGAAGGTCACAAGAAGGAGCCAACAACAACAGGGAGACAGCATCCAACCACAGAATTTCTCTTCTCTGCCGATCACATCGCTAGTAAATCCATTTGCCAATCGGTCCTGCAGATCTAGCTGTCTGTCTCTGTTCCTAGAGTAGAATATATATATTGTACTCACCATGCATCACCCAGATCGATCCGTCGACTTTAGCTCTTGTTGGCTGCTTTACCATGATTACCTTTTATTTTTACTTTAGAATACATAATTGAGATCGATCATGTTACTTCACCTTTGCTAAAGCCATCTCCAGCAGCGTCCTTTTTCTGTGCTACAGTGATTTGCCGATTGATTTCGGCCGGCAACTGGAGTTCAGCAGATACGGCATCGGCTTCTACAGGGATGCGATAGGGAGTTAGACGTGGACGAGGGATGGTAAATTTGTGAATTGAATAGAGATTTCGCAACACTATTTATAGAGAATGACTACTAGTCTGAAGAAGGAGAAGAGTAATAGAAGATAGTAAATAGAGTAGTTGCTAGAGATAAAAAAATAGAGAGCACTGTAATAATATTAGTGATATTATAATAGTATTATAAGTAACAAAATTTTAAAATATCTGCTGAAGATGCTGAAAATAGCCTAACTTCTCCTATCATAATTGAACATACTGTGCTCATCAGCTCATGACGCTAGCCTTCGAGAGAAAAGAAATAAGAGGAATTATTTCACTTTTATCCTTCTCCTTTATGCAGAATTATGAAGATGATACTATATATTATTTTTATTCTTTTTTATTATTTAAGATATAGATACTATTTCTAATATGTACGTTTGATCGTTGCCTTTTTTCGAGCATTTGTTATAGAAAGTTACTGAAAGTATAACCATTTGAAAATGTTTTTCACGATGTATCTACTATCAACGTTTTCATACGATAAAATTTAATACTTTTGAGTATATTAATGGTTAAAGTTTCTAAAGTTTAACTGTCCGTATCTTTAAACGATATCTATTTAAAAATAGATATAGTATGTTGTATTGGATGGACGGCTGAGATTAAGGCGACGGAGAAGCTCGACCACTCTCGGAGTAAACCACAAGCCTCCTCATGGCTGTCAGATCGCTTTCTCGTGCCCTCATTAACTTAACCAGGAAATTAATTAAGAAAATAGAAAACCAGACCTTCGGCTCATGTTTCAACGCCCGTACGAAAAAAGGGCAAATGCTTCCTTTTTGGTTAAACTTTGGCCAAATTAGGTGCTGTAATTGGTTGGAAATTATAACCCATGAATCACTCTCATACCACAACATGATTCTTTTTCTCTTTCACAAGCAACTGAACGAACACCCTGTGTGTTGAACTGTGTGTACCTATGCGTCTACTTCCTAAAATCCACCCTGTTAACATCACCATAGTTTATCCTCCAAAAAAAACATCACCAGAGTTTAGCTAAACCTATCCTTCCAAGTGCCTGCTTTTAGGCACAAATTTAAAAGCATGGTTGACATTGACTTGTGAATTTCCGCAAAATTTCCAGTGAAAGCTTCTTACACAAGATATGATGGATTATATTGTTCAACAATAATCTAGTTTTGTTTGTACTTTGCCACTGACAGGTGACATCCAGCTATCCAGAACTAGGCTCCAATTGCCGGCTTTGAATATTTAAGATGGTCTAGCTTTAACCTTTTGCCTGGTTGACTGACTACTTGACACATTCCATATTTGCATGCATGCTGTTAATTTCATCTTAAAAACAAAGCAAACTTGCGAACAGCATATGTTTGGCATGCTTGTCTCTCCTTTTCTTCCACCCTTGCTTGTGCAGTTTTAGTAGTGCTTCCAAAGCACGACTAAAACTTAAAAACAGCTAGATTAGGAGTACTAATATCGCCCATTTCTCCAACACTCCCACAATGCTGGAGGTATAAAGGGCAAAATGATACTCCCTCCGGTCATAAATACATGTTGTTTTGTAAAAAGATTTAGATAAAATTTTAAAAATTTGAACTAACAATAACTTTCAAATATTTAGTTTAAAAATCTGAAAATTATACACGTAGATTTATCTTAAAAAAATGTTTTCATAATATCATAAATTTAATAAATTTTATAAATATATTCTAATAAAAAATATTAATCGAAGCTAAACAAAAATATATCTTATAAATGTATTTATGATTGGAGAGAGTAGTATTAATATTAAATAACTAAGCTAAACAAAGCATGTCTTGTCCTCCATTTGGATGTCAAGTCCTAAACAACCAAACAACCCCAATTATGGAGTATTTTAATTTAGAAAGCCTTCTTGGATCAGAGGGATGCTTGCTTAGTGCCTCGGAGCTTTCCAAGAAGCAGCGAGTGCGAGGGATGAATATTCTACTCATTTCTAGACCACGCCTGGTTGGGAATTAATCACCAAAGCAATACTTATTAGCTAGCACCGGGTTATTAATATATTCTGCACAACGGTTATTTAAACAACAGCAAATTGCTCCTCTTCATATAACATTCTAAATTTTATTTAGATGATATGGACACCGAAGACATTAACAATGTAATTAATTCGACTCGTATGCATATATTAACATATATCATGTTTATCATTGGAGGTGTTGCCGAGAGGAAGAGGAGTTAATAAGGAACAAGAGGGAAGTTGTATGTTACGCAAGATATTGCTCTTGCGCGTAAGAGAGCACTGACATCAAAAAAAAAAAGTTGTCTGAACTGAATTGCAACTAATTTGTTCAAAAAATAATTGCATTGCACGTATTAATTGGCCGTGGTGCTTATTTACATACATAAACAACGTACAAATAAATAATCAAGATTTCCACGGCTGGTAATTCCCATGCAGCTGCGTTGTTTGCTTATGCTGCACTTTACTTAATACAGAAGGATAGGCATCAACAAAGCTCCAAACATACGGCAAGCATGTACACACATGCATCGAGCACGTCGTTGGGTAGGAACAAAGGAAACTCCTGGTACGAAGGGAAGGCCTCACTCGTTGGTGTCGGATATGAAAAATAACGAGAGGAGTTTGGAAAGGATCTCGCACGCAGACGTCGAGTTCTGGCTTGTTTATATATACGGTAATACGGCCGGTAATACAATAGATCGTATTCAAGATAAACTCTAGATTATAACAACCATATCAATGATTTCTATCTATACAGGATACATATCAATCTATATTTCAACACCCTCCCGTAATCACAACATCTTGAGGTTGAGATTGTGCTTGAAGAATTGTAATTGCTTCACCGTGAGTGCTTTTGTAAAGCCATCAGCAACTTGATCTCGTGATGGAATAAATCTGATGTCAAGCATCTTTCGAGCCACTCGTTCTCGAACAAAATGATAATCAACTTCTATATGCTTTGTTCATGCATGAAACACCGGATTAGCTAAAAGATATGTGGCTCTAATATTGTCACACCATAGACAAGGTATCCTGGGCTGATCAACATTCAGTTCTCTCAGTAATGATTGAACCCATACAATCTCTGCTGTAGCATTGGCAAGAGCCTTATATTCAGACTCAGTACATGATCTAGACACTGTTGATTGTTTTCTGGCACTCCATGATATGACATTAGGTTCAAAGAAAACAACAAATCCCCCTGTTGATCTTCTATCATCAGGACACCCAGCTCAGTCTGCATCAGAAAAAGCACTGACTAATGTTGACGAAGATTTCTGAATAAATAGACCATCCATCAAGGTATACTTTAAATACCAAAGTATCCTTTTTACTGTTGTCCAATGATCATCTGTCGGAGCACTCAAAAACTGGCATACCTTATTAACTAAGAAGGCAATATCAGGACGTGTCAAAGTTAAGTATTGTAATGCTCCAACAGTGCTTCGATATTTAGTTGCTTCAACAGGATCAAGCAATTGTCCTCTTGTAGCTGAGAGTTTTTCTGAAGTTGTCATAGGACTTGTAACCGGCTTGCAATGAGTCATCCCCGACCTCTGTAGAATATCATTAATGTATTTAGTTTGTGACAGACTGATGCCTTAATCATGTCTTTTCACCTCAATGCCTAGAAAATAACTCAAGTCACCAAGATCCTTAAGTGCGAAGTCTTATTGCAATTCAGCAAGTAGGCCAGAAATAGTTTGATCTGAAGACTCGCCACTATGATATCATCAACATAGATAAGGATATAAACCACAACCTTGCCACGATTGAAGATGAAAAGTGACGTATCAGCACGAGAGGGCACAAAACCAATCTTCTGAAATTTAGTACTTAGCCTTGAGTACCAAGCACAAGGTGCTTGCTTTAAGCCATATAAAGCTTTATCAAGTCGACATACATGCTGAGGTAGCTTCTGATTTTCATACCCAGGAGGTTGTCTCATAAACACCTCTTCTTCCAGAACGCCGTGCAAAAACGCATTCTGTACATCTAACTGCCGAAGGCTCCACCCCTTTGAAACTGCCAATGATAAAATAAGGTGAATAGTTGCTGGTTTCACAACTGGACTAAAAGTATCCTCATAATCTACTCCATACCTTTGTTTAAACCCCTTTGCAACCAATCTAGCCTTATATCTATCAATACTGCCATCAACTTTCTTCTTAATTTTGTAAACCCATTTACAATCAATGACATTCTGACGACGATGTGGGGGAACAAGCCACCAAGTTTGATTATGAATGAGCGCTTTATACTCCTCATCCATTGCCTTCTTCCAGCTTGAATCACCTAGGGCAGCTTCAAGTGAATCTGGCTCATCGCGTATACTTGTGTAACCCTGATGTTTATCTGTCCGAACTGTACCGTCAGTATATACCTTGGGTTTCACAATCTTATTCTGAAGTATTGTGACACGCCGCTGAGAATGCACAGCAGCAGTCGGGTCGTGCACTGATGCAACAACAACATCGACAGGAACATGCGAAGCAGACTCCACAGGCTCCACAGCTGAGTCGGCACTTGTATCTGAGATAGCTGGCCCATGAAACTGATCAAGCTCTGGAGTAGCAGGCACACAAGCCGAAGTTGATGTGGATAGCCCTGGTGCTGGTAGAAGTGCATGCGACACCGGTGTTCTGCATGGACTGCATGGTCCCGTGCTGGACGTAGAACCGCCAAGCACACCTTCCTGACGTCTGTCTCCCTGATTTTAGAGCTCCAACTGGATAACAGGCTCAACAACAGAGTTAGGTAATACATTAGCATGTTGGTGATCATTCCCATCAATCAGTGATTCTTCAGAACGAAGCTGAGGACCGGCTGTGGGACCTAGAGCTGCAAAAGGGAAAACAGTTTCATCGAAAACGACATCATGAGAGATATAAACACGACCAGTAGAGATGTCAAGATATTTATAACCTTTATGGAGAGAACTGTACCCTAAGAACACACACTGCTTAGAACGAAACTGAAGCTTTCTTTGATTATACGGCCGAAGATGAGGCCAACAAGCACAGCCAAAAACTCTAAGAAAAGTATAGTTAGGTTTTTCTCCCAACAGCTTTTCCAGAGGAGTCAAAAAATTAATTGTTCGAGTGGGTAGCCGATTAATAAGAAAAGTGGCAGAAAAAAAGCTTCATCCCAGAATTTTAGGGGCATAGATGAATGTGCGAGAAGGGCTAACCCAACCTCGACAATATGACGATGTTTTATCTCAGCTGAGCCATTTTGCTGGTGTGTATGTGGACAAGAAACTCTATGAGCAATGCCAATACTCTGAAAGAAAGGATGTAATTTCTGATATTCGCCACCCCAATTTGTTTGAACACAAAGGATTTTTCGCCCAACTAGACGTTCAACAAGTGTTTGAAATTGGAGAAAAATACGTAGCACATCAGCTTTACTCTTAAGCAAATATATCCATGTGTACTTGCTAAAATCACCAATGAAGCTAACATAGTATTTATTGTTGCTAGCAGATTGAGGAGCAAGACCCCATACATAAGAAAAAATAAGTTTCAAAGGAAAGGAGGACTCTCTAGTGGAAACTGAGTATGGCAACTGATGACTCTTAGCCTGTTGACAGGCATCACAAACTAACTCACTGCTTGATGTGCTAACAAAAGGTAAACTATTGGACCTAAGAATTTGTTGAACGATGTTGAACGACGGATGACCTAGGCGATTGTGCCACCTCTCCTTAGTAGGTTTGGTGGTAGAAAGACCACTCCGATGTGTGACTGTCGAATTGGCCTTGATAGGATAGAGACCCCCTTCACATGGTCCGCGAAGAAGAGTTCGCTTTGTGTCCTAATCCTTAACAAGAAAATAGTCCGGGTGAAATTCAAGAAAGGCATTATTGTCTAAGGCAAGACGGTGAACTGATAGAAGATGTTTTGCAGCTCTAGGCATATGTAAAATGTTCTTAAGATGTAAATCACGATCTAGGGTTTTGATCTTGGTATTACCAACATGACTAATGGACATACCTGACCCGTTTGCTGTTTTCACCTGTTCATGACCATGATATTTTTCACGAGTCGTAAGCATGTCGAGGTCATTGGTGATGTGGTCTGTGGCTCTAGTATTCATGTACCAGTTTGTGTCAAGGTCATAAGCCGTGACTGTGGCCGAATTCGTTGCTCGGCCTTCTTGATCTTCATCATACCGGTACCAGCACCGCTTAGCATCATGGCCGATCTTGTCACAAATCTGACAGGCCGGCCTGTTGCCATTAGAACTGTTGTTGAAGCCGCCATTGTTTCTGCCTCCTCGGCCTTGGCTCCCACGACCTGAATTTCGGCCGCGACCGCCACCAGTGCGCCCACGACCACAGCCGCGATTCCCACTTCGAGAGGAGAGATTGGCCGAGGGAGCTGCCGATGCCGTGAAGCCCGACGAGGCCTGCAGTTGCTGAGCCGTGTTCTGCGACTCAAGTCGGGCCTCAAAGGAGAGAAGATGAGCATAAAGTTCATTGAGGCCGATGCCATCTACTCTACTTGTCATCGATGTAACAAGAGGGTTGTATTCTGCATCTAACCCCGTGAGGATGTAGGAGATGACTTCATCTTCACGAAGTGGTTGTCTAGCGGAGGCCATGGTGTCAGCCAGGACTTTGATGCGGTTGAAGTAGTCGGCGACAGAGAGATCGTTCTTCTTGATAGCACTGAGCTGCATCCTAGTATGCATCACCTTTGCCCTAGATTGTAAGGCAAACATGTTTGCCAGGTCAGCCCAAACAGCGGTCGAGGTGGGAAGCTCGAAGACTTGCGTCAAAACTTCTGAGGACAAGGTGGAGAGAAGGGTGCTCAGCAGGAACTGATCTTGCTGCATCCACGCAACATAATTTGGATTCGGTACTTCAACCTTGGGTTCGCCTTCCTTGGCGGCCTGATTGATCATCTCCGGTGGAGCGATGATTGTGCCTTCCACAAATCCAACCAGTTGTTGTGCACGGAGAAGCGACATCAACTAGGCTTTCCATACGAGATAGTTATCATGCCCTAGTTTGACATTGAGGAGATTGCCAAACGAGGGAGCAGCCGGAGTGGGGAGGATGCCGACAGTCATGGAAAATAAGGTGGAGGTTTTAGAGGAAGAAGCATTGGATTTGGCGGCGCTCTCTGTACCCATGGCTGTTAGATGCGATGGAAGAGATGGCTCTGTATACCATGAAAAATAACGAGAGGAGTTTGGAAAGGATCTCGCACGCAGACGTCCAGTCCTGGCTTGTTTATATATACGACAATATGGCCGGTAATACAATAGATCGTATCCAAGACAATCTCTAGATTATAACAACCATATCAATGGTTTCTATCTATACAGGATACATATCAATCTATTTCAACAGGATATAATCTGCAAGTAATCACCAAAACAAGTTACTATTAGTTCTTAATACTTGGTCCTCTTTGGAACGCAAGATTCTTAAAACACAGGAGTAGAAAAAATATAGGATTGGATCGTCCTATCACTTGAAATCCTACAAGAAATTCAAAACGTAGGAATTGTACGATAATAATGGAAAAACATATCATTTTTTTTGGCGGGAAGAGTTAGTTTATTGGAAGAGAGAATGGGGGGAGAGATAGACACATTGTGCATTGAACTTCTCAAAAGAATTCTAAACATGAGGTTGGAGATCAGGTTTAGAATCCTCCAAAAAGTAGAGGAAAGAAATGAATGCTATGAAATTTTTTCTAAACAATCCTATGTTCAAAGTGCTCTATAAGAAAAACTCCTATAAAATCTAATTCTACTGAATCCCTTCAAAACTCCTCAATTCCAAAGGAGTAGTCCTTCACGGTATATGTATATCTTGAAGGCATCAACAGACGAAACTACCGAGATGACAGCTCGTTGAAAGCCTTTTGCGTTACCGGTGATGACACGGACATGTGATCGGACAAAAGGACGGGTCACAAGAGAAGACAAAAGCGAGCCAGCTTTGACTTTGGCCATGCAGCAGCAGTAGGAGTTGAAACGAAACTTCCAGCCTCTGGTTTCTCTTGCGTCCAGACAGACTCTGCAAGTCTGAACGTGCGATGCCTCCTCTGTTGTTTGTTTTGCGTGCAAACGTCCTAGTCCTGCTGCACTACTGACAGACAGACAGAGAAATTAGCAAGAGGCGTCGACGATCCAAGTCCAACTGGCCAGGCCTTGCTTTCTCTCTCTATCGATATCCATCCATGTCCACATCTCTCTCTTCCGATGAAGAATTTCTGTAAGATGTGACATGGACGCCGATGGCTTGTGGAAAAAGATGTGCATGCATGGAGGCAAAAACCAAACGTGTTAAATCAATTGACACAGATAGATACCCAGCCGGGCTTATTTGCTTGTGATGACGCAATAATAAACATATCTGTTGGTTTGACATTCCGCAATATCCTGGTTTCAGATAGGTATTTTAGAATGCATACCATTATAATAAGTATTGCTGGTTTATCGAAAGAACAGTAGGCATTGCTTGCGGTTGAAGGCGACCTACTGATAAGGTCCACTTATCACACGAGCGAATTTAAGCACAAATTCTCACACATCATGGAGGAGGGGTGTTAGCCGCCCCTGTTGAAAGTAGCTGTATTATTTTTAAAGCAAAGTTTTGTCACTCCACGCCTACTAAGTTTATGTTACAAATAATATATACCAATGGGCTATTTAACCTTCACAAATATGGACGGCTTTTCCTATGCACCATTCACCATTAGCAAGAAAACAACTAGTATGTGTATATGTATGTATATACATATTAGTACTGTTGCACTACCGTTAATTACAATAAAAAATAGAGTTACAACCAAACGTAAATAAAAAAATTGAGTTATAATTACGTTACGGATGAACATAACTCCTAACGAATTCTTTGTCTAATGATATACAACCTAAGAAATATGATTAGATTGTACTACAATCTAAAACGTAAATTTGTTAGTTTCTTGTGTTACAATTATGTATTTTTAAATATATGATTATAATTAATCTACCTAGTAAATTATAATTAATAGTTATTTGAGTTGTGACCGATCTATTTAAGGATTAAAATATGTGCATGACACGATTAATTATTCACGGACCCACTGACCAAGCAGGAGCAAAGAATTGGAATGCCTTTCTGTACACCCTCCAACAAAATAGCCCTCCAAACCTACACACCTTTGGCGTGTGTGTGTCATTGCCGGTGGGCCCCACCTAAAGGATCCCAAGGCTAGGAGTGGGACCACACCCCATCATCCACAGGGCCACTGGCAGGTAAAGAAATGGGCGCCGGTCAATACGGAGAGAAAGCAATAATTCCATGGTCAATTCAGTGTTTGGTTAGCTGTTTATAATAGAAGAGGTTTAGTCTTTAGTTAGTTATATATATGTTTTTAAATTGAGTTGAATTTTTATTTGGTTGATTGAATTTGAGATTATATAAGTAGATATGAAAGTTGATATTATTTTAGTTACTAAGTATAAAGTTGATTTTATGATACTATCAAGTGAAATTGTCTGTACGAGATAGGTAGGTTACGTAGAAAATCTTTCTTCTCGGGTTAAGTTAGGTAAACTTAAGGTGTGTTTGGTTTACTGATAAGACTTTATAAAGTTATATTATATATATATGCTAAGAAAAATTATATTTGTTAAAAAAAAGTATGTTAAGTTTTTTTAATGAGATTTTGTTTAGTTATATCTACGTGTTTAGTTTGACTGAGATAGGACGGTACCTAGTGTCACTGTAGCTTCCTCCCTGCCCAAGCAATTCTTTTTCACGAGAAAACGTATGTCGATGGCTGACAAATCGGCAGCGACACCTTTCGTTTCTCCGCATCTCCCCGCCCCACCGAATGCGCGGTGCGTGCGCCACTTTGCAGTTTGTAGCAGCGGCAGCGTCCGTAGCAAACCTCCTCCTCCCAAGGCCTACTGGACTGCTGCGGCAGCAGGCGGTTGGGAGGGACCGCACCCGCACCCGCACCCGCACCGCAGGAAGCTTCCTGCCACCTTCCTCACCCCCTCGTATTTCAACTTGCAGCCGAAGCAGAAGAGGGAGCGGCGCGCATGCGGTTCCCACATCCCCACCACCCGTAGTACCCCACCCAACAACCTCTTCTTCCTTTCCTCTCTGCTCGTCGCGGCGACGCGAGGGAGAGTGAGTCAGTGAAGGGCTCGTGCCTCCGCCGCGTCCTTGGGACGGAGAGGCGGTTCCGTGCGGCGCCGGGACTCGGAGAATTCCATCGCTTGGTTGCGGGGCTTGATCGATTGAGTTCTCGGGCTCGACGCATTTGTTGGTTGCGGACTCCGGAGTCCAGGCACCGCACGCCAACGAGAACAGAAAAAGATCTCGTCTTTGTTCGACGCGGCTTTTGTGGCCGGGGGGTACGTACATAAAAGGTAGCGATCCCCCGCCGCCAAAATCGCATCTTGTGGAGTCGAATTCCGCAAGGAGATTGATCCTCCGTGCGAAAGATCGCGTCTTGGAGGCGTGACGCGCTGACGGCGACGATGGGCGAGGCGGCGCCGGCGGTGGACGACGAGTTCCCGGCGTGGGCGCGCTCCGTCAAGGACTGCGAGGCGCGGTTCGGGGTCTCCGCGGCGCGGGGGCTCTCGTCCGACGAGGCAGCGGCGCGGCTGCAAGCGCACGGGCCCAACGAACTCGCCGACCACCCGGGCCCGTCGCTGCTGCAGCTCCTCGCGCAGCAGTTCGAGGACACGCTCGTCCGCATCCTCCTCGTCGCGGCCGCCGTCTCCTTCCTCCTCGCGCTCTCCAACTCCGCGGGGGAGGTCACGCTCTCCGCCTTTGTCGAGCCGCTCGTCATCTTCCTCATCCTCGTCGTCAACGCCGCCGTCGGAATATGGCAGGAGACCAACGCAGAGAAGGCGCTCGAGGCGCTGCGGGAGATCCAGTCCGACCACGCCGCCGTCTTGCGGGACGGGGAGTGGGTGCCCAGCCTCCCCGCGCGGGACCTCGTCCCCGGCGACGTCGTCCAGCTCCGGGTCGGGGACAAGGTGCCCGCGGACATGCGCGTGCTCCGGCTCGTCACATCCACGCTCCGAGTTGAGCAGGGCTCGCTCACCGGCGAGACCGCCTCCGTCAACAAGACCGCGCACGCAGTGCCCACAGAGGACGCCGACATCCAGGCCAAGGAGTGCATGGTGTTCGCCGGGACCACCGTCGTGAACGGCGGCGCCATCTGCCTCGTCGTGCACACCGGGATGACCACGGAGATCGGCAAAATCCACGCTCAGATCCATGAGGCGTCGCAGGAGGACGACGACACCCCACTCAAGAAGAAGCTCAACGAATTTGGCGAGGTGCTCACCAAGATCATCGGTCTCATATGCGCCCTGGTGTGGTTGATCAATGTCAAATACTTCTTAACGTTTGAGCTTGATGGATGGGTGCCAAGGAACATACGGTTCTCGTTCGAGAAGTGCACATACTACTTTGAGATCGCCGTGGCGCTTGCCGTCGCCGCGATACCTGAGGGCCTGCCTGCTGTGATCACAACTTGCCTTGCGCTTGGAACGAGGAAGATGGCCGCCAAGAATGCGCTGGTGAGGAAGCTGCCGAGTGTGGAGACACTGGGCTGCACCACGGTGATTTGCTCAGACAAGACCGGAACACTGACCACAAACCAGATGTCGGTGGCAAAACTCGTGGCGATTGGTGATTCTGCAGGGCAAGTTAGGAACTTCAAGGTGGACGGGACAACATACGATCCCCAGGATGGGAAAATTCACGATTGGCCTGCAGGGAGCATGGATGCAAACCTTGAGACGATTGCAAAGGTTGCAGCTGTGTGCAATGATGCCAGCGTGGCACATTCTTCACATCAGTATGTCGCCACCGGAATGCCGACTGAGGCAGCTTTAAAGGTGAGGATTGCTAAACTTACATGCTATTCTCATTTTGCAAAATTCTGTGGTGTATTAGTCCAAGAGTATGGTACTCTGGAACGCAATAAATCAGTTACAGATGTGATGATCATGTTGTTAACCGTCCAGGTACAGAGACAACTGAAAATTGTGTTCTCACATGTGTTGGTGCAATGCCAAATAAGACACGTTTGCTATTGGGAAACAGTGTATTGTTTAGCGCTTATGTTAACTTCCTTCTTTGGTTTCTTCTAGGTCCTGGTTGAGAAAATGGGTCTGCCTGGAGGAAAGAGTGGACTGTCATTGGACCCGTCTGATACATTAGGTAATAAATACATGCTTTCGTGCCTTAACATTTGTTTCTTTCCTAATATTTGGTGCTTAATCAATACATGCAACGACTTTCAGACATGTGAATTGCAATGTTGTTTGCTGACAGGCTGCTGCAGATGGTGGAACAATGTTGCCAAAAGGATTGCCACGCTCGAATTTGACCGAATGAGGAAATCAATGGGTGTCATTGTGAAGACCAGTTCAGGAAGCAATGCTCTACTCGTGAAGGTGACGATTCCCTATTTTTAGTTATTGACATTTTGGAACGATCCATTTGTAATGAAAGATTTTTCCTGTACAACTTACCCCTCTTTTCTAGATAGAACTTTATTGGATCACATGTTCCCTGTATTACTGTGAGTGCTTGATGCTGTATTCTTCATGGCAGGGAGCTGTTGAAACGTTGCTTGAGAGAAGTAGCCACATTCAACTGAAGGATGGTTCAGTGGTGCCGTTAGATGAGAAATCAAAGGAAACTATGTTGGCCAGCCTCCATGAAATGTCAACTAAAGCTTTGCGCTGCCTTGGTTTTGCGTACAAGGAGGATCTAGCTGACTTTGCAACATACGATGGCGAAAACCATCCTGCTCATAAGCTTTTGCTGGACCCAGCCAATTATGCAGCAATTGAGACTGAACTAATATTTGCTGGTCTTGTTGGCTTAAGGGTAAGATGACAGTCCTTTTTGGGGCTATTTAGAAGAAATTTTGTTTCTTATTTCAACACTGTACAATATAGATCTACAGAAATATATCCCACGGGGACCTGGATTTAAGAAGATACATGCAAAATGTGCCAAACCCTCTTGTCGGCACTCAATTTTCTACAACATTAACAAAAAAATTTCTGGATGTGCCAGGATCCTCCCAGGGAAGAGGTTTTTGATGCTATTGAAGATTGCAGAGCTGCTGGCATCCGTGTTATGGTGATAACAGGGGACAACAAAGAAACTGCTGAGGCAATATGCCGTGAAATAGGTGTGTTTTCATCGAATGAGGATATCACCTTAAAGAGCCTTACAGGGAAGCAGTTCATGGCACTTGAGGAGAAGAAGACACTGCTACGAAGGAAAGGTGGCCTTCTGTTCTCTAGGGCAGAGCCTAGGCACAAACAAGAGATTGTGAGACTGTTGAAAGAAGATGGTGAAGTTGTTGCCATGACTGGAGATGGAGTCAATGATGCCCCTGCTCTAAAACTGGCTGACATTGGTATAGCAATGGGCATTACTGGAACTGAGGTATATACTTATTTTCCATCTTAGCTTGTCCTCAAACTACTTGTTTTTTAGCTGCCTGGACAGAAAACTACTGGCTTTTAAAATTGTTTTGCTATTTCTACTTGAGAAAACCTGTGAAAAAAACTTTTTTTGGGACAAATGGGTTTCAATCCCTGCTTTTATTGAAAGCGGCCTGAAACAGAGTGATGTCAGCAGAACTATGACTTGGCCATGCTATTTTTTGAAGTTTTTTGTAAGCAAACCTTATGTGTTTCAGGTTGCCAAAGAGGCCTCTGATATGGTGTTGGCTGATGACAACTTTAGCACTATAGTTTCTGCAGTTGGTGAAGGAAGATCTATTTATGACAATATGAAAGCTTTCATCAGGTTTGTGCTGAGAGCTTGCTTTGATTATGGTTCAGACTTGATATCTTGTGTTTTCTTGCACACATGTAGTTGATCTCATCAGTTGGTTTTGACTTGAGATTCTAGTTTGGCAGGAGGAAAAAAAACAGATCAATATGCTAGGTAACATAATAATGCTGATCTCCCTACATGGAGCGCAGCTAGATGCAAACATATTTCATCCGATTTTGCATTGCTTAGTTGGGCCAGCTATGATGTTTGTGTTCCTTGTGAGGATTCTGACTGTCTTCCTTGGCTGCTGCAGATACATGATTTCCTCAAACATTGGTGAAGTTGCTTGTATTTTCCTAACTTCTGCCTTGGGTATTCCCGAGGGATTGATACCTGTTCAACTTCTCTGGGTTAATCTTGTCACCGATGGACCCCCTGCAACTGCGTTAGGTTTCAATCCACCTGACAAGGACATCATGAAGAAGCCGCCAAGAAGGAGCGATGATTCACTTATTACTCCTTGGATTTTGTTCCGCTACCTGGTAAATTATCTCTCTAGTTTTGTACTATTCAGACTTATCTATCGGTCTTTTGCAGAATCTTATATTTTGAGATAATTTCTCATGCAGAGTTATATTTTGCTTGCAGATCATTGGCCTTTATGTTGGGATTGCAACTGTTGGCATATTTGTCATATGGTACACGCATGGATCTTTCATGGGCATTGACCTCACTGGAGATGGTCACACTCTTGTCAGTTACTCGCAGCTCTCAAACTGGGGCCAGTGCTCAACTTGGGACAACTTCAAGGTTGCGCCTTACACTGCTGGAGCCAGAACTTTCACCTTCGACAACCCCTGCGAGTACTTCCAGGCCGGCAAAGTGAAGGCAACAACGCTATCTCTGTCCGTCCTGGTGGCGATTGAGATGTTCAACTCGCTCAACGCTCTCTCTGAAGACACCAGCCTGCTCAGGATGCCTCCTTGGGTGAACCCATGGCTGCTCCTTGCGATGTCCGTGTCTTTCGGGCTCCATTTCATGATCCTCTACGTGCCGTTCCTCGCGACAGTGTTTGGCATCGTGCCACTCAGCTTGAACGAGTGGCTGCTTGTTTTGCTGGTCGCGTTCCCGGTGGTGCTGATCGACGAGGTTCTCAAATTTGTGGGCAGGTCTACAAGCTCTTCAGGCCCCAAGAGGCGGTCGAGGAAGCAGAAGGGCGAGTAATGGCTAACATCGGTTCAAACCTGAGTGACTAAATCAATCAATCAATTTGTTTTGATCATATAAAGATAATCGCCAAAGGATGTTTGTTGAACAGCAAACTATTCATCAATACAGAAAAGTGCAGGAGACAAGTTGTCATTCTCACTTTGGAAGATGACTTTTGCTGTTTATTTCTTCCTTCTCCTAATGATGATAACTGAGTTCACAAAAACCTTATTTTTAGTGGTTAGTTGGCAACCCCATACATACCTGTGAATTATTAAAGTGTTACTTCTCAGTTCTTGGTTGTAATATGACTATTGTGGCGGTGGCATACTGAGGTGGCTGTTTCTGCATACTGTTATTGTGCTCCTGCATCCGTGTTCTGCTTGTTTCTGCTTTGAGATGGCCATTCGTGTTGGAACTTCGGAGCCGGTCTCACTCTTGAGGGGGGGGGGGGGGGGGGGGGGTCGTGGCCGAAGCACGAGACAACACAATCAATTGTAAGCGTGTGCATGAACTGCCAAAAGGTACAGACAGTACATGAAAAGAGTACAAAATGGACAGGACGGCATACAAAATGTCAGACTGGGGTGCTTACAAACTGCAGTACTTCACACATCCAGCACTTCACCGGTTGAATCAGGCTATCTACTAAGATGTAGCCGCGTAGGCTAAAACTGTAACAAATTGAAAAAGTAGTTCGGTAAAATAATGGAGAACAAAAAAGAAAAATACAATTACACATGATCTCTCGAGTAAACTTCAACAAGACAACTTTCAAGGCTTCCTCTACAGGCTGTGTCATGCACCTTTACCTTCCCTCAGCTTTGATTAGCTGAGAGAAAACCCGGCTCATCGACACGTCGGAGAGGTCATGATCAGGCTCCTTTGAAGCTCCAGCTTCTGCCATTGTCACACTGATGCTCTCAAGGGCGCCAACATTCTGAACTTGGGATGGGAGCTCGACAATACGGTTCATGCTGTTCACATCCGAGATAGTGGAATCTGCATCTTGAAGCTGCAGAACGTACTCCAGGTTCCAGAGGACGTCTCCCATCGATGGCCTCTCCACACCGTAATCTGCCAGGCACTTCTCCACTGTTTCTCCAAACTTCCTCAGAGAATCTGGTCTGATCGTGCTTGAAACTCTCTGATCGACAATTTGATGCAGCTCTCCTCTCTTCTGCCACTTCATTCCCCACTCTGCCAAGTTCACCATCTCCCTTGGAAGTGTAGGGTCAATCACCGGCCTTGCACAAAGAACCTCGAGCAAAACAACACCAAATGAGTAGACATCTGACTTCTCAGTCAGCTGTTGCCTCCGAAAATATTCAGGATCAAGATAACCGAAGCTACCCTTCACTGCAGTGCTGACATGAGTTTGGTCCAACTCAGGCCCAGTCTTCGATAGCCCAAAGTCAGCAACCTTTGCGAGGAGGTTCTCATCAAGCAAGATGTTTGCAGACTTGACATCACGGTGGATAATGGCCTTTGCTGAGCCAGTATGAAGATAGTGCAGTCCCCTTGCTGCTCCAATGCAAACCTCCAACCGCTGCTTCCAATTGAGTGAGGGGTTATCAGAGCCATAGAGATGGCTCTTGAGAGTCCCTTTCTCCATATATTCATAAACCAAGATCATTTCATTCCTTTCATCACAGTACCCAATCAGAGACACCAAATGGCGGTGGCGCAGCCGTGAGAGAAGTTCAATCTCTGTACGAAACTCATTGAGACCTTGCTGAGATTTTGGATTTCCACGCTTCACTGCAACCTTTGTCTCGTCCCTCAACACTCCCTTGTAGACCTTACCAAAACCTCCAACTCCAATGACCCAGTTCTCATCAAAATTGTTTGTCGCTTCTTGGAGCACATTAAAGGCAAAACGGTATCCGTAGCTTCCATTCAGCCCCGATGTAAGAGTCGTACCATAAGAAGTTCTGCTTCCTGTACTGAGAGAGGTGAGCCCGTTGATAGAGAAAGGCATCCAAGTCTTTGAATGCTGCTTTTCCAGAGTCCTTTTCCTCCGGCAAAGAAGCACAAGAACAAGGACAATTATAAGTAGTCCAAAAGCTCCAAGGGCTGAACCAATAATCACACCCAAATTTTTGTTTGCACCGCCAGACCCAACAGTAAAAGCAGAACCTCCACTGCTCATCTTCATAATCTCGAGCCCATTCAGAATCCCGTCAGGTAATACATTTTTCAAGGTTGATGGGCCAATGCTGATGCTGAGCTTGCTAGATGCATCATTAGATGAAAGAACCACATCTACATAGATAGCTGTAGCTAACTGATTCTGAGATAATTCTGAGAGATCAAGATTATTTTGCGCAAGGAAGCTCCCAACATACACATTGAAGTAGAGCTGGTTCAGTGCATTGCTGACTATATCACAGAAGTGAAATCTTATCAAATAGCTGAAGCCGGCATCCACATCAAACTGCCATGTCATGTTGAAAAGCGCGTTGGAAGTATTTGATGCTGCCAATTCTGTAGCTGTACCGTAGACAATACCAGGGGCGGCCAGCTGAGTTGCTCCACCCTTCATATAGTTGACATCCTTGCCATAAGCAACCTTTTTGGTCACAGTTGGGTTCAATAGGTAGCTCTGATCAGGCACCCAGGTCCTCGAGAGGGTATCATTGTCTGGAGTGACCTTTGGACCACCCATGTTCACCCGATAAACCGTCTCCAGTGGTTGTGTAGGCAAACCGCTGTACTGCTGCACAGGGTTGACCAGTTGGGCATCATCGTTGATGAGATCATCTGGGACGGAGACCACTTCGATTGCATTGATGAATGCAACTCCGTTCGACGGTTTGAAGGAAATAACAAGCTTGTCGCGGGCGATGTTCAATGAGTACTCTTTGAACAACGGTGCAGTCTTGTCTGGCTGTTGGAAATCACTAAGCAGGAGCACATCTTGGGTTGACACTGTGAATTTGGCAAGTGAAAGATCATAACTCTGGTAGATAAAGGGGAAGAAGTAGAGCCTGACGAAATGCCGGCCCTGCTTCTGGATCGGGAAAGTGTAGGACGACGGGTCGGTGAAGATGCGGGCGGTCTGGTAGAGCGCCTGGTTATCAAAAGAGGCCACCCCATTTGCCGAGGTGCCGGCAAGGATGTCCTTGGAGGTGGACACTGTCACCGGAGATGCGCCATCAGCGGCGAAGGTCCTCTTGTCAACCGTCGTGCTCTTGGAGGACCCGCAGTCAACAAGGTAGTTGTCAGCAGGCTTGAATTGCGCTCTGCAGACGCCAATGGATGACAGGATGCATAGCACGATGAAGGTTGCAACTTGCTGCTTCTTCCTCCCCGAGGGAGCCATCTTGATGTTGACCTGAGTAGCAAAGCATGTTCACAATTTCAGATGGCATGCACAACTGTAATCTAAGAGGCAAGAACAGAGACAGGATCAAATTGGGGCATGGTTCCTGCCAAAAAAAAAAGAACTTAGGCATGGGGGTTGAATTGAATCTCCAAAAGTTTTTGGACAACAAACTGCACTAACACCTTGGGTAGATTGATCTCTCGAGCTGAAGAAGAACCTAATCGAAGTACGGATGGGAGGATAGGGCTAGTTGCGAACCACGCAGCAAACAGATCCGCAGCTAAACGAATGGAGAGGACTAAAGATTTGGATTTGATTGCTCACAGCCAGTCACAGCAAATGAAAGAACCCCAAGAACGACACCAACTCCTAGAAGTTGTCTTCCAAGCAAGCTGCGGATACTCACCATCAAAAGCAGAAACGGATCCACGGAGAGGAGCACGGATGGATCTCTTCCACTCGACGCCAGCCCAGTAACAGCAGAGATCGGTGACGAAGAGGGAGGGCGACGCCTCTCGACGACAGAAGAATGCTGTGGAAGGAGGCCGTGGCCTGCTGTGTCCCGTCGCCGGCGGTGAGGTCGCCGACGATGAGTCACAAGAAAAGGTGGCGGCTGCAGAGATAGGGGGGGGGGGGGGCAGCGAGCCAGAGCGAGCAGGAGTTTTATTTATATGGGGAAAATCCAAATAAACTCCCACGAGTAAACTCTATTTTCAAAAACACATCTACAAGTTCATATATTTGGATTATCCACCAATAAATTCACTCTTCTTTTATTTCCCCTTTCTTTTTTCATTTCCATTTGGTGATGTATTGATGGTGATTTTGACTAATAACCAAATACTAAGGCCGACTCCGACAAAGACTTCAAAGCTCTTGCCGCATCCCTGTGTATGTATGAAATGCCGTTTTTGCTTCTTGCGCCAACTCTAACAGAGACTTCAAATGTCTTTTGCTGTGCGCTGCAGGGATGAAGGCTCCGGCAGATAGCGGCATTTTTGCAGCGCACGGACGACAGTCTCTATCACTGTTCCATGTGTATGTATGTGGGTCCGAGGAAAGGAAGAGAGGAATAGAATGTAGGAAATAGGGTGTCTGTTGGAGATAGAAAAAACATAAAAGACTGTAATAGTGATAGATGAGGCTGTAATAGTGTTATAGGGTGTGGATTTTTAGAGTTTCTATTGGAAATGGTCTAAGATGCCCCATGAGTGGAGGCGGGGAAACGATCTAACAGGCATCAGATGGAATAAAAGAAGAAAAAGGGAGAAAACTAGATAGAGGTAAAGAAATAAAAGAAGAGTGGACTTTTAGGTGGTTAAGTAAAACATATAGTAGTAGAATTTGACGGATAACAAGAATAAGTTTGATATGCAGTATAATTATCTCCTCTATGAATAAGTTAACGTTCGAATGTATTTCTCTCATATGGAGTAAAATATAGTTGAACATACAAATTTTTTTTAAAAAAACTATATAGTAGAAACAAGACATTTTTTTAGATAATTGACAATTCTCTGAATAGTCAAATGGCAGCAATCAGCCAATCACAAATTCTGCCCGTGACAAGATTACCCATTTCCACAACCCTCGAAAGACATTTTTGAGATAATTGATACCCCAGAAGTGATTGTAGCCTTTGATTTCTTCCAAGTTTTTTTTTTATAGAAAAAATATTTTGTTGTTGCATAAAATTAAACTGGTTAACCACTTGTCTCCAACCATCAGTTCATGTGGCTACGCAAGCTTCCACGCATCCAACTAGTAATATGTGTGCTATGCACGTCTCCCTGTTGTCTTTTTTTTTTACTCTTTTGCGATGAATTGTGGTAATGGTATTGCATATTTTGTTCCAGAGTCCTGTATATTTTTTATGTTACAAAATATAGCAATATTTAATAAGTGGACAACGAAGCATGGACAGTCTGAAAATCACACATTCAGCTCCCTCTTAGCCTAGCTACTATTTATACCTGCTTTTTGTCAACGTTGAAGCTCCAATATTCAAATGAAATAATGCATAAACAAATTCGACCGTAATGAATGATATAGCAATAGAAATGCACAAGAAAAAGCCTTCATCGTTTATTTGTCTCTACGCTGCATATTCAGTTGGCAATGTTGTTTTAAATATTATTAGTCGGTACGGCCGTTTTGGTTAGTTGGAATCGTGTAACATGGCCTTCAATATTTTTATGCTTGTCTTGTATAGATGAGGTGTGCAGTATACAACTATTTGTTCCCCAAATTATAGTATATCCTAGGGTGTATAAACTTTAACCCGTAGTTCTCTCATCTAGGCAATTACTAATACTTTTTCGGAGCGATTTGCGTCGTGAAGAGAGCTCAATTACACGCTTTACGAAGCTCATTATGGGTGTGGCCAGCTAAATCAACCTTCCCAGGTTAAACTCTTTGTGTTTTCTAGAGCATGATATCTACTAATATTTTTTTGGGTTAATTAGATTCGTGCCAAGAGAAAATGACATATCTCAAAGAAGATATCTATACTTTCCAGGTTAAACGTCTTTCTAATATTTTCCACGCCTATCTCTTCCTTATCACAAAAGTGGAAATGGTCTAATTGTCATACGAAACTCAGAGTTATTCTATCTAATTCTCCGTAGAAGCAATCAATATTCTTCTATGAATGTTTTTTTTTATGGAGTAATTCTTTATTTTTTGTGGAGAAAAGCTTTCTCTCTCTCTCTCTCTCTCTCTCTGATAGTTCGTGGTGGAGGACAGTTGAGCAATTAGTAGGCCTGGAGAAAAAAAAGGTGAAAATCCTCCGTCTAGGAAAATGAAGGCACATGGCATGTGGTCCCATATTTCTCCATGTTGATGTCTTATCTCTGTGGGAGACAGGGCGTTTGGGCCCAATCCCGGATGGGAGGACTGTTTCCGCGTTTGGTTGGTTGAATTGAATAGAATCATTTTAGTGGAGTGATATAGACTGTCAATTTCATTAATTACTTATATTTAGTGATAATTAGTGATTATTGGTGCTTATTAAGAGTTTTTAGTTAAATATTAGTTACAATTAGATGTTATTAACCATAATTAATTATTATTGTAAGTGTTTAGTGATGATTATTGATAACTTAAGTTATAATTAACTGAAATTAGTAATGATTAGTAACTAATTAACATAGTTTATTGATAATAATAAATATAAAAATTATTATTTCTATAAAATAATTAAGTTATATCTGGATATAATACATAGTTTTTAAGTAACTAAATATGTTCTCATATCATCCTCATATATCTATTCAAACGTATTATCACATACATCTAACCAAACAACATACTTGTATCACTTCATTCAGAATCATCCCGTCTAGAACCATCCTATCTCATTTAACTTCGTTTAACCAATTAAACTCTACCTTAACTATATGCAAAAAAAAAAAGTGTATCTAGTAGAACAAACATGGTGAAAATAATTCAATTTGATCAACAAAATTTTAAATTGATGTTTGATTGGCTTTATGAAATGCCTCGATATATTGTGCTTTAAGAAAAAAAAAAGGAAAATGCCCATGTTTTACTCTGAAAAATTTGCAGTGTCTCCTTGACTCCTCAAACTTTTGTTAGCTTAGGGTGTCTCCAACAATATAGTCAGTTTACTATCTATAAAGTTGTTTACATCACTAGTAGATAGTAACAACATATAATCTCTCTAATAGATTAGCTATAATATGTTCTTCAAAACTAATATGTATCCGTATGTAATAGCGTTATAAAAGCTTGCGTACGTTTTCTAATCTGGTATAGACTATCTACACAGTTAGTAGCTAGCTTTTGTATCGCTAGTTACAAATGAGAAAGGGATATGGTCCATCTGTGGTTACAAATGAGAAAGAGATATGGTCCATCTGTGGTTGTGGAACCAATCCAAATCACCAGTCTAGACCTGAGCATGGGTGAATTAGGTTTCGCGTATGTAGCTGATAGTGATAGACGATGATCCCCAAAAACGCCCTGTCATTTTCCTACGTTGGATATGATTAGGCTCCTAAAATAAAATGTAGTGAGCATTAGGGCAAAGTTTTTTTGCTAAACTGTTGCAAGTAGCCACTGACAGACCTGCTGTGATCCCTTCAACAAAAGAAGTTGGACTTGCCAGAGCATTAGTAATACTATACGAGCAAAATTATATTCCTTCCGGTCGCGAGTAGTTTTGAACAAGGTGTGGACAAACTTTTGAAACTTTAATTATCCATAATTTTTAAAGAAGAAAAATCCTATATATATATATATTTTAAGAGAGGACAGATAGCGCTCACAGGACAATGGCAAGGATACACCACAGCAACCGAGCCCAATTGGTAGGATGTTCTGAGCGACAACAAGAACCAGCTGGAAAACACAGCAGAGCAAGCACAAGATGTTCTGAGCGGTGGAGCTGCAGCACGCACGGCACCAACTCCTCATGATGGGAAGCTAGCAAACACAAGACGACCCAAACGCGGTTTCGTGACTCTAAACGAAAACAAAAAAGAAAAAGCTCGGAGCAAAATTGAATCTTGGGTGCAGATTTCCGCTAAGTCACAGCACCAGCACCTAATCACACCTGTTTAACGGAGTTCTAGCTTTAGAAATTCTTAGAGCTGAGTATTCCTAGTTATAAAAAGCTATAGGTGCACTGATGGTAGTCAAGTGGATCATCTTATTCCTATTTTAATTAAAAATAGCGACTTAAACAACTATTATAGTCTATAATCTTAAAATCTAACGTAGAGCTCGAAGTAGAAGCTTTGATAAACAGGATCTTAGTAAAATCATGAGAGCGAATGGTGCGCGCAGACATGAATCCAACCACCCAGCGACTGTTGGGTTCGGTTGGATTGTCGTTACTGTTCTGTTCTTCATCAGGTCAAGCAGAGGCAGAGGCAGCCACGCACATGAGTCTGTCTGGTGCTCCCGTTCCAATCCACTTGCGTTGATCCTTCATTTCTGGGCCCATGTTGACACAACAGCACAGGTACCGGTTAAACTGCTAATGGTGTTTTGTTAGGTTGACAGTGATAGAGGTTGACAGTGATAGTGATCCAACTGATAAGCTGCATGCTAACCATGAGTTGTTATCCAGGTGGTCAGATAACCAGCTAGCTAAGCTCAGACTCCTGGTTGATCTCTGATGTGCAGGTCCAATCACAGCGCAGCACGATAGCATATCGCATCTTTAATTCCACTAGTACAAGATATATATAACCAGAAGGTAACATCCAGAGAGAGGAGAGAGAGAGAGAGAGAGAGAGAGAGATCCAGAGCCCCAGATTGTATTGTCAATATTATTCCTCTTCAGGTGAGGTCCAGACGGGCAAAGCATGCATGTGCCTGAATCCTGATATCGAGTTGAGTTTGGCAGGGGCAGTTGAGTTGAGGCCAAGTTTATTCATTTGGATAGCTCATGTATGAACAGCATAGACAACTGCAGTTAGGGATGTGATCGACGAGATGGTATCGATTCTTGCAGCAGGGTTGGGTTGGGTTGGGTTGGAAGGAATCAGAGCTGGAGGTGCGAACCAACCCATGCATAGATCGAATTGGGGGAATAGATGGACAGGTAATCAGGTTAGGCAGCAGAGCTGTACGTTTAGGTATCCGCTCTTCACATCTCTGTGCCAGCTCTCTTTTTTTCGAGACGATCTCTGTGCCAGCTTGACCATGCAACAAGAGGATGCAGTTAGCAGATGATTCATTATTTATGCGTGCTTGTCGTTCTTATGGGCAGTGGAGTGTGAGCTTAAATAGTTTGTAATGCCTTATGTCAAGCAAGACTTATATATCAAGCAGGACTTCGTATATAGCACACATGCATCATCCGACGTGGACTATTGGAGATTTGAGAGTTTACAGATACTACTACTGTAGTAGAAGACAATCAAGAAGCAGAAATTATTTCAAAGTCTCTAAGCCTCAGGAAACTAAATCCAGAGAGAGAGAGAGAGAGAGGCCCAGCAAGGTACCACAAACAAGGGCCTACCCTACTAAGAGAACATGGCCCAAGCAAGAAGCCAGAGAATCCCTCCCTTGATGAACACATTCTATTGCTACTAAAGGCTGCGATCTCTTCCCAACTTCCTGGAGGATCTTGCTATACGGGCTCTTCTTCTCTCGTTTTAAGTTTGTTATAATAAAAAACAATACGACATAGAGTAAGAATAAAGATAATTTAGAATTGTATTGAAACCTTTTATTCCGTGTGAACTTGCGCGAAACTGATATATAGCATCATGTTCTTTTTTTTCCTCAACCGATACAGGAAGAACTACGTAGTATTATAAATAAGAAGAAATAGATATTCAAATTCGCGTCAAAGAGAACTCAAATCATAGGTGGACTAGACGTATATCCACACCCTCAACTCAATTCCTCTATATTTTTTTATGAAAAATGCTTGTACATATCATTTTCAAATACATAGCTCATCCCATGGAGTTACTATACATAGCTCATGAATACTCCTAAAAAGGAACCAATGGAGTTACTATACATAGCTGATGAATACTCCTAAAAAAGAACCAGTAGGTCATGAATTACAAAACCCATCACTTCTTTTCACTAAAATGAGTCAATTGACAGTATGACATCGAGATTGTCCCAGTTTCATTATTTGCCATCGATAAAGTTCAATTTTACCCTATACCACTGAAATACCAGATTCTTCACTACATATCATCGCCGTTGTATGACGTCCATTTATACTCCATTTGTCCATACGGAAAGTCCAGTGTACCCTTATTTTGTGGGTTATGGAGTTTCACTCTATACTATTGCACCAAAATAAACATACTAAAAATTCACTATATATCACCACACCAAATGAAGCATACTGTTAATTTCTCAAAATCATTTTCTTTGATGAAGGAATAGATGTTACAGTTAGTAACCGTCAGACTGAAAATGCAACATATTTCATTCATTTCGTTCCCTTCCCGATTCCCTTCCCCGTTCTCATTCCCTTTATTTTCTCTCATCTCCAACAGCTTCCCTTCGAGGGGAATCGCGAAGGGAAAGGAGAGAGAATCCCGTCCTGGAGGGAATAACCCTGGGAATCCCTTCATGATGAAAACCGTGAAGGGAAACCATTAAAGCGCTGAAGGGATTCTGATCCTTGAAGAAAAACCGTTGGAGATGGTCTTAATAAGTAGTAAGTATTCAACTCAATCATACGTTTAGACAACAGAATGCACAGATGGTTTCAATTTACTGAGCCTAAAGTTCACTCACCGATACTTGTTGTCAAAGTTCAGAATGGTGGGAGTCCCCCCCCCACCCGTCGCCCATTGTGACGACTCGAGGGTAACTAGACCCCTAGCCCAACACCCTTTAAAAACGAGCTAGATCTAGCTGCCGCCGCTGGCGGCCGAATGCCGGCGACGGCGGCCAACGGGGGCTCCGAAACCGGGACACTATGGCCACCCCTTCCCTCTCCTCTCCCTCCGTTCCCCCTCTCCTTCCCCCATCCCCTTCCCCCCGATCCTGTCGTTCTTCACGCTCTCCCTCGGCCGATCCACCAGCATGATTGCCGCTCAGGCCGGATCTGTGCATGTGTTCGCCGGATCTGCTCTTCCCGGCCGGATCGAGGGCAATATTGGTATTTTGAGAATGTCTAACATGCTAAATCACATTAACATCACTTTAACATCATAGAGCTCAAATGGTACATAGTGAAAATAAACTTTGTTAATGACAAATAATGAATTGAGGTGTTTACCGGTGACATACAGTCAATTTACTCCACTGAAATACTATCTCTCATCCTTTACTTATTTCACATAACGACGGCAATCAAGCATTACTGTGAGGCATTACTTTGAGGCAGCCCCGGCCCTGGGGCTAGGGCAGGGCGAACAGAGTGACTGCCCTGGGCCCTGCCAGCAGGACCCTTGCTGATTAGTGTCAGTTACTAAGTATACGTACTAGCCTTAACTTAGATAGCTTTTCTTTTTCAATGTTTTAGTTTTGTTCCTAGATCTATACTGGCCTTTTTTTCTCTCTAATGAACGAAAAGCAGCTCTTCTGTTTTTTTTGTCAAAAAAAAAATAGTATACGTATTGTACAAGACTGAAGCACTAAACTTGCGGCAAGAAACTTGATTAATCCCTCACTCCCGCCAAGAGAAATTTGCACAACTTATGAGTAGGCGTGCCGTGGCTAGTGCCGCCTATTTGGAGTATTTGTTTCCTGTTCATCAACTTTTCATCAGTGGAATCTGAAGACGCCACCATGATAGTATACTTGTGTTGTATAAAATGTGATAATAAGAGCATGGATTCCATAATTCCATACATAAGTATATAAGATATTGATAGCACATCAACAATACACATGATCTGAGTGAAATAGGATAGAGGAACTGAAATAACACATATCATGAGTAATATATAAATTGGACAGCAGATGTGATAAAGAATCATTAGTGCTCTCAGAAATGAAATAACAATTGGCCTCAGAACTATAAATGTTCTGCTCCCAAATTGTTCCACAATAAGCATCATGAATAGAGCAAAATTTCAGAGTGCCACAATAGTAGATAGAGTCTAATCTAGCTCTCAGAATTTCCAGTTCATCATACTGAAAAGAACTATACAGATCAAAAGAGTTCTCAGTGTTTCTCAATGCTAGCAGTCTACTGCCACACAACAGGAAAGGATCAACCAGCTATCAAAGACAGCTCTCCACTGCTAGCTCATCAAAAATCAATACCAGAGAAAAATAACATAACTGAGAACATAAGAGCACACATACAGGGATCACACTGATGACCTAAGGTGCAGGAACCGAGTGTCAACCACTCAAATAACCTCCAGGTGATGGCAGTGAATCACAGAGCCAGACTTATCTCATATCACAACTATAGAACTCAAGAAATTTGCTCTATATATCTACACATCTCATCATCATCGAGCAACTAAGCATGCACATCTGAGCTGTCCAATTTAACCGAGAAAGAGAGAGGAGAGTTGATATACTCACAGTGCTATACACTCAAACAGATTAATCAGAGAGGCAAGGCACGACTTTGATGCCGCTGTCCCAGAAATCCAACAACCCGTCGTTGCCGGCCGGAGTGAGGAAGACGGAGATACAGTGCCTCTACCACACAGCCACTGCAGTGCGGGCGAGCCTCAGCTGTGCAGCACGAACAACACCAGGAGCAGCTGCTCCTCCACTCGATCCCCAAATACCGAAGCACCAACTCCAGAGAGAGAAGCTCCGGTCCCAGATCAGAAATCAAGCCAAATCAGAGAGATTAGAGAGAAAAACCGAGAGGAATACTCCAGTCTCTTCTTCTTTTTCCGAGAGGATGCTGACCTTCAAGTAGGCATGAGGACGACGCCATCCAATCTCCCGAGCTTGTCGGACCCGGAGACGGTTGCGCCGCCGCCAAGCCTCCCGCTCCCAGCATCTCCGCCAGCCAAAATGAGACCCGTACCCAAAACCCTAGCGTCAGCCGAGACCTAGAGCACACCGAGAATGGGCCCGGGCCACAAAGAGGAGACAGGCCAGCCGGTCCAAAATAGAAGAGGCCCACGAAAATATTAAAGTTTTCTATTTTCTTAATAATCCCCACCAAAAATTTAATGTTGTAGTCACCGGTTTAATATACAGGATTTGAGTAGAATGTACCTTTCGGGTTTGAACAAATTACCTAGTTGCATGTGGATTGGCTCACACAGGATGAGGAGGACTATACCTTGATCCTCAGCCTTGGTGTGAGAGCCTCCTCACAAGCAACACCCTGTACGAGGCTGTATTAGCCATAGCTCTCGGGTTGGACGTTATGGTCATGTCCAAGTACCTTTACTTCATGAGTGCCACTCAGAGAAGTACCCGACTTCTCTGTGATCACGACCACACAATCACACTCACATAGGTGAATTCTCCTAGATATTCTGTAGGATGATATCTATTGCCATTCGGCACTGAATTCATTAAGAGCCAGCAGCTCACCCTCTCCTACAGCAGAGCATAGCAGCAAATGGGATCAATTTGCTCTTATATCCACACAGCTTGTTCTCCTAGAGCCTAGTTCACGGGATATCCGATCTCCTAGGGTAGGTTACTACCGGTGTGAACTTTATCATAGGGTAATAATCCCATTCCTCTTGACGCCGCTTGAATGACTGTTCTAGCCATTCCTTTTGTGAAAGGATCCGCAAGGTTCCTTTTAGATTGAATATAATCCACTGTGATTATACCCGTCACTAGAGCATGCCTGAGCGACTTGAGTCGCCGTTTTATGTGCTTCGAAGACTTCATATTGTCCTTCCTACTCTTTACCTTAACCAGAACGGTTTGGTTATCGCAGTAGGTGAGAACAGCCGGAATTGGTTTATCCATTATCGGTAGATCAGAAAGGAGTTCTCTAATCCATTCTGCTTCTACGGCTGCTGAGTCTAGCGCCACTAGCTCAGCCTCCATCGTGGAGCGAGTAAGGATGGTCTGCTTAGATGACCTCCAAGACACTGCTCCACCTGCTAGAGTGAAAACATATCCACTCGTAGCTTTCATATCATCTGAGTCACTGATCCAGTTTGAGTCACTGATCCAGTTTGAGTCACTGAATCCCTCTATTACTGCAGGATGGCCAGAATAGTGAATTGCAAGGTTCTTTGTCCCCTTAAGATACTTGAGTATCCTCTCCAGTGCTATCCAATGATCATCCCCTGGGTTGGACGTATAACGACTCAACCTGCATACTGCATATGAGATGTCAGGCCTAGTTGCACTAGCTAAGTACATGAGGGAACCTATCACCTGTGAATACTTTAACTGGTCTTTTCCATGACCTACATTTTTCTTCAGCTTAGCATTTGGATCATAAGGCGTGGCTACAGGCTTACAGTCTATCATACCAAAACGTGTAAGCACCTTGTCCACATAATGGGATTGACTGAGAGTTATCCCATTCTCGTCCTTTAGGAGCTTGACGTTTAGGATTACATCAGCTTCTCCCAAATCCTTCATATCGAAGTTCTAAGATAGAAAAGACTTGATTTGGTTAATCATTTCCAGATCTGTCCCAAACAATAATATATCATCCACGTATAAACATAGAATGACACCTCGACCCCCACCATAGCGATAGTACACGCACTTATCGGCTTCATTAACACAGAAGCCCACTGAAGTTAGTGTAGTATCAAATTTTTCATGCCATTGCTTAGGGGCTTGTTTGAGACCATACAGGGATTTGATTAGCCTGCATACTTTACGCTCCTGTCCTGTTACCACAAATCCATCTGGCTGATGCATATAAATCTCCTCATCCAGCTCTCCATTGAGGAAAGCGGTCTTGACATCCATCTGGTGCACAAGGAGATTATGCGAGGCTGCTAGTGCTAAGAGCACACGGATAGTGGGTAACTTGGCAACAGGAGAATATGTATCAAAATAGTCCTCTCCTTCCTTTTGCGTAAAACCCTTAGCCACTAGTCTGGCCTTGTACTTTTCTATAGTACCATCAGGTCTGCGCTTTCTCTTGAAGATCCATTTGCAGCCGACCGGCTTGCATCCAACTGGGAGGTTTGCTAGCTCCCAGGTTCCGTTAGTGATAATTGAATCCATCTCACTACGGACTGCTTCCTTCCAGTACTCCACTTCTGGAGAAGCGTATGCCTCTGAAAGGTTTCGAGGTTCATCATCCATGACATAGGTGACAAAATCATCTCCCAATGGTTTTCTAGTTCTTTGCCTCTTGCTTCTCCTAAGTTCCAGATCAGGTATTGTGTCATCAATACCCTGAGGAACATGGTCATCAAAAGAAAAATCATGGGAAACGGTTTCATTTGCTCGCATAGGAAAGACGTGCTCAAAGAATGTCGCATCCCGAGACTCCATTATCGAGTTAACGGCAATGTCTGAGACCTCAGAATGGACCACTAGGAATCTATAGGCTGTGCTTTGGTGTGCATACCCTAGGAAGACACAGTCGACAGTCTTTGGTCCTAATTTCTTTTTCTTTGGCAGGAGAACATGAACTTTAGCTAAATAGCCCCATGTGCGAAGAAAGAACAGATTCGGTTTCCTCCCCTTCCATCCTTCATAAGGGGTTACCTCGCGATTCCGAGGAGCGACCCTGTTCAGGATATAGTTAACAGTAAGAACAGCCTCACCCCACCATGAGTTAGCCATTCCAGAACTTTATAACAAGGTGTTAACCAAGTCGCAAATTATTCGGTTCTTTCTTTCGGCTACTCCGTTGGCCTGTGGTGAGTATGGTGGCGTAAATTCATGAATTATGCCACTTTCTTCACAGAATTCAGAGAAATCTCTGGGAATATATTCCCCACCTCTATCAGACCTCAGTCTCTTTATAGTTTTCCCCAGCTGGTTTTCCACCTCAGCCTTATAGATCTTAAAGTATTCTAATGCTTCATCCTTAATTCTTAGCAAATAGATATAGCAGAACCTAGTGGCATCATCTATAAGAGTAAAGAAGTATCTCTTGCCACCCTTGGTTAATATTCCATTCATCTTACAAAGATCAGAATGGATCAACTCTAGTGGCGAGGTGCTCCTCCCCTCGACCGTATGAAACGGTTTGCGGGGCTGCTTAGCTTGCACACACACCTCGCACTTATGACTCTTATTATACTTATATGTAGGAATAAGATCCATCTTGCTCAAACGCACAATTGCTTCATTATTAACATGACATAAGCGAGAATGCCAAATATCAATGTTCTTATTAGAATATGAAGAATAGAAAATATTTGCAGAGCTATCAAGAATAGAAATGCGGAACATGCCTCCGCAATCATATCCTTTCCCTACAAATGATCCACACCTGGTCATCACTACTTTATTCGACTCGAAGACTAATTTTATTCCTTGCCGATACAGCATTGATCCACTGAATAGATTGTGGGTCATGGCAGGCACAAATAGTACGTCCTTCAGGACAAGAGTTTTGCCGGAAGTCAGCTTCAGGCTCACTTGTCCTACTCCGCGCACTGCTGCCGAGACCCCGTTCCCCATCAGTACGGATCCACCGTCTGCGCCCTGGAGAGAAGAGGAACATGCCTGATCAGCACAAATATGCCTTGTAGCACCTGTATCAACCCACCAACTTACTAGTGAATTTGCCATAAAAGCCTCAGGTACATACCCACTAGTGAAGTCGCCTTTGCCGGTATCATTGGCTGTTGCAACTGCCACATGCACTTAGGCTTTGGCAACCTTCTGCTGTTCATGTGTTGGCCCCTTGCCTTTACGGTCGCGGCATCTGTTGGCTTTGTGATCCAACCCGCCGCAGACGTAGCAGACAATTTCAGGCTTCTTCTTCTTCTTCATAGTATTTGCCTTCAGTCCAGAGTAACCAGGCTTAGCCTTCTCCTTCTTCACATTCTTCCTAGGATGGTTCTTGTGTTCGACAAGATTAGCTTGAGCAGGCGCCTTCACCCCACTATAGCCTGCCTTAGACTTCTCCTCGACATTTATAGCAGCAATGAGCTCATTAAGAGTCAATCGCTGCTTTAAGTGCTGACGTGCAGTGACAAAGTCACGCCAAGAAGTGGACAGCTTGGCCAGAATAGCATTAACCTAGAAGTTCTCCAGGAGAACACAACCATACTGGCCTAGATCACGCACGATCAGCTGTAACTCATGGATTTGTTCTATTACTGATCTGCCATCTCCCATACGAAAGTTCAGGTAGCTTGCCACCATGAAGGACTCGTTGCCGTTGTCACTTTCAGCATACTTGTCATTCAGTTCCGTCCACACCTTTCGTGCTTTTCCGAACCCTACGTAGACGTCAAAGAGCCTGTTCGATAGGACGGCCAAGAGACGTGCTAAGGCTGAGGCATTTGCCTTCTCCCAACGGGCCATCAACGCGCTGAGACGCGTTCTTTCGACCTCGTCTTGCACGACTTCCCCCGGAAGGGCGGGCGGCTCTTCGGTGAGGACCCAGAATAGTCTGAGCTCCATCAACCACAGCCTCGTCCGAGCCTGCCAGCGCTTAAAGCCGGTCCATCGAAAATCTCAGGTTTTATCGCGTCCGAGGACGACGGTGGTAGAGTGGAAGAGCCAGAACTAGCCATCACAGAAGCAGTTGGATTTCTGGATTGTTGTATAAAATGTGATAATAAGAGCATGGATTCCATAATTCCATACATAAGTATATAAGATATTGATAGCACATCAACAATCCACATGATCTGAGTGAAATAGGACAGAGGAACTAAAATAACACATATCATGAGTAATATATAATTGGACAGCAGATGTGATAAAGAATCATTAGTGCTCTCAGAAATGAAATAACAATTGGCCCCAGAACTATAAATGTTCTGCTCCCAAATTGTTCCACAATAAGCATCATGAATAGAGCAAAATTTCAGAGTGCCACAATAGTAGATAGAGTCTAATCTAGCTCTCAGAATTTTTCAATTCATCATACTGAAAAGAACTATACAGATCAAAAGAGTTCTCAGTGTTTCTCAATGCTAGCAGTCTACTGCCGCACAACAGGAAAGGATCAACCAGCTATCAAAGACAGTTCTCCACTGCTAGCTCATCAAAAATCAATACCAGAGAAAAATAACATAACTGAGAACATAAGAGCACACATACAGGGATCACACTGATGACCTAAGGTGCAGGAACCGAGTGTCAACCACTCAAATAACCTCCAGGTGATGGCAGTGAATCACAGAGCCAGACTTATCTCATATCACAACTATAGAACTCAAGAAATTTGCTCTATATATCTACACATCTCATCATCATCGAGCAACTAAGCATGCACATCTGAGCTGTCCAATTTAACCGAGAAAGAGAGAGGAGAGTTGATATACTCACAGTGCTATACACTCAAACAGATTAATCAGAGAGGCAAGGCACGACTTTGATGCCGCTGTTCCAGAAATCCAACAACCCGTCGTTGCCGGCCGGAGTGAGGAAGACGGAGATACAGTGCCTCTACCACACAGCCACTGCAGTGCGGGCGAGCCTCAGCTGTGCAGCACCGAACAACACCAGGAGCAGCTGCTCCTCCACTCGATCCCCAAATACCGAAGCACCAACTCCAGAGAGAGAAGCTCCGGTCCCAGATCAGAAATCAAGCCAAATCAGAGAGATTAGAGAGGAAAACCGAGAGGAATACTCCAGTCTCTTCTTCTTTTTCCGAGAGGATGCTGACCTTCAAGTAGGCATGAGGACGACGCCATCCAATCTCCCGAGCTTGTCGGACCCGGAGACGGTTGAGCCGCCGCCAAGCCTCCCGCTCCCAGCATCTCCGCCAGCCAAAATGAGACCCGTCCCCAAAACCTTAGCGTCAGCCGAGACCTAGAGCACACCGAGAATGGGCCCGGGCCACAAAGAGGAGACAGGCCAGCCGGTCCAAAATAGAAGAGGCCCACGAAAACATTAAAGTTTTCTATTTTCTCAATAACTTGTTCCATAAAAAAATTTGTCGACCCATTCACACTAAAATCTGCACTCAGGTTGAAAGCTAATATTTGCTTACCGTTGAAATTTTGTTGGCTGTGCTTACCTTTCCTTATGTCTGTTACAATTAGCTAATTAGGCAAGGAAATTTTTGCTGACTACTCACTGCTCGGCGTATTAATTAGTTTTGTCTTTCTAGTTAAGTATCTTTGCTCTAGCTCAAACAAACAAGCTATTTCATATATAGGAACTTTCTATAAGCTATGTAGGTCTATTCTTTTGGTCCAAAGGGTTTCACAAATTTATTTTCATAGAGCACCATTGTTTATAGATGATGATTTTATCTTATTGTGTCTTTGTCCATTTTGCTTATAACTGCTCGGAGGGCTTTTTCTGTTTCATTTTAAGACAAAGAATATTGTTTAGATATAATAAGTTTTCAATACAAAAACATAAATTCATAATTTATTTTTAAAATTAACAGTCCTTTTTGAGGACCCTCCATTTTTACTTGCCCTGAGCCCCTGAAATGTTAGGACCGGCCATGCTCTGATGGCTTATGAACCAGCAGATCGAGTGTGCTGCACACACACCTCACAATCTCTCATGAAAGAAAGTAAAGACGACTTCCGGTGCTTAGATTGCACTCCTTTTCGAAAGCAAGTCTAAATTGCACTCCTAGCAAGTACCGTGGTTGATCTCGAATCAAACTAGAACCTAGCTAGGCCAAGTTGGCAAAGAGAACATTATGTTTCTTGGGCGCTACAACATTTGCTCTCTTTTGCTTGAAATGAAAGGAGAGCAGCAAAAGTGTTATAGATATCTTGTTTAGCTCCAAAGCAACATAAACCAATTGTGTCACAGGCCGCAAAACACATAAAACACTGGCATCACCTGCGTTGGCATTGATCTCGAATCCTAGTGCAATCTCAATCTTATGGGCTGAATCATTATCATACCAAGCTCACTCCCTGACAGTCTTCACATGCAGATAAACTAAAGATGAAGCAGCAGCTCTTGAATCTTGATGCCTACACTCGTAGTTCTAAAATAATCACAGTACTAGGAGTGCTCTCTTGCTCTAAAGTTGTTAGTGATCCAACTTAAACAATGAGTTGGTTAGCCATAAAAAACGATGGGCTCGGACTACTGAACAAGTGGTTTTGCACAGTATGTGGGACTGAGTCACATGCTTACACAAGCACTGTCCTCAGGGTGCACACATCTCTAGGGTTCCCTTTGGGTTGAGAGCTGAGCTCCCAGTTCAGTCCACTCCACTGTTGAAGCTTGGAGCCCTTTTGGACCGGAGGATCAAGGCCAACGGCTGGTCAAACAAGCTAATCGCCTGCCGGCAGCTAATCTTGTGAGCAGTGACTGAATGAATGCTGGCAGCTTTACGCACCCCAGTAATTGTAGCAAAATAAAAGCGTGTTTGTTTGGTTTAACCCCACTGTAACATCAGTCCAAAGGTATGTTTAACTTTAACCTGCGGTAGTAAAGAGAAAAGAAATGAAGGAACCCATCTCCGGTTGGTTTGGTGGCCAGCATTGTTGTGAGATAGAAGACAGAGAGACACATCGCACATCGCACATCTCTCTCTCTGAAACATGGTGAGCCCATGATGTGGTTTGGTCAGGCTTTGACAGAAAGCTTACCATCCGCGCTTACCAACCGGAGCTACTGATACTACAGTACATTTGCTACCATCTTCATAGTAAGTTCTGCATCTTTAACCGTTCATGCCTGCCTTTTGGCCGCCTTTCTGTCCTGAAATGCCTCAGTCACTCCTTGCCTTTGCTTGCTGCAACCCAAGCACCTACTGCCTCTCTTCCTTTCCTTCCCGGTAGCTTGGACACGATCCAGTCAGAAAGCCGGCATGCATTGCATTGAGAATTGAATGGCGCGTTATAACTGCGATGCTCCAACGCCGGTATGCAGCGAGGAATGGACATGACTTGCCAAAGGGAACAATTCCTGTTTGTTTTTTTTATTCTGGTTATTGATTTTAGCCAAAAAAACAAAAACAAGAACAAACAGTTCCAATTTAAAAGTTGATTATCATAATTCACAAACTAAGTTATACTACGAAATTTTACAATTCATAATCTAATGAAAAAAGCTTTTTCGTATAGTACAGATTGCGACAATCCACACTAAAACAAATAGGGTCTTACTATGCCATCACCCTAAGATTCTGATGAACAAGCATGCACAGTACTGATTCTGATGCATATAAAACATGCTGTTTCCAATCAGAGTTGTTTTTTTTATATATACACTGAAAACTCCTTAGAGGCAATGTGCCGTTTTTTAAAAGCGTTTTAGCACTCCCTCAAGAGTTAAAATGCTGATTCGAATCGGAGAGTTGTTTGTGTATAAGCTGAAAATTGCTTCGAATTAAAGAAGCACTCCTCCTTGTCATGGGCGAGCATGATTAGATTAGAGAATGCATAAGCGGCAGCTGGTCTTTGAATCAGCCTGCCGGCATCACGCTTGCCCTCCTAACTGCAAAACAGTTCATCAAACGGAAAAAGGATGGAACGCCCAAACCCAAAACTAATCAAAAAGGCCAAAACGAGCCAAGCAGAAGCTAAGATGATCCTGGTTCATCATCACATACAGCCACTTGTATTTCTATTGGAAGAGAGGCCGACAGGGAACCTCACACTCCTCTCCCCTCTGGAACCTGATCCTAATGTCGCCGGTGACATGTGAGCCCCTCCTCTTTGGACCCTTATGTGTCAGCGACGTTAGGTCATATGATCCCTCCAGCTCCTCTCTTGCCAGATCAAGATAACTTGGTCCTGCACTTGCATTTACAGTCTATTTCCCAGAAGCAAATTCTATTAGATTTTATATAGAAAGACGCTCGTGAGACTTTATCAATATTATTTCGTGATGTAATAACTAGACTAAAGAGAAAAAAAATAAGTAAACACGTGTTATTACAAGAAAAAATCTTTTGTAGAATATATTCTGAAGAATTTACATCCACGTTCCCCTACCCAATAACACAAACTGTCACGCACACTGCTCCCAACCTCTCTCAGCTAGCCCAAAACCCTATAAACCATCCAAGTTCCAATCCTCTCTCCTACCTGCCTCCCTACAAAGCTGCATTTGGCATTGCAGCAATGGAGAGGCCCCCGACACTGGTGATCCAGGACGACTACATCGACATGGACCTCACCCCGACCGCCACGCCGCTGCAGCCCTCCTCGCCCCGCTTCGAGTTCCAGAGCGCCGGCGCCGGCGGCAGCAAGAACAGGGAGGAGGCCTTCGCGTCGCCGGCGGACGAGCTGTTCTACAAGGGCAACCTGCTCCCGCTCCACCTGCCGCCGCGGCTGCAGCTCGTGCAGAGGCTGCTGCAGGAGCAGCAGGTTGAGCAGGTGCAAGGGGTCAAGAGGGATGCGGTGGAGGGGGGAGACGACGCCGCCAAGGTGTGCGCCGCCAAGAAGCAGTCTTGGGCCAAGAGGCTCAAGGTGGTGAGGCGGTGGGCGTCCAGGGAGTACATCAGGTCCCTCTTCTTGACCAAGCCCTGCGACATTGTTGTCGACAGCAATGGCAGCGGCAGCGTCAGTGCGAGGGGGAGCGCGCTGGATCAGGAGGAGGTGTGCAGCCACCGAATGTCCTTCTCCGGTATCATCCGGCGGGTGCGCCTGGTGGCCACCAAGGCGTCGCCGCCGCCGGGGGTCTCGCCTCTGTGCTCGTCCTCGTCTTCGTCCTCGTCGTCGACGCCGTCCTGCGGCAACGCGAACGGGTTCTTCAGGGCAGCGGCGACGCCGGCGCTGAAGCGGAGCAGCAGCGCCGGGTCGGAGGAGGGCGCCATCCAGGGCGCCATCGCGCACTGCAAGCGGTCTCACCTGCTACAGCAGGGGATGATGGTCTCCGCGAGGAGGAGCGTGAGCGACGTGGTGTTCTACTCGGTGACGAATACTCCCAGGGCCTCCTCCGTCGCCGCCGGCGAGGCGGCGCAGGAGAGGCAGGAGATGTGCAGGGGGTGACGCAGACGCATGACCTGAGATGGATCATCAAAGCAACATTCTTTTTGTTTCTTTGCTTGTGAAGATGAAAAGCAATGTGCGTTGTGGATTGCTTGCTGTGGGGGATGCAATGCGATGCGTCTGTCTCCCTGTTTAATTTTCTTGATTTTCCTGGAGCAAAGGTTTTTGTGTTTTAGCTATGGATCTTTCTTTGTCCATTTCTTCCCAGCTGCTCTTCTTCTGATACATTCTTCGCCATCTGTCATCCATGTCTCCAAGCTGCTCTCTTGTGTAGCGTGGTGAGGTGAGGTGCACAGTGGTGAGTAAATGATGCAAGGGTGGCACTGACTTGCTGGCACTCACAAGTACACCGCTTGACCATACCTTATCACCTCCTTCCCTGCCCTGTACAAATCAATCTGCTTCCACCTACCTCGCATTTGCAGTCAGTCCATGGAGCACTGTGTTGTAGAGTGTCGAGTACTCCAGCTCCAGCCCAACTCTTTCTCTGCCATGCCATCTTCTTCCACGCTACGCACCTGCACTGCTGCATCCTTGGCTTCAAAACGAAGTTTTGAGCTGCTAGTGCATTCCATGAAAAATGTTTGCGGATGCTTGGGCTTTTCTCAACATGATGCTTTTAAGGAAGGCAACGAAACAAGGTTGAGGTCCCATCCAAATGAAGTGTCCACAAATAGATTGGCAAAAGCAAAGCAGTAGTAGGCAGATCTGCAACAGACTAGCTAGGATTAGGAACGTCGTCGTGGCATTGTCCAGAAGGGGAACAAACAAACTACCAATCAAGTCTCCATTTGACCATTTGAATGCCTCTTTTTTTTTTAACATTTGAATGTTTTTGCTCTTAGATTTGCTAGTGATTGTGAAGAATTGGAGATACCTTAATGGTTACGGGGTACCTGACTGAAACAGCTGCAAGCGGAGTAACATTGGCCACTGACTGACAGACTCACAGCAACACCATAAGGTGGTGAAAAGGCGAGCCCCTTTGATCTGATGATTGCCAGCTCTCAGCTCTCCCCCCACCATGGCTTGTCTTCTCTCTTCTCTCTTCTGAGAGAGATGGCTCACTCATGTAATCCAAGCACAACAGGCCCAGCTGATGAGCACGGACACTGGAGAGAGAGAGAGAGATTCCTTTCTCTCACCATCTGATCCTGCGCCTGTGGCTCTGTGAGTGGCTATTAAAGTTACAGCATTAAGCAACAGCGCCAATGGATGGAGCAAACCATTTGCCCGTAACAAACCAAAGAATCTTCTGCAAAAGTGAGTCGGGTGGCCATGAAAAAAGCTACCACCTTTTCTGTTTCTGTTGTTCAGGAGGGAGAAAAGGTGATGGAGAGAGATTTGCAATCACAACAAACTGTAAAAGGAGGGGGAAGTCCCGTGTGCTGAGTACAACACTGCTTTGGTTCGAGTGCATCCATAGCGAATAACTAGGTCATGATCATGTACAACGATTGTCGTGTTCTGGAACAAAGATCGAACGGCAAATTCAGAAATAGACCAAAGGCAAAGGCGCAGCCAATTGTTCAACGTATTTGCAAAACCAGAACCAATAAGTCGGCAGATGGAGCAGAAGAACAATGTAATTACTGCTAAGCTGTTAGCATCTGGTGGAGTTGCAGTGGCAGACGCCAGAAGGAGCAGCGAAGAACAGCTGATAGTTTGACTGACAGGTCAAAGCTACCAGTACAAAAATACAGCAATAGACAAGCGTTTCGCTGAACAAATCGACAATGTTATGGTGTACTACTTCATTTTATTTGTTTGCAAAATGCAACTGCATGGCACGATAGGCATCAATGCTTCATGCGGCTCAACTCATATATTTTCTAGCAGTAAATGACAAGATATCTGTCAAACAAACAGGATTTGTACCTGTAGTATTCTGTAGGCAGGAGGCGGCAGCTTCATCACTTGTTTGACGCCAAGGTCCAAACTGCGAAACATAAGAATCTCATTAAATTTTGTTAGGATGTTCCAAAACTCAACAGCAGCCTAGTTTAAAGTAATCAGGACAGGGTTTATCTTTAACGAGACATGCCAAAACCACTGCTTGGCCGGTTCCTGAAGTTGTGATGACAGCAGGAACAGTGTTGGCTCCTTGCTGGTTCTTGAGTGAACAAAAGCATACCAGGAATTCCTTTCAGCTACCGACCATCAGTCACGTGTAGGTCGTCGCAATGTGAAGCTGGATAGTTGCAGGGATTCAAGTATACTTTGGATTCTCAAGCTGGTCATCCAGAACGATTTGTCATCAAACATAACCATCCAGAAAGAAAATTGAACAAATAACAAATCTTACTGGTATCAGTATCATTGGGTTCATTTGTCTAGAGTTCAAAGCGAAATACAAGTAAAGAATCAGCTGCATCTGTCTGTAACCTGACTGTAATGGGGTAAGTTATCTGCTGACATAGAAAACTAGATATCCAAATGAGGTTAGTACACTTTTTGCTCCGCGGTGAGTGTTTGTTCATGGGAGATCAAGATACATGCATATGAGGACAATAGCCAAAGTTGAGCCAGATCAAACACAAAAGGGTCCCCCTTATGTAGGCTGCAACGCTAGACACGCGCTTGACTACTTTTTCTCAGCACGATTTTCTAATTTTAGCCCAAAAAAGATTTAAATAAAAACATCATTACGAAAAACAAACGCCCTTGCAGAATAAGGCTACCATTTTTTAAAGGAAAACAGCAGGGGGCACTATATAGCAAGACATGATGTGTCATTTTCTTAGACAATCTTAAGGGACAGAAGAGAATAAGAAATCGAATGATATTCCAGTGTCTCCTTTTAAACAATTTACCATGTTCCAGTTCTCCATACAGAATGATCTAAAAGAAAAAAAAATCTCTATACAGAAAACAAACACTGAAACCAAGCTTTTACTGACTCCAAGATACACCAAAGTAGTCAGATAGCTTCTTGCCCATTGCTAGCTCTTTTCCAACCCACCAAAGTTGTATCTTTTCATGCTTGTTGTCTGTGTATTGCTTACAAGATAGATTTGATAATAAGCAGAAGTTATCCCATGTAATGATGTAACTATTCTTCATCAAAGAAAATCATTGCCGGCTTGTGAGTTGGAACTAGTACTTAACTAGGTTGATAGACTTTATAAGAGATTCAAACTTCAAATGCTTAGTTGTCGAATATCTATCTATGGAGTATATACGCATAATGTAACATCCTAGGGTCCCATAGAAATCTGGAATGCTATTTAACTACGCTTCAAGCATATCGAACTATATATATATATATTTCGGCAGTATCTCTCTTAAAACGAGAGGCAACACGAAAGCAACAGCAGATAGATGTATATGTTATGAAATAACATCACACCAACATTTAACAATATCCTAGTAAAAGAGAAGAACAAGAACTTGACCACTCTATGGCATATTTAAGATAGTTAAGCAACGACACCAGCATCTATTACATTATTACTGTAACATTACTTTGAATAGTGTAAGTGATGTCATGAGTGTGTAAGACGTGCTGCTAAGCTCTTCCCTCCAAACTAGCTTCAAGAAGATAACCTGAGGAGGGAAAATGCAAGAGTGAGATCGGATAATTTCAGCAAGCGAACTACTTTAACAAGATATTTAAACCATAGTATTTAAAACATCAATTTAAAACTTACACGGGTAGGATATTCCAATTAGCAGAAACATCAATAGCGAGCAAGAAACGGCTCTCATCAGAGTTCTACTACCACAACGCACAACACAAGTGAGGTTAATTATATTGACAACAATTGACAACCGTAATCGAGCAGAAACAAGTGGATGCAATTACATTATTCATCATGTTCATTTTTTTTAACAGGGTTAAACTGTTACTTCTAAAAGTAGACCAATAAAAATATGTTCATAGCAAACATAAATATAACATAAGCCAGATAAAAAAACTATCTATCATATATTAAATGATATCAACATCTATAATTGACTTTAACTTCTAAGAGTTAAATAGGACTTCTAAGAAAATATCATCATCCAAAACATCATGAATAGAGTTCAAGTTATAATAATAATAAATGACAGTATTAAGAATAACCCACTCGTAACCACATAACTTCTACAATTGATAAGATTATTCAAACATTTGCATGCAATTCATCACAACCAAATGGTATATGAAAGATTACTGCAACGCAATATCACACATATGAATACTATGCAATACAAATCCACGTAGGACTTCAATACTTTCATTAATCCATAAGTCATACCACAATGAACCCTACGATACAACTTAGCAATTAGAAGCTTGCCTCCTTTTATTACTTCCACTCCACATTAGTGTTGGATAGTACCAACTTAATAGAGATTTGTCTCTCGTGGTTTATTACCTCTGTATTGGAGGGTTTTTTCCATGTATCCAAAATTCCTAACAATTAGAACTTTAAACTTTGCTAAAAAAAAGACTAGTAACATCGACTACAAAGTATTTTTGAATTATTACACTCAAGCTACATCAGAGCATTTCGTTATAGCTGCAAGTAGTCTTGGCATTGGGGGCATATCAAGCTCCTGTAGACCCTCAAGAACCTGGACCACTTCACCCATTGTCGGCCGATCAGACTCATTATCTTGGATGCACCAACATGCAACTTTGCAAATCCTAACTGCCTCTTCCAAATTGAAGTCACCATGTAACTGTGGATCCACCAAACTCTGCACATCTCCCTCATGAAGCTTGTTGATGGCTTGCACAGGGAAATAAGCAACATGACAACTGCTGCTAGTGTATACTTCATGTGAATTCCTCGTTCCTGATATGATTTCCAACAATACCATACCAAAACTGTAAACATCAACTTTTGGTGTAATAGCAACTCCGCTAAGCCATTCTGGGGCAAGATACCCTGCAGTTCCTCTAAATGTAGTTAGAACTCGACTAAAATCCCGTCCTACAATCGTTGCCATCCCAAAGTCTGCAATTTTAGGAACAAATGATGCATCGAGAAGTATGTTTTGTGGCTTAATATCACAGTGTATGATGCATTCGCGGCAACTCTGATGCAAGTAGGATAATCCTTTAGCAACTCCTATGGCTATTCGATACCTGGTGATCCAAGTTAGGACAGTAGAACTGCTCTGAAATAGGTGTGCATCCAGAGACCCATTTAACATGTGTTCATACACAAGTAGCCTCTTATCACCTTCACAACAGAAACCAATCAATTTGACTAGGTTGATATGTTGGATCAATCCAATTGAGCTCACCTCAGCCCTGAATTGTTTCTCTCCCTGACGGGCACCATCAAGCCTTTTCACTGCTATAGAAGTCGAATCACTTAACACTCCCTTGAATACAGAACCAAAGCCACCTCCTCCCAGCTTCTCTGAGAAATTTTTAGTAGCATGACATAAATCGGTGTATCTCAAGGCTACAATTCCACCACTACCGTGAGTGCCGTGTAATGGCACACCAAACCACTTGAATTTGTTCCTCCAAACCATTAACAACAATATGAGCATTAGTAACCCAAAACTAGTAATGCTTGCAGTAGCGACAATAACTCCAACATTTGGTTTTCTTTTGTTGTCTTCTCTCAAACTTTGCAAATCTTTGGCGGAAAGGCGAAGGTAAAGAACATCTTCAGCAGTAATATCAGTAACATCATTCAGGTTTACATTAAGCAATTTCCCATGCCAGACTGAGCATATGCTGTTATTATAGGAATAAGCAGTGCAGGAGCAGTCATTGAGACACGCTTCTGCACATTTGTTCTGAGTGGTAGCACCTCCAATGGTTTGGGAGTCAAGGGGCAATGTGACACGAGCTATGGGGTGGAACATGTCTGTTGAACTTGTGTTTTTCTTACTAGCTGTGCAATCTAACGGAGTATTTCTGACGCACCCTCCGGTTCGATCACCAAGCTCCCAATCCCGAGGTGACTTCTGAGAGAAGCTTTCCATACAGTCACAGAATGGGCTCGACTTATCATTGCAAATCGTGAAGGGTCCACAGGTAGCAGACACCAGGCAAGGAACTTCAGGTTCGGCATATATGGTTTCCCAAGACTGTCTGACTTGTGACCAAACATTCAGCTTGATCTGACCAGAGATGTCTATGGAGACAAATGTGGAGGATGATTCATTCAATAAGGTGTACGTGAAGTACTTTTCTTCATTGTTCTCGACATATAAGGGGTTAAACAAACCTTTGGTCTGTGGTTTCATGTTTAGCAGAGACTTGAGTACTGGTATAAGTTCATACGATAATTTTCCGGCTGACCAAGACCAATACACTACAGAGGGGGGGTAGTGGCGCCTGAGGAGCACCACCCCGTCGGTGTCTAGTTCAATGCTGTACGAGCCAAGACCCGGATCAATCAAGCTCTTCTTTGAGATGTACTGACGATTCAAACCAGTGACCTTATTCCAGCCTAACTTGGCGCCCGGAAGCCCAACATCTACAGGGTAGTCAAAGCTCTGCCATAACAGAATATTACTAGATGGGCTTTCTGCTATAAGGGCTAGGTTTCCAGTGTTCATGAGCACAACACTAGTCGCGTTTGTGCTGGTTTGTGTCGTCCTATTGACAATAGTAGTGGACCAGATTATGGATTCAGTACTGGCATTGTTTAAGATGATGACAAGGTTGCCATCTCTTGAGATTTTGAGCTGTGTTAGCTTGAGCTCGGGATCAGCGATGGGCTTCTCCCTATTGGCAACCCAGACAGTAGTAAAAACAGGGATCTTATTGAACCATATGCCAAGGTACCAGCCGGGGGAGGAGGAGGTTGTGGCGGTGTTGACGGTGGGCTTACTGATGATGCCTGTTGGCTCTGGCTGGAAGAAGCCGAGCGCAAACTTGCCGTTCCTTGAGACGAGCTTGTCACCGACAGCGAGCACTTGGCCTGCCATGAGAGTGTCACCTTTTGTGGCGGCGGAACATGAGGGAGTGTGCAGGGAAGAGAAGAGAAGAAGCCCCTGCGCGAGTAATAGTATGCAGCTCAAGGGAGGCATGGCCGGAGAAGTGAGTGTCTGAATTGGAGAAGAGAGGAATACTGATGGTGGGTGGATGCAGTGCACTGATGTGTGGTGTCCTGCTCTTCGATTTGGAGAAGAAGAGCGTACGTATATAAAGAAAGAGGTTGCAACTATTCTGTGGAAAGAAAATAGTACGTACTAGGTAGATGCTGCAAGCGGTACTGCATGCATGTGAAGGCGGGCTGACAGCGAAGAGACACGGCAACGACGCTGCGGGTCATACGAATTCAGACTACTGTTGATTGCGACAGGACAGCGCTTGGCCAGCCACTTTGTACTGGCATGTACCAAATCGTTTTTAAGTCTCTCTCAATCTGAGGATATTTTTAGTGGCTACTATCTTCTATTTCTTTTAGTATATTTTGAAAAGATTCTATTTTTAATTTTTCATGTCTCATCATATTTATAGCTATTTTTTATTTTCTCTTTTTTAAACTAGTTTTTTAAGATTTTCATCCACAAATAAGATTTTATTTCACATCACTTCATCTTTATTTCACTCACTTCTTTTTTCCCTATATCATAATAATAAGAGCTAACCTTCGTCAAGGACTACTGGTACAAGGTCCCGCAGACAGAAGAGCACAGCATGTCCCTCCCAGCACGCCACCAGGAGGACTTTCAATGAGTCTTCCATGAGCGTTTACCTGAGTCTACCATGGTCAAGTCAAGCTCGAACTGGGTTGGTCATTTCACCATTTTCGTATTTTTCCTTCCTTGTTTGGGATGTGCGTCATGTTTTGGCGATGTACTTTGGATCATTTTTTTACTACTCCATGATACAACGACGAACAGCTCTCCTACTGATTTAAGGAAAAAATAATTTAGATGAGGATTTTCGATCTTTCGATGAGAGCTGAGAGCTAGGAAAACTTTAATTTGAGAAGGAGTCGACGTTGGCGATCCGACTATAACGACCATAAGAGCGCTACATCTTAGCAACCGGTACACTAACTCTGAATTATTATTGTTCTTATCGTGCCAAAAACAACCTTAAACCTACTAACAATCGAAAAACAAGTAAGAACAAGCAAATAACTTACAAATTTAGCCACGAGGTTTAATCTGTTACATCAAGGTGGGGTTCTGAATCGAATAAATCGGGTGATCTATCCGACACACACGTTTACAAGTAAGTAGCAGAAGCTATCTTAGTTCTAAAACAAAACCCAAGTTCAAAGTGACGATTGCTGATAGTATTTATAGGTAGAAAGTCACGAGGAGGTGCAAATCCTAACTAAAGATGTGTCCATATGGGCTCTACTGGATATAAAGCTCAAGGTCCATAGCTGGAGGGTTCAAATATTCTTGGACCGAATCTGAACAGCTTATGTGAAATTTGATGATGAGATTGGTCCATCTAAAAGTAGATGATGAGATCTTTCTATCAAATAATCATGAGCCTCCACCACCCTCCGAAGTCAAGAGTTATAGTCGATTCAAAATGGCAATAGTTGGAGGATCTGAATATATGGTCCGAACATTCTTTGGTCAATTACAGACAGCTTCTGTCAAATTTGATGGTGAGGTTAGATCCATCTGAAAGTAGACGAGGAGATCTTTCCATCAAATAGTCTTGAGCCTCCAACATCCTTCAGAGTTAAGAGTTATGGCCGATTTAAAATGGTAGTGGCTAGTGATCCGGACCAGCGGTCCAAACTTGCTCTTGGTTACTCTGCTCCTATCTGGTTCTTCTCCCAAGTTATGAAGCGTTAAAAAAAATATTATAGGACCTTAGTAGCATCCAATTCGAAGAAGAACTTGTATGGACAACTAGAAATAACTTTACCTGACAATTAAGTCAATGTGCTCGAGCTCGAGTCATTAGCCCATGCTGTGCAATAGGCGTGACTGTTCTGGGATATCCTCATCAAAAAAAGATCACCAATAAAAGTGAAAACGGATCGGGTAGTACACTTTTGACATTACTATACATATTTTAATTCGAATACGAATATGGATCCGAATATCCTCAAATATGAATATGAATCGGATAGTTCAAACGCGAATCCGCATTCGGATATCTACTTGATCGGGTTGTATGTAAATATCATACATCCGTAACGACAATTTTTTTATTTTAGTGCGCAAAAAAATCTTTCACAATTGCAATTAATTGGAATTACCGAAATTTTATTTGAAATTCATGTCAAAAATTTAATTTTTTGGTCAAATTTGACTAAAATTTGTTCCAATTTGATTGGGTTGGAATATATCAATTTCGTTCACCTCTGAAATTTCTAAAACTTTAGCGAATTTGATTCCACGGTTAGGCAGATACGGATATTATCCATTTTCACCCTCGAATTCGGATATTCACGTTCGAATCTAAATCTCGAAAATGAATTTGAATGTATTCATTTTAGTATCTATTTCAGAAACAAGTATGGATATAGATATTCATATTCATGTTTTGACAGATATGAATATCAGATAATTCAAATAACTACTATCCATTTTCCACCCTAATCACCAATTAGCAAGGCTGTTGCTGACGCCCGAGATCGAAGGAAAATGTGGATGCTATGCCTTGCTTTCACATGAATCTCTTCCTCAGGTAGCAAATTTTCCTTTCCTGCTTGGACAGTCCCTCTCCCATTTTTCTGCTTTGCATTTTCAGATTCATGAGTGGGTGTATTCAGTATTGGCATCGCCGGTTGGTCCTGGGAGTCTCAGCGTGTTTGGGTTGCTGTTGCTGACGGCCCGGGAAGACGCGGCAATGACGCTGCATGCGGGTCAAAAGATTGAGGATTAATTAGGACAGCACTACCCACTTGCACAAGCTGGGAGAAATCGGAAGCGACACCGAAGAACCAGAAGCAATAACTAATCCCATTGGAAAATTGCTGCCGACATCCGCTAGAGGATACAAACCGGATAATCGTCGCAAAACCGTAACTTGAGGCATCCCATCGGAATATATTTAACGCACGCCCGCGTGATTAAACAAGCCGGAATAATTCTTCCCTAACCGTAAGAACAACCATCTTACCGGAACAATTAATTGCTTTCGACGCTCTCGGAAGAACTAAAACCAGAATCTACGCATTTAATACCGGATTCGTATAATTAATGAAATAAAAATATGAACATTTCCCTTTTTTATCGAAAGTAAATAGTCCGGTTTATTTGATCTTATATTACGGTAATCTTGACACTATTTTCTTGGAAGCTATTTTACAAGGCGCATGCTGTATCTTATGTGGGCTCACATTTTTCAGCCCATATGTTGTTCCAGCCCATGTTTGTTTTAATTGTGCATGACGAGGGCATGGGCAATACTAAACACTAATCTTGGAGTAATGTTCAATAACCATTGTTCACAAATTTACCACGTATGAATATTACTGAATAAATAGTTTTTGTATGTTGTCAACATTTTTTCTCTATTTTCATTTCTAAATGAAACAAAAATAATCTAAGGTATGAAAAATCTGTAAATCGTGACCACCGCTTGTTGCTTTGTTCCGGCTTAGTTTTTATACGAGGAATATAAAGAGACGCGAACAATGTTGTGCTTAAAACCATTCCAACCATATTCTTTTCATTTCGTTTCTTTCTTGATTCTGCTTTCTATTCTCGTTCCTTTTATTTTTTCTCATCTCCAACTCCCATCACTTCCGCCTGTTCGCCTACTTTTCGGTCACTTCAAATTCCGCACTGTCCCTTCTCCATCATACCTACTTCTCAATCCCTGCTTCCTTCGCCAATCTCCCTTCTCCATCATGGCCGGTATTCCCCCAGCGCCTGTGACTTCGTCGTTCTCTAGGACGGAGGAGCTGATGCTGGAAGACTCCGGTGGTAAATCAGGCCAATCTTTTGAGATGGTTGACAAGCTTTTGTGACATAAATCAGAACTTGTGATGATTAGAACTATGTTGTATCGTGGTTAATGCTTCAGTGTGTGTTCTGGACATGTTAATAGTATGGTCAATCCGTTGCGCTTTTAATTTCTGAAGTGTCAGGCTGTGTGTGCAAAATGATGATATGTAAATATGCCATGCTGAAATCTTTGTACTGACGAAAATTCGGAATGTGGAGAAGCACGTAATGTTACTGATATGATTCTGTATATTTTGTTGAAGGATCTTGTCACGATTAATTTGGTTCAGTGGCTGCACACTTTGAAGGATAGTAACAATAACGTAATTTTTCCGGAATGTACAAGCGATAAAACAGTAAATGAAGGGTTGTTGGTTATGCTTGCGTGCATTGTTATACGGCTTTTTAGATGACATGAACCGGTTTCCCCTGTTGCCATTTACCTACACTTTGTTCCCATGAACCTTTTCTAAGCTACTATCCAGTCTGGTCTGATGCTTGGTACTTTGGAGAAATCGTAATGCTATTATTATTTTACATGAATATTTATGAGATCAAGCCGGAATAAGATGCATCTTTTAGTTTGCTACAAATATTGTTATCTGGTTTAATAGATATCACAATACGATTTTTTGTACGGTTTTTTACTTGCATCAGTTAGATTTATATATTTTTGGAATCAACGAGTAAATTAGCACCGGCGGTTATCACAATATCCCGTGAATGCCACGCACCATCCTTATCGTCGTAATACAATCAATCCAATCGAGATACGTGGCCAGGAGTGACCAATTCCGGTGGCCATGGGGAAGCACTACAACCGCCGTGTGTTGAACAAACATGACAGAGATCTCTAGCGGTCAGGACATGCCAGTGTCGAGAGCAGTAAGGTATGCCCAAATTCTCCTGAGTACAAGAAACTCCATGGTTTGAATTTATCAACTTCTCTGGCGATGACACACATCCAATCGAGTCCATCCCTCACAACTCCTTGCGCTGCTTCCAATGAGGGTATGTTGCAATCGACACAGGCCTCATCAGTCATCACAAACCACGATGGGAATACACCGCCAGCAACACTTACAGTGGAAGAGATGAGAACATCGGAAGAGGGTCTCACATTCACGCATGTAAGAAAAGATTTTTTTTTACAGTTCAACGAGATTAATTAAATGAATTTGCTAATTTCTTTAGATTGTTACATTATTTAACATGGTACGTACTTTGTTCCTGTTCCTAGGGGTTGGAATTAGACAGTTCCATTGTTCCAACAATAGAATGACGTTCAAGGACGAAGAAATAGCATGCGTCTTCTACAAAGAGTATACCCGTCTTGCAGGTTTTGGGATTCGTTGGGATAAAACAAAGAAGACAGTTAGGGAGATATGTTGTTGCCTTGAAGGGCTAGGAAAGTTTTACAAGCTAGGTTAGGTTTGAGTCCACAATAAGATGTCGAAGAAGACAAACTGTAATGCTTATATGAAAGCTCAAGGATACATACGATGAAGATGATGTGACCGCACATCATGTAATAGTAGATAAATTGAGGTTACACCACAACCATCCTCTGGCAAAGACCCCTACGGTAACAAATCAGATGGAGTGTCACAAGCAACAGGATCCAGTTGAAATGGAATTTGTCGACGCTATTCAACGGAGTAAGGTTCCAGTTAATTGCTTGAGGAACATGCTATGCGAGATGCATGGAGGTGAACCAAACATACCAATGACTGCGAGGGACATCGAGAACAGGTGAGACTCGATCTCATGTTATATAATACAGAATGTACATGTTACTATTATTGTTTTTGCGACAAGCATCATTGCAATTAAATTGTGTTGCCAAAATTGGTCATTTTTCATTTTGTTTTGAAACAAGAAAGCGGTGAATGTGCGAGCAGAGAACGCCAATGACATAAAAAAGTTAATAGATTTCTTCAATGTGTTTTGATCACAGAATAGTCAGTTATATTGGGATGTGAAGCTAGACTTTAATCAAGTGGTTCAAAATGTTTTTGGAGCCATGCGAGCATGCAGGCAGACTACACAAATTTTGGTGATGCGGTTACGTTTGACACCATGTACAAGACAAACATATTCGACATGGACATGCCGCTTAGTATGTTTGTTGGATCAAACCATCATCATCAAAATGTTATATTTGTCTTTGCACTTGTGCGGGATGAACAAGTAGCGACATTCGAGAGTCTCTTCAACATGTTTAAGAGATGCATGGGGGACGAAAAACCACCCAAATGCATGTTAGCAGGTGAGTGATTTCCTTTAGACCATAAGTCAATTGATTTGCATATTTATATTGATCATTTACTGTTTCACTATTTAGACCAGGATATGGCAATGGGTGTTGCAATAGATCGTGTGTTTCCCGGGACAGTACAAAGATTGTGCAAGTGGCATGTGGTGAATAAGGTTCCACCGGCGTTAAACGAGCTTTCTGAGCTTTTACCATGACTTGAAGGCAAAGTTCAACTCTATCCTAAACCATCTACTAACAACATTTGACTCCCATCATGCTAAATAACTATTCAATGCACCATCCACTCCGCAGTCGAGAAAAACTGGAAGTTACTAGAGCAATTGGAAAATCAAACCGTCATCCACTCCACAACTAGAAAAAGCCAGAAGTTTACTCCCGCAACTAAAAAAAATAGTAATTTTACCCACGCAATCTGAAAAATCCATAATTTTTACCCCTGCAACCAGAAAAAGCCATCTCGTTAGCCTTTAAATAGCAGTTGTTTCCTATCTACCCTCTAATACCCCGTAAACCACTGCAGATCTCTAGATCCGGATTTGTAGCCATTGCTAGTGGGCGCAATTTGAGAGGATCGCAAATATCTCCGTGTCACTACACTCGCTCCCAGACATTCAACGACAAGCCAAGACATCATCCATTGGCTTTGACATATTCGTGAATCTCTTCGTCTCACTACGCATGCTCCCCGACATTCAACGATGAGACAATACGGCGTCCATCAGTGCAAGCGTGGATGTACATGTGAAATCTCCATTGCGCGACCTAATCGACGTACTCAATGACGGTGGCGTGACGGTTGCTTGCACTGCTTAGCCATGTCTGTGCTGAAATCTAAAATATTTTCTAGTACGGATAGAGATATGGTGAATCATATATCGTAACATTTGTTTTTTCATTTTTGTTTGGTTTTGTTAGCAGACCAATAAATCATGCTTGTTAGTACATGATATCTCCTTGTTTACTTGATTATTTTCTTGATTAGCTGGAGATTATTTCCTTGATTAGCTAGAGATTGTTTCCCTGATAATGTGATTAGTTTCCTTATTTAGATAGAAAATCTCGCAGGTTATTATTGCCTCTCTACTCTATATATGGTGCAATATTGTCAAATGAATCAACAAGTGTGAATTTTTAGTCTGCTTCTATGCAATTTACATTTTTTGGTCGTGCAACAAATATTTTCTTGTCACGCCAACATATGTTTTCTAGTCACGCCGACATATATTTTCGATCGAACCAAGCCATGTTTTCGGTCACGCCAACGGATGCTTTCCGGTTTTTTATTAGGTTTTCATGTTTTATAGCGTGTGTTTTTCTGCTTTCCTATTTTATAATATGTGTTCTCCTATTTTATAACGTGTGTTTTCTAGCTTTTTTGCTTTCTTAATAGACGTTTTTCTGTTTTATAATGTGTGTTTTTATAATTAGGATTTTTCAGTTTAAGCATGAAGATTTACTGCTTTGGTCACCCTAGCTGGATTGGATTGGTCTGAGGGTCGGCGCGTGGAATAATGCATGCATGCATGTATGTATAACATCTATTTCACTCCCGACCCTAAATAATTAATCAATGTGCGGCCAAGCGCCTCCTATCAATATGAATATGAATATTCATATCCACTAACACCATTTGACTTCTATCACGCTAAGTAACTATTCAATGCACCATCCACTCCGTAGCTAGGAAAAACTGGAAGTTTACTCAAGCAATCAAAAAAATCAATGTGTCATCCACTCCGCAACGGGAAAAAGCTGAAAGTTTACTCCCGCAACTAGAAAAAATAGTAATTTTACCCTTGCAATCTGAAAAAGCCATAATTTTTACCCCTGCAACCAAAAAAAGCCATCTCGCTAGCCTTTAAATAACAGTTGTTTCCTCTCTACCCTCTAATACCCCGTAAACCCTTGCATATCTTCAGATCCGGATTTGTAGCCATTGCTAGTGGGGTGCAATTTGAGAAGGTCGTCAATATCTCCGTCTCGCCACACTCGCTCCCCGACATTCAATGACGAGCCAAGACATCATCCATCGGCTTTGACATGTTCGTGAATCTCTTCGTCTCGCTACGCACGCTCCCCGACATGGTGCAAGCGTGGATGTACACGCGAAATCTCCATCGCACGACCTAATTGACGTACTCAACGATGGTGGCATGACGGGTGCTTGCACTGCTTAGCCATGCCTATGCTGAAATCTAAAATATTTTCTAGTACATATAGAGATATGGTGAATCATATATTGTAACATTTTTTTATTTTTGTTTGATTTTGTTATCAGACCAATAAATCATGCTCGTTAGTGCATGAAATCTCCTTGTTTACTTGATTATTTTCTTGATTGGCTGGAGATTATTTCCTTGATTAGCTGGAGATTATTTCCTTGATTAGCTAGATATTATTTCCTTGATTAGCTAGAGATTGTTTCCCTGATAATGCATGCCTGAGCGACTTAAGTTGTCGTTTTATATGCTTTGAAGTCTTCATATTATCCTTCCTACTCTTCATCTTAACCAGAACAGTTTGGTTATCGCAGTAGGTGAGAACGGTCGAAATTGGTTTATCCAATATTGGTAGGTCAGAAATGAGCTCTCGGATCCATTCTGCCTTTACAGCTGCTGAGTCTAGCGCTACTCGCTCAACCTCCATTGTGGAGTGAGTAAGTATGGTTTGTTTGGATGACCTCTAAGATATAGCTCCGCCTGCTAGAGTGAAACATATCTACTCATAGCCTTTATATCATCTAAGTTACTGATCCAGTTGGAATCACTGAATCCCTTTATGACTACAGAATGGCCAGAAAAATGAATCCCTAGGTTCTTTGTCCCCTTCAGATAGTTAATTATCCTCTCCAGTGCTATCCAATAATCATCTCCTGGGTTGGACGTATAATGACTCAACATGTATACTGCATACAAGATGTCTGGGCTAGTTGCACTGGCCAAGTACATGAGGGAACATATCACCTGTGAGTATTATAACTGGTCTGTCCTATGGCCTATATTTTTCTTCAACTTAGCATTTGGATCATAGGACGTGGCTACAGGCTTACAGTCATTACATCCAACCCATTCTCACCCTTTAGCACCTTGATGTTTAAAATTACCTTAGCTTCTCCTAGGTCCCTCATATCGAAGTTCTAAGATAGAAAAGGCTTAGTATGATTAATCATTTCTAGGTCTGTCCCAAACAGCAATATGTCATCTACATATAAACATAGAATGACACCTCGTCCCTCACCATAGAGATAATACACGCACTTATCGGCTTCATTAACACATAAGCTAACCGAGGTCAGTGTATTATCAAACTTTTCATGCCATTGCTTAGGGGCCTGTTTGAGACCATACATGGATTTGATTAACCAACATACTTTACTCTCTCATCCTGTTACCACGCATCCATGCTATTGTATATAAACCTCCTCATCCAACTCTCCATTAAGAAAAGCAGTCTTGACATTCATCTGAAGCACAAGGAGGTTATGTGAAGCTGCCAGTGCTAAGAACACGTGGATAGTGGACAATCTAGCAACAAGAGAATACATATCAAAGTAGTTCTCACTTTCCTTTTGCGTAAAACCCTTTGCCACCAATCGAGCATTGTACTTTTCTATAGTACCATCAGGTCTGTGCTTCCTCTTGAAGATCCATTTGCAGTCAACCGGCTTGCAGCCAACTGGGAGGTCTGCTAACTCTCAGGTTCCTTTAGTGATGATCACATCCATCTCACTACGGACTGCTTCCTTCCAGTACTCCGCTTTTGTAGAAGCGTATGCCTCTGAAAGGTTTCGTGGTTCATCATCCATGACAAAAGTGACAAAGTCATATCCTAATGATTTTTCAGTTCTTTGGTTCTTGTTCCTCCTAAGTTCCAATTCAGGAACCATGTCGCTGACACTTTGAGGAGCAGGATCATCAACTAAAAGATCATGGATATCAGCCTCCTTCACTCGCATAAGAAAGATGCACTCAAAACATGTCGCATCCTGAGACTCCATTATCGAGTTGACGGTAATGTCGGAGATGTCAGAACGGACCATGAGGAATCTATAAACGGTACTCTGGTGAGCGTACCTTAGAAAGATACAATCAACATTCGTTGGTCCTAATTTCCTTTTCTTTGGTAGGGGAATATGTAACTTGGCTAAAAATCCCCAGGTACGAAGAAAGGACAGATTCAATTTTCTTCCCTTCCATCCTTCGTAAGGGGTTACCTCGCGATTTCGAGGAGAGGCCTTGTTCAGGACATAGCTAACTGTGATAACAACCTCACCCCACCATGAGTTAGCTATGCTAGAACTTTGTAACAGGGTGTTAACCAAGTCACAAATTGTTCTGATCTTTCTCTCGGCTATCCGTTGGCCTGTGGTAAGTATGGTAGCATAAACTCATGGATTATACCACTTTCTTCACAGAACTCAGAGAAATCCTCAAAAGCATATAGTCATTGTCCTATGGCTTACTCGGCACCGATGACCAGCCGGGACGCATTGGCGATGGACACATGGAGGGCTTACCTGGGTGCCCGGATGGCACTTGGATAATGTACGGCGGCTCCGCCACTGGGGTAGGGGGTGGAGAAGGAGGTGCTTCTGTCTCTGCCAGTGGTAGTGGGGGATAGATGACTATAGGATCGAAGGGGAGACGATTGATAATAGTTCTGGCAGTTAGGCGCACCGCCAACACAGTGGAGGAGGAGGAGGAGCGCCGTGACAGTCGTGGAGGCCTTGTATTGCCCGGTCATTGCTGTAGCTAGTTACTTGTGCCTGATCAAGCTTTGTTCTGGATTGGTTCTTGGGTTGCAACGATAGGTACCTACATGGGCCTATATATAGTAGCAGTGACTCTCTAGATGCATGCCTCAAGAGAGGAGCGATTATATCGCTGCTTTAAGCTGCTGTGTGGATTAACTCTCGGAGTATTTTATCATTTGCTATGTGATAATGCGATGATGCTGACAGTGCTGCTTAATTGAGAAAGGATTTGCGTCGGCTAAAATAGGAACTGCCTAGTTGCATTGAGAGGGAAGAGATAGTGCTACTAATAATAGGACATTTTCAGAATGAATGTATGTTTATATACATATGCCTGCGTTCTAATAAGTAGCAGCCTAGTTTAGCATCGCAGGTAAATATTTGGATTAGTATGAATTGATGACTACTACATCGTCCAGCTTAGGTTTGTTAGGATGCAGTGATATATGCACCACAATTAAGGGGCTGTAAGGGTTTGTTTAATTTAGCTTGCAGATTATATGTTGCATCACCTCCAGTTATTACAGTCACCTTTGCACCATCCCCAGTTACGAAAAAAAATAGTTAGTTACGACAGCACAGATAGTTGAGTTATGATCACATGATAAAAAGTATATAATTACGAGGCGCACTGTAGTTTACTGCTGCACCACCCCATTTACGACTAAGAAAGTAGTTAGTTACGACGGCACAGATAGTTGAGTTACGATCGTATGATAAAAAGTCAGTTACAACTATAGTTACGACTAAGAAAATAGTTAGTTACGATGATACGTATAGTTGAGTTACGATCATATGATAAAAAGTCAATTACAATCGCAACTATACTTCTTTTGGGATCGTAACTGGGGGTGTGCGTAGAGGTGAACAAGTTACGATCACATGATAAAATAGTGTATAATTACAATTAGAGAAGGTACCGAGTTACGATCATATATATTTGTAGTAACTGACCTGTCTTGTAGATCGTAACTATACTATTTTTGAGATATGTTGGGGGAAAAAAATCCCTGACAATGATTCCAAGGTGTATCGGACGATGGTGCGTGATATTTGTTCGGGGAGTGCCTACTAAGTTTGTGCATGTGTGACTCAAGAACACCGAGGATTATCCAGGTTCAGACCCCCTTAAGGTAATAGCCATACATCCTTTATATTCTTTTCTTATGATCTCAGTTGGTTACAGATCAGATCCTAGCTCCTCCTTCGGAGCCCTCTCTTCTCCTCCCTTTATGGCCCAAGGGGGAAAGATCCTTACAAGTGGGTCCATCCACCTGACCTATTCCTATCTAGATGGTCAATAATAGGCTATCATTACAGAGCACGCATGCGCTGCGCCAGCTCCAGAGCGCTGCGAGGCCTGTTCCATCCGTCAGCTCCTTCTGTACTTGTCAGTCCGGGTAGCCCGACCTGCTTCGTCTCATCACCGCTTGCCCACGCACACCTGCCACGCCCTTAGTGACGTCCGCGAACCTATCCTATAACAATTAATGCCGCGGTAGGAAACACAGAAGCTCTGCGTCCGCCCCAGTCGCCTCGGCTGGTGGGACGCGTCTAGGAAAGGAAAACTGTATGGGGATTAGCATTAAATGAGAGTGGTTTGGTTTAAACGAGTGCCTGCCCCGCGACCAGTAGGGGCTGGTCGCAGGAAATCCAGCCAGGGTCGGGAGTGTGGTCGTGCGATATCGAGTGGTCGCACGGTGGACCCTGTTTAGAGAAAAAAAAAGTAGTCCCGCAAAAACCGGTCGTTGACGTCCGTCCTAGCAGGGGACCCCCTATATACAACGACAGGATCGTAACTGAGGGTAGCACAACAGTGAACTATAGTGTGCCTAGGCATAAGTCTCGCTTGCTACAGGATCCAGGCTTAACCTGTGTAGGGCCTGGATATAAGCCAACTGTCCCATCAACAAAAACACACAAATTTCTAGTTCCGCCATATTTTGCTACAATGCTTGCTTACCATAATTGGCAATTAATAAACAATAGTAATAGAACGCACTACTAAAGAACTATTTTTTGAGACACCTAAGATACCTTTTCACAGATGATTCATTTGAAAAACCCCTTGAACAGTTGGCGAGGGCCTCTTGCGATTACAGACCGCCTGTGGAAATAAATTTTCACAGACGGTTCCTTATGTAAACCGCATATGATAATGACTATTTTCACAAGCGGTTCCTTATATGAACCGCCTCTAGAAATGATCATTCATTAAAAAAATTTATAATTTTTTCATACAAAGTCGGATGAGGAAAAACTCTATATGAAAATTGTAGCTCTCGATAAGATCTACAACTTTGTAGTTGAAATTTTTTTTTCCTTTGAAGTCATTTCCTCATCTGAATTAAAATGATTATTTGGACCTCTAAATGACTTCAAATAAAAAAAAATATCAACTACAAGGTTCTAGATCTGGTCGAGGGCTACAATTTTCATATAGAGTTTGTCCTAAAACGACTTTGTATGAAAAAGTTATGAATTTTGTAAGATAAACTGTCACCTATTTCTACAGACGGTTCCTTATGTTAACCGTCTGTAATAATTGATGGTCATTTCTACACGCGGTTAATTAGGTGAACTACCTATGAAAATATGTGACAACTTATCTTACAAAATTCATAATTTTTTCATACGAAGTCGGATGAGAACAAACATTATATGAAAATTATAGCCCTCGACGAGATCTATAACTTTGTAGTTGATTTTTTTTTTCATTTGAAGTCATTTGGATGCCCAAATAATCATTTGAAGTTTCGGATAGAAGATATCAAAAGAATTACATATGCTAATATGGTTAGTAGTAGTTCTGTGGTGGGATGGTGAGGAGGGTTCGCACGAGCTGAGAGGATTCGAGTTCGAGTGCTAAAAACCGCGTAGCACGTGTATTTCGCGCGAAAAAACGCGTGACTTATGACTTGCGACCACGGGGGTGCCTGGTCGGTAAATTTTTTTTTGCTTTTTTTCGGGTAAAAAAATATCGATTCGGGGACCGATTATCACAGGTAGTTCGCTTAAGGAACCGTCTGTAGAAATAAATTTTTCACATGCGATCCGCTTAAAGAACCGCCTGTGGAAACCTATTTTCACAGGCAGTTTCTTAAGTGAACCGCATGTGGTAATAGATTTTCATAGGCGATCTCTTTTGCGTTTATGGAAATCGTTCATTTTTATAGACCTTTAATCATAGGTGGGTGCGCTAAACATCTGTGAAAACGAGTTACCCCGCCTCTAAAAATAGTTTTTTAAGTAGTGACGGAAGATCAGATGCACCATAGGATACAACTTAGCAATTAGAAGCTTGCCTTCTTTTATTACTTCCACTCGACATTACAACTTTAAATTTTGCTGAAAAAAGACTAGTAACATCGACTATAGAGTATTTTTGAATTATTACACTCAAGCCACATCAGAGCATTCCGTTATAGCTGCAAGTAGTCTTGGCATCGGGGGCATATCAAGCTCTTGTAGACCCTCAAGAACCTGGACCACTTCACCCATTGTTGGCCGATCACACTCATTATCTTGGATGCACCAACATGCAACTTTGCAAACCCTTTCAGCCTCTTCCATAATGAAGTCACCATGCAATTGTGGATCAACCAAACTCAGCACATCTCTCTCATGAAGCTTGTTGATGGCTCGCACAGGGAAATAAGCAACATGATAACTGCTGCTAGTGTACATTTCATGTGAATTCCTCCTTCCTGATATGATTTCTAACAGTACCATACCGAAGCTATAAACATCAACTTTTGGTGTAATAGCAACTCCGCTAAGCCACTCTGGGGCAAGATACCCTATAGTTCCTCTGAATGATGTTAGAACTCGGCTAAAGTCCCTTCCTACAACCTCTGCCATTCCAAAATCTGCAATTTTAGGAACAAATGATGCATCGAGAAGTATGTTTTCTGGCTTAATATCACAGTGTATGATGCATTCGCGGCAACTCTGATGCAAGTAGGATAATCCTTTAGCAACTCCTATGGCTATTCGATACCTGGTGATCCAAGTTAGGACAGTAGAACTGCTCTGAAATAGGTGTGCATCCAGAGACCCATTTAACATGTGTTCGTACACAAGTAGCCTCTTATCACCTTCACAACAGAAACCAATCAATTTGACTAGGTTGATATGTTGGATCAATCCAATTGAGCTCACCTCAGCCCTAAATTGCTTCTCTCCCTGACGTGCACCATCAAGACTTTTCACTGCTATAGCAGTTGAGTCACTTAACACTCCCTTGAATACAGAACCAAAACCACCTGCTCCTAGTATTTCCGAGAAATTTTTGGTAGCATGGCCTAAATCAGTGTATCTAAATGCTATAATTCCACCACCACTACCATGACTGCCGTGTAATGGCACACCGCACCACTTGAATTTGTTCCTCCAAACCATTAACAACATGAGCATTAGTAACCCAAAACTAATAATGCTTGTAGCAGCAACAATAACTCCAACATTTGGTTTTCTTTTGTTGTCTTCTCTCAGACTTTGCAAATCTTTGGCAGCAAGGCGAAGGTAAAGAACATCTTCAGAAGTAATATCAGTGCCATCATTCAAGTTTACATCAAGCAATTCCCCATGCCAGACTGAGCATATGTTGTTGTTATTATAGGAATAAGCAGTGCAGGAGCAGTCATTGAGACACGCTGCAGCGCATTTGTTCTGAGTGGTAGCACCTTCTATGGTTTGGGGGTCAGGGGGCAATGTGACACGAGCTATGGGGTGGAACATGTCTGTTGAACTTGTGTTTTTCTTACTAGCTGTGCAATCTAACGGAGTATTTCTGACACACCCTCCAGTTCGATCACCAAGCTCCCAATCCCAAGGTGACTTCCGAGAGAAGCTCTCCATACAGTCACAGAATGGACTTGAATTGTCGTTGCAAACCGTGAAGGGTCCACAGGTAGCATACACAAGGCAGGGAACATCAGGTTCGGCATATATGGTTTCCCAAGATTGTCTGGCTTGTGACCATACATTCAGCTTAATCTGACCCGAAATGTCTATGGAGAGGAATGTGGAAGATGATTCATCCAATAAGGTGTACGTGAAGTACTCCTCTTCATTGCTATCAACATATGAGGGGTTAAACAAACCTTTGGTCCGTGGATCCATGTCTAGCAGAGACTTGAGTACTCGTACAAGTAATTTTCCGGCTGACCAAGTCCAATACACTACAGAGGGGGGGTAGCGGCGCCTGAGGCGCAGCACCCCGTCGGTGTCTAGTTCAACACTGTATGAGCCAAGACCTGGATCAATCAGGCTCTTCTTCGAGATGTACTGATGATTCAAACCAGTGATCTTATTCCAGCCTAACTTGGCGCCCGGAAGCGCAACATCTGCAGGGTAGTCAAAGCTCTGCCACAACAGAACATTACTAGATGGGCTTTCTGCTAGAAGAGCTAGGTTTCCATTGTTCATGAGCACAGCACTTGTCGTGTTTGTGCTGGTTTGTGTCGTCCTGTTGACAATAATGTGAGTGGACCAGATTATGGATTCAATACTGGTATTGTTTAAGATGATGACAAGGTTGCCATCTCTTGAGATTTTGAGCTGTGTTAGCTTGAGCTCGGGGTCAGCGATGGGCTTCTCCCTATTGGCAACCCAGACAGTAGTAAAAACTGGGATCTTATTGAACCATATGCCAAGGTACCAGCCGGGGGAGGAGAAGGTGGTGGCGTTGGCGCTGGACTTACTGATGATGCCTGTTGGCTCTGGCTGGAAGAAGCCGAGTGCGAACTTGCGGTTCGTTGAGATGATCTTGTCACCGACGGCGAGGGCTTGGCCTGCCATGAGAGTGTCATCGTTTGCAGCGGCGCAACTTGAAGGAGTGTGCAGGGAAGAGAGGAGAAGCCCACCGAGTCCGAGTAGTAATATGCGGAGGGGAGGAGGCATGGCCGGAGAAGAGAATGCCTGAATTGGAGAAGAGAGGAATACGTACTGATGGTGGATGGGTGCGGTGCACTGATGTGGGGTGTCCTGCTCTACGATTCGGAGAAGGAAGAAGAGGGTATGTATGTAAAGAAAGAGGTAAATGCATGCATGTCTAGGTGGCTTACGGCAACGACGCTTCTGGTCATATGAATTCAGAATACTGTTGATTGCGACAGGACAGCGCTCCCCTAGCCGCTTCACTTGCACTGGCCTGGTAATAGATTCTAGTCTCCCTCAACTTTACAGCATTAGTAGTGTGCTGGGAAGAGAGGATCAGAAGAAGCCAAATGTAGAGGGGAGGCATGGAGAAGAGAATGCTTGAATTGGAGAAGAGAGGAAGTATGACTGGCTGACGCTGGATGGATGGGTGAATGCACACATCACACATGTGTGGTGTGCTGCTCTTCTATTCAGAGGAGGACGAAGAGGATATATATAGAAAGAAAGAGGTTGAGCAGAACTCCACTCTTCTCTATGGATGGAAAAAGAAACAAAGCAGATGCTACTTGGAGTGCATGCCCGGGAAGACACGGCAATGACGCTGCATGCGGGTAAAATTAGTTCAGATTGATGATCAGGACAGCACTACCCACTTGCACGAGGTAGTGGAAGAACCAGGTGCTCTCGCTATACAAGTTGGTATTGCTTTTAGAAACCATGTGCTTGCTTAGCCTATTCCATGTTGGGAATATTTGGTTTCCTTGCTAATATAATTAGTCTTGCTTGGAAGGTTTGGCAAGACAAACTTTGCTAGAGAAGGAGAGCTAATTTGGTTCTCCCTCAAAAGTAAGGAGATCCTAACCTATCATACTTGTTTGTACTCTAACCTTGCTAGGTAAGATCATCTCTAACAGATATTTTAAAATTTTATCTTCTATAACACTATTACAATATTCATTAACACTATTATATTATTCTCTATTTTTTCATTTCGAACAGCTACTCTATTTCCTACATTCCATTACTCTCTTGCTCCCCTCGGATCCACACACATACTTAGTGCACAGTGATACGGGCTCCCTTTTCGGTCCGCATATTTGCCAAACTCCAGCAGCAGCCCGTATCTCTGTAGCTTTGAAAAAGTAATTTTGCTAATTTCATTGGAGCTGGTTCACGGCAACTACGATCGGCAAATACGATAGGCACAGGAATATAGTCTCCGATGCCGATTCGCTTGGAGATAGCCTAAGGCTAGGCAAAACCAAACATACCGTCGTCTCCCTCACGTCCACTTTGATCCTAGTAGCCACCTGACTTTCGGTGAGGCTTAAAATTCCAACGGCCTTTACATTGGTCCATCCATCCATGGTCAAGTCAACCACGAGGCCCGAATCAAAAGGCCCATACACAGAGATGTAGGTGCGAAATTCATTAGGTTATTCTACAGTAAGTATGCAATGCAAGTGGTTTGAGATTTCAGTCTGCAGATTATTCCTAATCCGCTAATTCTATGATTTCAGATTTGAATCGACTTCCTTAAGAGGGGAGGGCGGCGCAGCCACCGGGGACGGAGAATGAGTGAGAGGAGAGAAAGAGGCAGCGCCGCGCAATGGGTGCGTGATGGAACTTTTTTATTTTTTAAAAAAATTAAAAATTGTAAATATATTAATCCGTTTTGAAAAATTACAAATCTATACTATATCCTAGGTTTAAAAATAAAAAATAATGTTTTAATACCCTCAAAATTCAAAACACTATTTAACAGTTATGAAAAATTCTAATTTTTTTTTATGTGGAAGACGTTATCATCTAGCTCTAAAAAAATTTAGATAAAAATATGATTTGTACAATAAGAAAAAAAGACAAATTTCCCGGGCAACACTGTCTTTTTCAACTCAAACAATTATTTGTGCAATGATAAATAAATAAAAAATTCAAGGAGATAGTGTTGCCTTCTAACGGGTAACAGATGGTGTCAGCAGCCTTCCAACAGTCGATGAGACCATGATAACATCCACATCGGATGCCAGCCACCTATCGACCGTTAGAAGGGTGATAGGTAGCCTGTCATCGCTCGGCCTTCATATGAATTGTGCTCATTTATTGCTTTCACCAGCACGGAAAGAGAAGAAAGGAGAGGGGAGGGGAGGGGAAGGAGAGGAGAGCGGCAAAGCCGTGTTGTAATCTTTCGACGATGGAGGTAAATATTCTAACCTTAGTATTTTTTTTTACAAACCAATTAAGTTAGCCATTAGTCTAGACATAGGTTAGACATCAGATCTAGGATTTAGTGATATTAGCTATAGATTGTAGTTGTAACTGTTGGACGTAGGTTTTTAGGGATAGTAGTATTGTTATTAGATATAGGTTTTTACAGCAACTTAAAGTAACTGTTAAACCTAATTTTTTGTTATAGTTGTAATGTTATTAGATCTAGGTTTTTAGAGTAACGTAGAATAACTGTTAGATCTAGGTTTTTTAAATAATTGTAACGGTTAGACCTAAGTTTTTTTAATAACCGTTAGACCTAGGTTTAGGGATTACTTTAGTGGGGGCACATTTAGGGTTTAGGGATTACTTTAGTGAGTATGTTGCTTTTATAAGATATTGTGCATATCGTATTCTACTAGGTTAGTATCCTCCATATGATTTATTTTTCCATCTTCAGTCCTTCGTCAATATTGCAATATAGGACTCCAAGCAACCATTCTGTCAGCTTTTCAGACTACTTTATTTATTTACTAATGTCAAAAATTGCAATGTCAAATATCTAAAAAAGAAGCAATTGAAAGATTTGATTGCTCAATATTTGACTGGAATGGATTCACAAAAATTCTAAAAAATCAGAATTTTCTATTAAAAAAATCACTCATAATTTCATTGTAAAAAGTTACACGTACCTATCGCCTGGATGACACGTGAAATTATGAGTGACAGGAATCAAGATTTGCAATTTTTTAAAAGGAAGCATATATTTGCAGTTTTTTAATTATAGCCAATGCATGCCCCCGCCTTGTCAGATTTGTTCAGGTTCTAGCGAGTCGGGCTGCTGAAGGGCCAAGGGCTTCTTAAATCTTAAGCTTAAATTTGCACACCTGTATAGTCCAGCAGGTACTTAGAGGAAGGTTAGGAAGCAAAGCTGCTTCTTCTTCTTCTAAATGATATCTAATCTTTTCAAATAACTAACTAAAAAGAAGAAATATGAGCCTCACTTGCTACAGGATCAGGGTACTAATCGCGTGAACCATAACCCGCCTAGGACCTACACGTGACAGGATATATCCCATCAATAAAACACACACATATTTCTGGTTCTGCCATATTTTGCTACAATCCTTGCTTACTATAATCGGTAATTAATAAAAAAAATAGAACGGGAGATCAGATGCACCATACGATACAACTTAGCAATAAGAAGCTTACCTTCTTTGATTACTTCCACTCCACATTAGAATTTTAAATTTTGCTCAAAAAAGACTAGTAGCATCAAAGACTACAAAGTATCTATGAATTATTACACTCAAGCCACATCAGAGCATTCCGTTATAGCTGCAAGTAGTCTTGGAATCGGGGGCATATCAAGCTCATGTAGACCCTCAAGAACCCGGACAACTTCACCCATTGTCGGGCGATCAGACTCATTATCTTGGATGCACCAACATGCAACTTTGCAAACCCTATCAGCCTCTTCCAAATTGAAGTCACCATGTAACTGTGGATCCACCAAACTCTGCACATCTCCCTCATGAAGCTTGTTGATGGCTCGCACAGGGAAATAAGTAATATGACAACTATTGCTAGTGTATACTTCATGTGAATTCCTCCTTCCTGATATGATTTCCAACAATACCATACCAAAGCTGTAAACATCAACTTTTGGTGTCATAGAAACTCCGCTAAGCCATTCTGGGGCAAGATACCCTACAGTTCCTCTTAATGTAGTCAAAACTCGACTAAAATCCCTTCCTACAATCGCTGCCATCCCAAAGTCTGCAATTTTAGGAACAAATGATGCATCGAGAAGTATATTTTGTGGCTTAATATCACAGTGTATGATGCATTCACGGCAACTATGATGCAAGTAGGACAATCCTCTAGCAACTCTTATGGCTATTTGATACCTGGTGATCCAAGTTAGAACAGTAGAACTGCTCTGGAATAGATGCGTATCAAGAGAACCATTTAACATGTATTCATACACAAGTAACCTCCTATCACCTTCGCAGCAAAAACCAATCAATTTTACTAGGTTGATATGTTGGATCATTCCAATTGAGCTCACCTCAGCCCTGAATTGTTTCTCTCCCTGACGGGCACCATCAAGCCTTTTCACTGCTATAGCAGTCGAGTCACTTAACACTCCCTTGAATACAGAACCAAAACCACCACCTCCCAGTTTCTCTGAGAAATTTTTAGTAGCATGACATAAATCAGTGTATCTTAAGGCTACAATTCCACCACTAACTTGACTGTCGTGTAATGGCGCACCACGCCACTTGAATTTGTTCCTCCAAACCATTAACAACAACATGAGCATTAGTAACCCAAAACTAATAATGCTTGCAGCAGCAACAATAACTCCAACATTTGGTTTTCTTTTGTTGTCTTCTCTCAAACTTTGCAAATCTTTGGCAGCAAGGCGAAGGTAAAGAATATCTTCAGAAGTAATATCAGTGCCATCATTCTGGTTTACATCAAGCAATTCCCCATGCCAGACTAAGCATATGTTGTTGTTATTATAGGAATAAGCAGTGCAGGAGCAGTCATTGAGACACGCTGCTGCGCATTTGTTCTGAGTGGTAGCACCTTCTATGGTTTGGGGGTCATGGGGCAATGTGACACGAGCTATAGGGTGGAACATGTCTGTTGAACTTGTGTTTTTCTTACTAGCTATGCAATCTAACTGAGTGTTTCTGATGCACCCTCCAGTTCGATCACCAAGCTCCCAATCCTGAGGTGATTTCCGAGAGAAGCTCGCCATACAGTCACAGAATGGACTTGAATTGTCGTTGCAAACTGTGAAAGGTCCACATGTAGCATACACAAGGCAGGGAACATCAGGTTGGGAATATATGGTTTCCCAAGACTGTCTGACTCGTGACCAAACATTCAGCTTGATCTGACCAGAGATGTCTATGGAGACGAATGTGGAGGATGATTCATCCAATAAGGTGTACGTGAAGTACTCCTCTTCATTGCTATCAACATATGAGGGGTTAAACAAACCTTTGGTCCGTGGATCCATGTCTAGCAGAGACTTGAGTAGTGGTATGAGTTTATACGATAATTTTCCGGCTGACCAAGACCAATACACTACAGAGGGGGGGGGGGGTAGCGGCGCCTGAGGAGCACCACCCCATCTGTGTCTAGTTCAATGCTGTATGAGCCAAGACCCGGATCAATCAGGCTCTTCTTTGAGATGTACTGACGATTCAAACCAGTGACCATATTCCAGCCTAACTTGGCGCCCGGAAGCCCAACATCTGTAGGGTAGTCAAAGCTCTGCCACAGCAGAACATTACTAGATGGGCTTTGTGCTATAAGGGCTAGGTTTCCATTCTTCATGAGCACAACACTAGTCGTGTTTGTGCTGGTTTGTGTCGTCCTATTGACAATAATGTGAGTGGACCAGATTATGGATCCAGTACTGGCATTGTTTAAGATGATGACAAGGTTGCCATCTCTTGAGATTTTGAGCTGTGTTAGCTTGAGCTCGGGGTCAGCAATGGGCTTGTCCCTATTGGCAACCCAGACAGTAGTAAAAACTGGGATCTTACTGAACCATATGCCAAGGTACCAGCCAGGGGAGATGGTGGTGGTGGTTTCGGTGGGCTTACTCATGATGCCTGTTGGGTCAGGCTGGAAGAAGCCGAGCGCAAACTTGCCGTTCCTTGAGACAAGCTTGTCACCGAAGGCGAGCGCTTGGCCTGCCGTGAGAGTGTCACCGTTTGCAGCGGCGGAACATGAAGGAGTGTGCAGGGAAGAGAGGAGAAGCCCACCGAGTCCGAGTAGTAATATGCGGAGGGGAGGAGGCATGGCCAGAGAAGAGAATGCCTGAATTGGAGAAGAGAGGAATACTGATGGTGGATGGGTGCAGTGCACTGATGTGTGGTGTCCTGCTGTTCGATTTGGAGAAGGAAGAAGAGGGTCTGGTCTGTATATAAAGAAAGAGGTAAATGCATGCATGTCTAGGCGCCTTAAGGCCGGAAGAGACACGGCAAAGACGCTGCTGGTCATATGAATTCAGAATACTGTTGATTACGACAGGACAGCATTAGTAGTGCTGCACTACCCTAACCACTTAACTTGTACTGGCCTGGTAATGGATTCTAGTCTCCCTCAACTTTACAGCAAGGCAACTACTAGTACGAGGTCCCGCAGACAGAAGAAGCTAAATGAATCATCATTTGCAATGGCAGCATTAGTAGTGTGCTGGGAAGAGAGGATTAGAAGAAGCCAAATGTAGAGGGGAGGCATGGAGAAGCGAATGCCTGAATTGGAGAAGAGAGGAAGTATGACTGACTGACGGTGGATGGATGGATGAATGCACACATCACACATGTGTGGTGTGCTGCTCTGCTCTGCTCTTCTATTCAGAGGACGATGAGGATATATATATATATATATAGAAAAAAAGAGGTTGAGCAGAACGCAGGACAGGAACTCCACTCTCGGCAACTTGGAGTGCATGCCCGGGAAGGCACGGCAATGACGCTGCATGCAGGTAAAATCAGTTCAGATTGCTGATTAGGACAGCACTACCCACTTGCATGAGGTAGTGGAAGAAGCAGGTGCTTTCTCAGTCTCTCTATACAAGGCGGTATTGCCCTTAGAAACCATTTGCTCGCCTGGTCTATACGATCTCGTCTCCCTCAAATCCACTTTGATCTAGTAGCCACGAGCCCACCCCAGCGCTGGCTTAGCCACGAGGACTTTCCCTTTGCTCAGCTCTGCCCCTATGTGCAGCCAAACGTGAGTATGTAACCAGAGAGTGTAATAAGGTGGTGTATGCTCTGGCAGCGCATGGATGTAATCCTGATGTGGATATCGATCTGGATGTAGATGGTATCTCGGACTGTGTTCGGTCTTTAGTGGCCAGTAATTTGGCTTCGTCCACAGGTTAATGGAATGGTACTATTCCATTCAAAAAAAGGAATGGGGTAAAGAAAAACCGGCGCGGCCGAACTCCGACGAGGGTTTGTGCTTGAGTGCTTCCATTTGCGGTGGCACTGGCGGTCGTCACAGGAACCTCTCCACGGCGGTGCGGAGCAGCGTATGGCATCCGTAGGGGTCCTTAATTTAGCCGCAACATGCAAGTCCCTCTCGGAGAAGAAAGCGACATTACTATGCTTCAGTTATGTAGTACAGTTTACAAGCTTCAGCAAATGCCTCACAGTTGGGATATCCTGATCTCCTGACCGACTGGCACGGCAACAACCTGATCTGCTACAGTGCCCGCCCGCTAACATAGGGATGCCGCCATTTTGCTCCGCGTCTTCACCTCTCAGCGACGTTCACGGCTTGGCCTCACCTGCCACTACGTCCGACGTACGCTGAGCACCATGGCGATAGCTCTTTTAGGCCGTCTTACACCGGTGCCGATGAACACTACGACAGCAGCTCCTCTGGGCCGTCTTACATTGATGCCAGAGAGCTAGATACCTCTACCAAGAATACATTATGTACTTCATTAACTTCGCATTTGCAATTGATGCTAACATGTTTTACTCCATAAACCACATGTAGAAATTATGTTTTTCGCAGACACTCGTCCCACTAGACCCACTCACATACTTAGCAGACCACGTGAGAGCATGGGGCCGCAGGACGCCAAGACCGTATGAGCATCGGGGGATTATCGAGAAATGGGGACAAGTTTAGAGTTTAGGGATTACTTTAGTGAGTATGTTGCTTTTCTCAGATATTGTGCACATCGTACTCTACTATGTTAGTTTCCTACATACGCTTCATTTTCCCAGCTTCAGTCCTCTATCAGTATCGCGACATAGTACTCGAAGCAACCGTTCTGTCAGCTTTAGGGACTGCATTATTTACTAACTATTTACTAATGTCAAAGATTGCGATGAGATTTGATACTCAATATTCGACTGGAATGGATTCACAACAATTTAAAAAAAATCATAATTTTCTATTGAAAAAATCACTCATAATTTCATTGAAAAAATTACACGTACATATCGCCCATTGGAAAGGTTACACATCATGTCACCCAATGAATGGGCACCATGTAGCAAGGCATGTCCACGCTAGCATGCCATGTTGACCTATTGCCCATTGAACATGTGACATGTCCTTGTCACCGTTAGGATGACACTACCTGATCTGATCCCTTCAATAAGAAATCCTTTGTACCCACCCAATGAATGGGCACCAGGTAGCAAGGCATGTCCACGCTAGCAGGCCAATTTGACCTATCACCCATTGAACAGGCGACATGTCCCTGTCACCTCGCACAACCACTCAGCTGCCTTAATTTCCCGCCACTACATGATCTGATCCCTTCCATAAGAAAGCCTGAATTCGACACACATCTAGAGTAGTTGGGAACACAACTCTTAGAAGTCCTTTGTACCCACCATCATGCAGGTTTTTCCCTTCGCATAAGAAATCTCACTATTGTGTGTCAGAGGTATTCACTCTTTACATACTCGTATCACATGGATCTCAGCCTTGTGCGCAAGAGTTTATGATAACGGGTGACAGGAGTTCAGATTTGTAATTTTTCAAAACGAACACGTTTATTTACATTTTTTATTTAAAAAATATATAAAAAACTGCGCCTTGTGCGCAGCCGAAGACAATGCATGCCGCCTAGTAAGATATATATGTTCTGGTTCTAGAGCCAGGCTGCTAATGGGCCAAGGGCTTCTTAAATCTTAAGCCTAAATTTGCACACCTGCATAGTCCGGCAGGTACTGGAGGAAGATTAGGAAGCAAAGCGCCGGCCCTTTGGCCGCTGCTTCTTCTTCTTCCATGCGCGGCGCGGGCGGCGGCGGTGCCGATCGATCTCTTCTAGGTGGGTGTGGCACTGGCAGGCCTTACAACTCCCTCTCAGTCTCAGAGTAGGAGAAGCCGACCGGTAACTAGTACTAATCACTACGTACGGAACGCAAAAGGGAATCACCACGCTTCAGTTATGGAGTAGGAGTACAGTTCTCAGAGTTTACCATCCTCACCTTAATTGGAAGAAGATCACCGCCTCACTCCGGCAAATCAACTGGTCCTTGTCGTCTAATTTTCCATGCTACCATCGTCATGTGTACCTTCATTCAAAACAAAATTGATAAGTTGACGATTGAGCGGGACTGACCAAAGGAAAAAAACAATATCTTCCTGAGGCGCTGAAGCTAACATCCACAGATGTAAAAAGACAACAACATTGCAGCAACGAGCAAAGCCACAAAGACTGCTGAAGAGCTCCTCCTCCCAGAGAACAAATTCCCGAAGCCTGCCTGACATCTGCGCGTGCGCGCGCGCGCGAGAGAGAGAGAGAGTTAAATGCTCCCTGAAGCTCTCCAATAGATAGCAGAATTGAAAATTCAGTACCACACACAATCTGCAAACAAACAGAATAGAGATGATCCAACAAGCATTCGGTTCCACTACTACAGAACCGGTCAAAAATAGCGCACCATCAGTACCGCTTGAACCGTAACTGCAACTGAAGATGTATCAGTACCGGTTCTTAACCTCTCGCGCCCGAACGGTGATGAATACGCTAAAAACCGGCACTGATACCGACTCATCAATGCCGGTTGTAGACCAAACCGGCACTAAAGTAGCTCCAACCCGAAATTTCAGTTCAATCGAACTTTGGCTCTCTCGCGATGCCAGATCGGCTCGTCTTACCTCTTCGTGTCCGCTCTCGCTCAGTCTTATCTCTTCCTCCCCCACCTCTCTCTCTCTCTCTCTCTCTCTCTCTCTCTCTCTCTCTCTCTCTCGCATCGGCTCCATCCTCCTCCCCCACTGGCCGCAGCAGCCACCAGCATCCCCACCGTCCTCCCCCATGATGGAGGGTCCGAGCCAGCTGAGGGCGATGGATCCTTCTGGTGGATCGGGCTCCGCAAGCGTCGGTTGGGCTCGGGCTCACACGCGGTCAGTGTCCAGCTGCAGTAGCGACCGCCGGTTGGAGGCATGTGCTTCGACTTCCATTTGGTGCGGCTGGTGTGGCAGGGCTAAAGACCTCTATGTCTGCGGCTTCAGAGGCCTCGACAGGCTCCTCACAGCGGTGAACCCCAGGTCCGGAGTGGGCCGGCCGAAGTCAAGGGTCTTCGGTGTTGGCGGCGACCGCTACTCCGAGCAGGATTTGCAGGATCTCGTGCGCGCCATGCAGGCTCGGCACGGTGGGGCGTCCACGGGCGCTGTCGGGAGCGAGGCGGCGGAGGCCGGCGCGCTAGCTGCAAGGCGCGGGGCCATGCTGCTCAAGAGGATCTATGGGAAAGTGTGCATTTCAGCTACCTTCCTTTCTCCCAAATTATTTTCCCAATTTCCTCGTTTCATGCGACAGGAGCGAAAAAGTGTGTGAAATGATCTCTTTCTGGGGAGCGTATGCATACACAGCGAGTCAGATTGCGTACCAGTTATGTACCCTTGTGCTTATGCATACCCTTGAGTTCATTTCAGTCCAGTTCTTTGAAATTGAATCGATTAGTTTGTAAACTTTGTGGATTGAGATTCTAGAGACTTTGGCACTGATAGTTAGCTATTGGTGTTGTGAGATGTGTTTGTATAAATGAGATGAGTCGATTTGAGCACGGCGGCGGCAGGAGCGATAGTCAAGCTGGCTCGTTTAAATTTTTTTTTTGGCTCGGGAACATTTTCACTGGCCGGTTGGAGGCACAAACCGGCAGTGAAAAGAATTTTTAGTGTCGATTCCAGATCCGGTACTGATAGTCACTGATTATCAGTACCGAGTAAAGAGTGCCGATTGAAAAACCGGCAGTGAAACCATTTTTCAACCGGCACTGATGTATTGTTTTGTAGTATTGTTATATACCCTGTAAAACAGAGAAATATGTTTTAAGGTTTGATCTCGAGCACTAAACCGGCGGCGAGTCATCTCGATTATATTGGCAGCAGGTCTTGCCGTATCTCGTACAGTTGCAATCAACAACGGACTCTCATACAAACAGATGCTATCTCTAAGCATTATCTACAGTCTGAGAGTAGCAGAGTTGGAGGAGGGGGGAGAAGGAGATGGAGGCAGGAAACAGAGTTGGAGTAGCTATTCTGTTACATCTTCCTTCTTCTCCAGGCAAGCGCCAGCTATATTGTGTAAGGTTCACTCACTCGCGCCTCCTCACGCTCTCTTAGGCCTGCAACTCAGCACTCGATACAAGCCATTCTGGCCCACTCACTCGACAGTTGGGTCGTCGAGCCCATTTTCCTCGAAAGCCAGCCCGTTCTTGATCCTCTCCCATTTTCTTGTGATATTGGTCTTCAGATGTCGGACGATACACAGCATCGCTGACACCCCCCCGGTCTTGTGGTCCTGCTTGTCCCCAAGCAGGAGCAAATGGAAAGGCTTGACGTAGAGCTTCTGTATCTTCCCACGTCGCCAAATCTTCTGGGAGCTGAGTCCACTTCACACGAACTTGAGGCACCATCTTATCGCCGCGACGTGTCAGTCGTTTGTTCAGAACCCTTTCTGGAATCTGCAGCTCACCAACGAAGTCAGGTAAAGGTACAGCGGGCAGATGATTACCTGTGACTTTCTTAAGCTGAGATACATGGAAGACCGGGTGAATGGAGCTGTGCGGAGGTAATTCCAGCTTATAAGCAACCTTGCCAATCCTTTCAAGGATGCGAAAAGGGCCAAAGAACTTGAAGGATAATTTATGAGAAGCACGATTTGCCAAAGATGATTGCATATAAGGCTGTATTTTCAGCAGAACTGTATCACCAACCTCAAAAGAACGCTCAGACCTGTTCTTATCAGCATATTGTTTCATTCTCAATTGAGCCCGAACAAGATGTTGTCGGATCAGAGACTGCATCAATTGTCTGTTAGATAACCACTGATCCAATTCAGGCACTGGGCAAGCCCGAGACTGATCGATCCCAAAATAGCGAGGTTGGTGACCATACAACACCTCAAAAGGGGAATGCTTAATGGCTGAATGGTAACTAGTGTTGTACCAAAATTCAGACAATGGTAACCATTTAATCCATTGCTTTGGGCAGGTATGAACAAAACAGCGTAAAAAGGTTTCAATACATTGATTAACGTGTTCAGTTTGTCCATCCGATTGAGGGTGATATGCTGTACTCATCCTAAGTTGAACATCAGCCAAAGCAAAGAGTTCTTGCCAAAATTTGCTTGTGAAAATTTTATCACGGTCAGAGATAATGGACAGAGGTAAACCATTCAACCTATATACTTGATCCAAAAATGCTTGAGCTACTATGGTAGCTGTAAATGGGTGTGATAGAGGAATGAAATGACCATATTTAGAGAATTTGTCCACTATAACCATGATACAATTAGCACTGCCAGATTTAGGAAGGCCCTCAATAAAATCCATTGATATCATTTGCCAAGAACCATTAGGGACAGGCAGGGGCTCCAACAATCCAGGGTACTTTTTTCTATCAGGTTTGGCTTGCTGGCAAGTAATGCAAGATTGTACAAATTGATGTGTTGAATGTTTCATACCTTGCCAGGCAAATAATTGTTTGATCTTTCTATAGGTCACTGGAAAACCTGAATGTCCCCCAAGAGCTGAATTATGCAGTGCAACCAACAATTGATGTTGCAGTTTTGCATTCTGGCCAACCCATATCCTGTCTTTGTACCTGAGAACACCATCTTTTAATACAAAGTGAGGCATAGCTTGGGGATCCACAGAAAGGGCTGCTATAATTTGCAAAGTCTTGGGATCCTGCTGATATCCTTCTGTAATAGCTTGCAGCCAATGAGGTTGAGGACTGGACAGAGCCAACAATTGGGCTGGAGGATGAGGGTGTCTTGATAGAGCATCAGCAGCACTGTTGTCAGTCCCCTTTTTGTAAATTATTCTATATTGTAATCCAATCAGTTTTGTGAAGACCTTATGTTGCCAATGTGTGTGCAAACGTTGGTTAGAAAGATGTACTAAGCTTTTTTGGTCAGTAAAGATGACAAACTCAGCCAATTGCAAATATGACCTCCACTGCTCAATAGCTACCAAAATTGCTAAGTATTCTTTTTCATATATAGATAAGCCACTGGTTCTTGGGCCTAAGGATTTGCTTATGAAGGCTAATGGATGACCAGATTGCATCAATACGGCTCCCACACCCACATCACAGGCATCAGTTTCAATTTGAAACTGCTTACTAAAATCAGGAAGAGCCAATACTGGGGCATCCATGAGGGCTTTCTTCAAAGTGGAAAATGCAGTCTCATGTATGTCAGTCCAATGAAACCACATATTTTTCTTCAAAAGTTCAGTCAAAGGTTTACTAAGAATTGCAAAATGTTGGACAAACTTTCTGTAATATCCAGCCAAACCTAGAAAACTTCGCAATTGCTTCACATTACTTGGGGTAGGCCAGGTCCTAATAGCTGAAATCTTTGCTGGATCTGTTGATACTCCTTTTTCTGAAATTACATGGCCTAGATAGGATATTTGCCTTTGAGCAAAGGCACACTTAGACAATTTAACTTGCCATTGATCCTTAGCCAATAACTCCAGGACTGATTTCAAATGCAACACATGCTCTTCTAGAGATTTGTTATAGACTAAAATATCATCAAAGAAAACAAGAACACATTTCCTCAACAAAGGTTGGAGAGAAGTATTCATTGCACCTTGGATTGTATGAGGAGCTCCAGATAAGCCAAATGCCATAACTCGAAATTCAAAATGTCCAGAATGTGTTTGAAATGCTGTTTTATATTCTTCTCCAGGGGCTAGTCGAATTTGATGATAACCAGCCCGTAAATCTAGCTTGGTGAACCAACTTGCCGAAGACAATTCATCCAGAATTTCATCAATAACAGGCAGAGGAAATGTCCCTTTAATAGTTAGAGCATTTAAGTGCCTATAATCCACACAAAAACGCCAAGAACCATCCTTCTTTTTTACTAATAAAACAGGGGAAGAGAATGCACTGCTGCTTGGTTGGATAATTCCTGTTGTCAACATTTCAGCCACTTGTTTTTCAATTTCATCTTTGAGGGCAGGTGCATATCTGTATGGCCTAATGTTTACTGGTCTGGCACCTGAGATTAGTGGAATATGATGGTCACAAGCTCTGCTAGGAGGCAACTCTGTTGGTTCCTCAAATACTGCAGCAAACTCTTGAATGATTGACTGGATACAAGCAGGAAGTGCAGAAGGACTGACAGAGGTGTGATCATCAGAGACAAAATATAGTTCCAATAGTGCACATTCAGATATGTCAAGTGCAATGCCTTGTAGAATAATGGACTGGCCTTGATAAGGAATGGATAGCCACTTCTCACTCCAGTGAACTTTCATTGGGGAGAAGGTCTCAAGCCAATCCATGCCAAGAATCAGATCATAACTCTTTAATGGTAAAATTTTGAGAGTGGAGTGAAACTTGTAACTGTTAATATACCAATCAGTGTGAGCTAGCTCAGAGGTACACACTAGAATATCCCCATTTGCCACATGTACTTGCATGGGTTGAGTGATATCCGAAATACCTTGCAAATGAGAAGCCACGGCAGCACTGAGAAAGGAGTGAGAACTTCCTGAGTCAATCAATATAAGAAGGGACTGGTTCTGAATATGACCTCTGAATCTCATGGTCCTTGGGGGCTCCTGGCCTGTGTGATCAGCATCTGACAAAACCATGAAGATATGTTCAGCAGATGCAGGAATAGATTGATCGTTGGGATGATCCAGCTCATCATCATGGAATAAATCCCACACTTCCTGCAACACGTGGAGTTGAACCGTTGGACTGCATTTGTGTTCACGATTCCATCTTTCCCCACACTTATGGCAAAGGCCCTTTGCACGACGATATGCTCTTAGAGAAGCCATTTTATCATCAGATGCTACAGCACGCGCTGCTTCAGTACTCCTCTTGTCATCCGCAGTCACTGCTGGTGAAGATGCCACTTGTACTGGAGGAAGAGGTAGAGGTTGTGGTCCTTTTGACAATGGCTTGGACCAAGATAATCCTTGATTGCGGTAATCTCGTTTCCTTGTGGAGTCTGTGACTTCCTCCTGCAAAGCAGCAAGCACAAAGGCAGAATTGAGGTCTTGGGGGCGTTGAATCAAAACAGTAGATCGTATATCATCCCGTAAACCATCGATAAACCTCATTGTGTAGTAACGTGGGTCTGTGATCGACTCATAAGCATTGAGTTGATCAATCAGTTCAGAGAACTGCTCCACATACTCAGGAACAGATCCGTTCTGACGAATATGAAATAACTGGCGTATGAGGATGTCATGTTGATCCCTACCAAAATGATCATGGACTAGCATGCAAAATTGGTTCCAAGTTAAGTGGCGAATGCGGCGCTCGACTGATTGCAACCAACGAGCAGCCGGGCCTGCAAAATGCATGGTGGCCACTTTGATCCATATATCGGGGGGAACGCTATAGAGATCAAAATAGTCCTCGCTTCGTGATTTCCACAATTTTGGTGTAGAACCATCGAAGTGGGGAAATTGTAACTTGGGTAGCTTGTTCGAAAAATCATGGAGTGGGGAAAATTGACGAACACAAGGCCGACCCGAAACATGAGAACCCACAGCATGATCATCCAGAATGAATTGCTTGGAGTGGTGCGAGGCATGCGTACCCGTGACCAGGAGATGAGAAAGGGTGGTGACCACCCCATGCCCATGCTCCCGGTGATGCGAGTCGACGCGGAGCCCAGCTGGGCCGACGGCTGTGTTCTCGGCAGGTGATGTCGCCGCAGCCGCCTCCGGTGTGGCGAGCAGCCCCGGGGAAGGGAGTTCGTGCTCGAGCAGCACCCGATCCAGATGCTTGCGCAGGATGCTGGCTTCAACCTTCAGATCGCCCAACGTGGTCTCGATCTGAGGCTTCCAAGCCCCAATGGAAGAGAAGTTCTCCTCCAGTTGTTTGAAGCGGTCGCCATTCTTCATGTCGGCCTCCTGGATCTTGTTCTCGAGAGCTTGCTTCATGGATTTCATCTCTTCGATCAGGAGCTTTGTGTTGGAATCCATAGCGCCCAGGCTCTTTTGGAACCTCGTGAAATGGTCGTGAGGCTCCAGATCGAACGCCACAGGAACGGTGTCTCTGATACCAGGTGTTAGCAACCTCGAGCGATCAAACCAAACTAGCAAGACCCAGCAATTTGGGAGAAGGATCAAGATAGATTAATCTGGCAGGTTCTGAGAGTAGCAGAGTTGGAGGAGGGGGGAGAAGGAGATGGAGGCAGGAAACAGAGTTGGAGTAGCTATTCTGTTACATCTTCCTTCTTCTCCAGGCAAGCGCCAGCTATATTGTGTAAGGTTCACTCACTCGCGCCTCCTCACGCTCTCTCAGGCCTGCAACTCAGCGCTCGATACAAGCCATTCTGGCCCACTCACTCGACAGTTGGGTCGTCGAGCCCGTTTTCCTCGAAAGCCAGCCCGTTCTTGATCCTCTCCCATTTTCTTGTGATATTGGTCTTCAGATGTCGGACGATACACAGCATCGCTGACAATAACATGCTTCCAAACTCAACCTCATCCCTATCCACCTCCATTAAATCATGTATCAAGTGGGATAAGAATGGATCATGTGAATTGAGTCCGACTCATCCTCACTACTTTTAGCCATTTTTAATTTTTTGTTATTAATCTTATTATGTTTCGGTGTTCTGGATGACACTCTCATCCTGTCAATTTACATGTTTTTAAGCGCCTTTATGGACAACGCTATATAATTTTCATTCCTACCCATAGTTACTCCAAGGTCTGAAACATTCGTCATGATACGATCACTAGAGAAGGAGCAATTACCAAGAGGGCTGGCCACGAACGTACCTATTGGTGATGTGCATGCGGCATATTGCAATGTCGAGGACGCATCTTTGTTGGTGACCTTCTCCATTTTGCCTTCTGATGGAGCATCTAGGTTTCTTACCGAGTCTCGTCGCATGTCACGCGTCATGGTGTCCTCGTCTACCACAGAGCTCCCGTTCATAAGCATTGGTTCGTTCGAGCGGCTGCGCTAGCTTGGTTCACGGCTGCCGACGCCACAACCTATTCGGCAGCTGCGCGTGCGCCTGCCAAAGCCTCGTCCGTGGAGAGAAGGCCCCAGATGCCCCACGCCTTGGCCGCGGACAGGCGGCCTTGGCTTGCTGTGCGCCCCCCACGCAGGACGCAGCAGCACCTGTCGGTCCCGAGGAATCGTCGCCGCGGCCGGCCATGAGAACTTGTGCATATGAGAGCTTGTTTGAATGTGGCAGGGAAGTAGAAGCCCCCGCTGGGAAGAAGGAAGCAACTCTCGGAGCCTCGCAAAGGAAAGTTGCCGGAATGATTGCTATCATGTCTTTCCCAGATTGCACCAAAAATACCTTTGCAATTCCTTCCCTTAGGAGACAGATTGGAGGCCTGACAGACCACATTTGCGCCCATTCAACCCTTCCTAATTCGACCGCCCGTAGATCTTAGAGCGTGGTCCGTTAAAGCTTTGCCTTCCGTGGTCATGCAATGACAGATCTCTCACTGGAGGTATCTCCACCTGTGCTGCAACCATTCGCCCATGCAATGATGTGCCTTCTCATTGCCAGACTGCAATGCCTCATGCTTCGCCATGTTCTCTATTTCAGTCACCTCAAAAACATCCTTCGGTGCTGGCAGCTCATCAGCACTGATGTTATGTGGCTGATCTCCAGATGAAGTACGGGCCACTTCTTGAACTCCTCCCGACAAGTGCCGCTGTCTATTAGACCGGATGCCACTCTGGCTGTCTGGCACCGGTCAAGTACTTTCTTGGGGCGAGGCATGGTGTCCAGGCCCATCAGCTTAGCAACAATACCAGGCGCACAATGGGTGAACTCCACCTGCTTCGGTCCCTCTTTCGCCATGGGTGTCTTCGCAGCAGCAGCAACATTTTGCTTGTTAGAGAGGCCCTGCAAAACATAGAAAGAGAGCATGGAATAGTGCTTGCTTTGAGAAAAAACTGCTACGTTATCTTAGTGATATTATTTTTCATGCTTGTTCCTTTCTTACTTTTTGGGCAGAGCTTCTCAAGGACATGAACAAAGAGAAGCTGATTTGTGGTGCTCATGATTTGCTGCAATCTGTGTCACAATTGCTGGCTCGACAGCAGCCACCCTAAGCTCCTCCTGGAGGCCACCTTCTTATGCTTCAAGATGATGATATGGTTGAGGATCAGGAGACAGAGGATGTGAAAGATTGATGAAATGCTCACTCTAGTCCTGTGGTGTTCTGTTCGCTTTTGGGTCTCGCTCCAATCTGTGATGACTAGCTTCCTTCTATGGTGTTGCAGTTGCCTAAATGTTTTCTGATGAAATACTACTCTATCTGTGTTAGAAATATCGCCTAGTCTGCTTGTCTGTAATTTTCGGTTAAGGTCGTACTTCCTGTCTTTTGTGCTATAAAGACTCTAAACGATGGATACTTCCGTTATTTCGGTAATGGATATGGGGTTCCCCCATTTTCGAAAAAATAGAAAGAGAGCATGGCTTCAGCTAGGAGTTCACAAGGCAACCATTTTGGGACTGACTAGTCATCTGCTGACAGTTTTATCCCTTTAAATTATGTCAATTTTTTAGCCATCCGATCAGGATCTCACGTCCCAGATCAGTCCCCAGTTATATAATTAACCTAACCTTAGCCCACAGCCTGATCCATCACTAGTCACCACCCCCGCCCATCCCCAGGCCCTTAACCTTGGCATGGCTGACACCTCCTGCCACCTCACGGCACCGCCCACCGGCCACCACCTCCACCGTCAAACTCCCTCCACCTCACCTCCCTCACTGCGCTCACCTTCTTCCATGTCAACAACCATGGATCTGCGCTCCCCCGCCTCTGCCACCACCCTTGCGACTGCTCCCTTGCTAACCATTGCTAATGTCAACACCCTCGCCGTCAACCCCGCACAACCAGTTGTCCACCACCACCGCGGAGGGCAGCGCCCACGCCGTCTCGCAGTCCCGCCCACCGCCCATCACCACTACCACCACCGGGCCAGCAGCCTCCCCGAGCCTCCCTCTAAGCTGACAACCCCTAAAATCCCAAAATCTCAAACCCGAACCCGAACTCGAAACCCTAACCCTAACCTCACTACCGCCGGAGAAGAAGACATCACCGGAGGAGCTCACTGGAGGAGATGGCTGCACGAATCTCCAAGTTCATCCTACAGTACGAAATTCAACAAATTTTCCTCATTTAAATCTGTCGGCAGATAAATAGCAAAAATCATCTTTTTAATGTACGTAGAAATACGTTTGTGGACAACAGCACTACAATATGTACCTCTCTTAGATGGTCTTCACCTCTTAGTGCATCCATGGGCGGCAAAATCGACTCTTTGGCCATTTGAAAGCCTCGCTTGAACTCGAAAGTGAACTGGTGTAACAATTGAAATTACTAGGAATCAAGGCAAACAAGCATGGCAAAGCATGTACCAGCTAGAGATTTGAATCTTGGGCTAAGATAGAAAAATCTAGTCGAAGCATGACTAAATAAGCGCATACGTTTGGAAGGGAATTAAACATGCACTAGTACAATACGAACAGCAGCTCTAATAATAAAAAAACCTTGGTGAAAAGGAACATGAAGAGATGGGGACCTGTGGATTTCGTAGGTTGAGTTGGGCTGGAAGCTATGCTATCCTTGCTTTGGGTTGGGGTTTGAACCCATTATCACCTAATGGTTGGAAACTTTGGAGAAGGGAGTGACCAAGTGAGTTGACCATAATAGAGCGCAGAGAAAAAAATATGTCTTAGTCTTATGAGAAGGCGTGATAATCGGGGTCGAATCCCGACCGGCCAGCCCCTAACTCTATTCAAGACTCAACCAACTGAGCTAATACTAGTTGCCCATAAACCATCTCATCATTTGCATATTGCTTACACGAATACGAAGAACAATACCATCTCCAAAATCACATGACATCTGTTGCGTACATGTAAATCAGGTAATCATTCATCTCCCGATTCTGATCGCAACCATGGTAAAACCTGCAAACAAAACACAAGTGAAAACTGAAAGAGTAGAAGAAGTTGAAGAAAAAAAGGAGCAGCACCGAATCACTTCTTAATCTCCACTGAATGCGAAGAGAAGTGAAAATTGAAAGAGCAGAAGAATCACCACTCCTTTTATGAAAAAGTGAAAACGACGGTAAAAAAAAAAAGCAGCACCGAATCTATCCTAGCTCATGTCGATCGGGATCCTTCGCAATTGTCACTGACAACTACAGAGAGCTACAATATAATGTATTAGGGGCACTCTATGGTGGTTGATTTCGAGTGGATAGATCGGATCAAGTGTTACAGTGATGCTATAGTACCATGTCCTGCAGTACGAATACGCGCTGCAGTAAAATTGACCACTAGTGATACAGTAGATAATAATTAATTAGTATGTAAACTGTAGTAATAGATTCATATTACTGTTCAAACAGTGATAATCTGCATTAATAGTCGTTAATACAGAGAATCCTTGTCCGGCGTCCGGCTCACGCGCGCACCGCGTTTATATATTGTGTTTATATACAACCTTCATTCATCTCAATGGTATCCTGTGTTTATATATTGGTAGTTCATAATTCATGCGCCTGATAAATCACAATTCTAGAGAGAGAGTTTTGTATTGGAAAGTTCTGGTTGTAATTTTTATGGACACTGGAGCCTGATATCCAACTACGAAAGGAAGCGCTTGGTTTTATATATTTTGCAATGCTAATAACTCGCAAGATTGGCATCTCCTTTATTGAGTTTCTTCTCAAGTATTATTTTCGCACGGATTCTTGTTTAGTTGTACATTTCAGTTCAGACCTTTGGCAATTGCTGTACTGTTTGTGTCTGATGACTCAATATGGTTGTGATGACAGGGGATCAAAGATTTTCCCGTCCTTTGTCAAGTTTCTGATGATCAAGGATGCTAGTGATGGTTCAGAGAAGGCACTTCTTGATGAGCTGCAGGCGCTAGATGAGCATCTGAAAGCTCATGTAAGTTGCAGGCTTGAACTCTTTTAAGTGTTTGATATGGCTGCCGCTTTCAGCGAGGAAATAGGCATAACACATGCTTCCACAATCATTTTCTGAGCACTTAACCTGTCTGAATATGACATATTGCAATCATTTTTATTTAATTAGGTGCCTTCCTGTGGACTATGCTTAACCTGACCATCTGAGTTAATTGGACCCGGCCTTTCTTGATGTCATTATCAACATCTTGGCGTATGCAGGGTCCCTATATCAATGGGGAGAAATGTATCAGCTGCTGATCTCAGCCTGGGGCCAAAGCTCTTCCACCTCCAGGTTGCGCTGGAGCATTTCAACGGCTGGAAGATCCCGGAAAACCTGACCAGCGTGCATGCGTACACCAAGGCACACAAGTGCTCAAGTGGTTGCACTTAACTATCAGTTCCAAAACCTGGCCCAAATCAAATTATTGAGATCGTGTTTGTCTTTGCGCAGGCTCTTCAGTCGCGAATCTTTTGTCAAGATTAAGCCAGCTAAGGAGCACCTGATCACTGGATAGGCACCCAAAGTGAAGACTCTGGTGCTACCTGGACACCATCGGTTTATCTGATCGGTCTCTGTCACTGGTGGGTAGGCTTCTGTAGCTTCAACGCATGATTGGGTTGGAATAATGCAGCACCATGTTCCGAGTGCCTTTTATATGGATCATCCCTGCCGGTTTCGTTTGAGACCTTGGGCGTCTCTTGGTCTAATCTTATGGAAGTGCATATAATGTAATGTAAACCTTGGTATCAAATGATGGAGCTGCCCTACGCTTGCTTCTAGTTTATGGTACCTTGCAGTGACGCTAATATGTTCTCCTATGGTGATTGCCTGGAAGCAGCAATCCCAAAAATGTTATGTTTCGTCAGGCGCATGGTATCTCAGACGTTTGGAGCAAGGTAAGCGCGCATTATGTTGGTTCTGTGCACCATGCGTTTCCTCGTGCTAGTGCAGTGGTGATGTTTGCAGATATTTCCCCCTTTTTTTTCAGAAAGAAGATTATCGCTGAACTTGAGAACATATGCCAAATCATGTAAGGGCGTTCCTCCTATAACCATTCTTGATCAGAATGGAGAAAAAAGGTTCCTTTTTTTAAATGAGCTTCAGCTTTCTGAATTCTGATTGATATGTTCACATGATTTGTATGAGTAACGGAGGATGATGTTAGGCCTAAGGTCAACTCCAGCAGTTGCATTATCCTGACGTTATCCAGTGCTACAGGAGCTTTGCCGACTGCCTTAGGCCGCAACATAGCTCCAGCAGCTACCGCATTTTGGCTTTTTCACTGCTACAGTGTTGCCGATTGGATACGGGAGGAAGTAAATTTGCGGATGGATAGGGTGTCCGTATCACTGTTGACTGTGTATGCACGTGGGTCCGAGAGGAGGAAGAGAGTAATGTAAGATAGGAAATAAGGTAGATGTTGGAGATAAAAAAAATAAAGGATGCTGTAATAGTGTAAAAAGATACTGTAATAGTGTTATAGAGGACGAAATTCTAGAGTATCTGCTGGAGATGACCTAATACTCTTCTGCTGGTGTCTGGTGACAACTGACAGCACATGACTGAAATACCAAATGCTATCTCCACTGAAACGATTGGTCACAGAATACATTCCCCAATCCATGCGCTTGTGTGCACACCAAATTCGTGCCACGCTTCCTTTTCCTCCCATCAGGAATCAAGATTCTGCACGCACGGAACGCCTGATGCGGATACGTACGTGTGCATCCAATTGTTTCGTCCACGATGAACTCCCTCCGGTCTGGAAAAGCTGGAAAAAGTTTGATCAAACTTTTAAAAGTTTGACTAATGACTACCAATAGTTTTAAAAATATTTAGTTTGAAAATATTAAAATTATATATGTAGACTTGTCTTGATTTTTTTCATAATATCACAAATTTAAATATATTCTAATAAAAAATTATTTGTTAAAGATATGCATGAGAGCGTCTTCTTATCCAAAATGAGTAGTTTTCAAGATCTAATCCAAAACTTATCCGAAAAACCTGTTGCAGGTTTTGAAACAGCCCAAACTTATCTACCAAGCTTCCAAAATCCGGGCGTCCGAATAATAGGGAAGGGGAAGGTGGTTAAGCTTGGGATTAGCACCCGCTAATCCTGCTCCGGAGAGATTAACCCGCATCCTAATCCATCCATTAGCCGCGGCTAATCACCACCCCGCTATAAATAGGCACCCGAGCCCCCGTCGCCTCTTCACACCAAAGCCCCAATCCTTCCCCTCCCACCGGAACCTTCTCGAAGCGAAGCTTCTTCTTCCTTCTGCTCCAGCCAAATGGCGGTGGATCTGACCCCGAGGCAGCCGAGGAAGGCGTACGGCGGCGAGGGAGGCGCGTACTACGAGTGGACCCCCGCCGACCTGCCCATGCTCGGCGTCGCCTCCATCGGCGCCGCCAAGCTCTCGCTCGCCGCCGGTGGCCTCTCGCTCCCTAGCTACTCCGACTCTGCCAAGGTCGCCTACGTCCTGCAAGGTACGCGTGCGCGCACGCCATCCTCTGATCGCTCGTCCACAGAGCAGAGCGAACGGTATGCCGTTCACGCGTTGCGCGTTCATGGTTGTTTGGTTCGGAGTGGAATTCGGGCGATCGGGTGTGCGTTGATGTGGGATTAGTTGTTGTGTTGCCAAACTTGATTCGCAGGAGGTTGCGGATTCGTACTTTTGTCTGGATTAGTGTGGAATTCGGATTGGGAGTGTGGGATGTGTGAGTTGAACAGTACTGTCGCCATCCTGCTTATAATTTCGCGATTATATGGTGCGTGCAGTTCGTAGTCGAGATTTAATTTTGTCAGATTAGATTCGTGCATCGGATCTCTTTCTAGCTTAAAAAAATGTACGGCATCTTTTTTTGTTAACTAAACCTGGATTAGCATGAGGTTGGAGATTTGAATTTGATTGCATGAGTGTGGAAATCAGATTGATAATGTCCGATGTGAGAGCTGAACAGTATTGTTTCGACCTTGTTTATAATTTGGCAATCATGTGATGCGATCAGTTTAGCTTTCCAAATTTTATCAGATTTGAATCGTGCATCAGGTCTCAATTTCAGTTGATAAAACCAATTTGTACACTACTGTTCTGGCTAGTGGTTACTAGTTTTACTTCAAATCATGTACTTGCTAAAGAGGTCATGAATCATGATCAATGGATGCTAGTATACAATTGGGAGGGATTGCTGTTTGGTTGTTATTTCAATCTCGTTTGACTGTTCTCACCATCATGTTGCCATCACGCAATTCCGAACTAAAATCTGAGATCCACATAGTCCAAATCTCCAGTGACATGACTAATTCTTGCTGCAGTGCATTAATCGTTGATTCTGCTTTCAATGCTTTGCAGGTAAGGGGACCTGCGGCATTGTCCTGCCGGAGGCAACCAAGGAGAAGGTGGTCGCCGTGAAGGAGGGCGACGCTCTGGCGGTCCCCTTCGGCGTGGTGACCTGGTGGCACAACGCCCCCGACGCCACCACCGAGCTCGTTGTCCTCTTCCTCGGCGACACCTCCAAGGGCCACAAGGCCGGCCAGTTCACCAACTTCCAGCTTACCGGAGCCAACGGCATCTTCACCGGCTTCTCCACAGAGTTCGTGGGCCGCGCCTGGGACCTCGCCCAGGAGGACGCCGCCAAGCTCGTCTCCAGCCAGCCGGCCTCCGGCATCATCAAGCTCGGCGCCGGGCAGAAGCTCCCGGCCCCCTCGGCGCAGGACCGCGAGGGCATGGCCCTCAACTGCCTGGAGGCCCCGCTGGACGTGGACATCAAGAACGGCGGTCGCGTGGTGGTGCTCAACACCCAGAACCTGCAGCTGGTGAAGGAGGTCGGGCTCGGCGCCGACCTGGTGCGGATCGACGCCCACTCCATGTGCTCCCCGGGGTTCTCTTGCGACTCAGCGTACCAGGTGACGTACATCGTCCGCGGCAGCGGCCGCGTTCAGGTGGTCGGCACGGACGGCAAGCGCGTGCTGGAGACCCACGTCGAGGGCGGCTACCTCTTCATCGTGCCCCGCTTCTTTGTCGTCTCCAAGATCGCTGACGCATCCGGCATGGAGTGGTTCTCCATCATCACCACCCCCAAGTAAACTAGCTTCACCGATCATTACATTGGCATTGCATTGTTTGGTCCTCTGCACATGACATGTGTTTTGAATGAGGTAATTACGCAATGGTTGGTATGTGCAACAGCCCCATCTTCAGCCACCTGGCGGGGAGGACATCGGTGTGGAAGGCCATCTCGCCGGAGGTGCTGGAGGCGTCGTTCAACACGACGCCGGAGATGGAGAAGCTGTTCCGGTCCAAGAGGCTCGACTCGGAGATCTTCTTCGCCCCCAACTAAGAAGCCACTAGCCCAGCAAAGCCAGTTGCAGTTGCAGTGTGTCGTCCCCGGTCGTCGTTAGCTTAATGATAAGATTAGCAGAGTCTAAAGGAGAGTGCAGGCCTAGTGTGTCGTCCTCGGTTGTCGGTTGCTTGGTCAGTTTCAGCGTCGTGTCGTCAGAGGAGGAGAGTTTTCCGGGAGCCTCTCACGTCCTGGGGGTGTGTCCGTTCAATACTTTTGAGATGAATACAGTGGCCTGCTTTTGTTAATGTTCGTTGCTCTCCGTTTCGTCTTCTAGTATAATGCTTGCTTTATTTTATTATTGCGTACAAATGCTGGAAGCTACTCGTGTATTTCCTGTTGCAGAATGTCTGGCTCAATGTTGGGATCCCATTTTTGGGCTCACTGGCCCAACCCAACCACGTCCATACGCTTGATGGCGGAAGTTTCCATCATCGTGGCATTGTGTTCTGGGCTCTGGCCTTTGAAGTTAATTCCTTGACTGCGCAGCGGATGAGCTAAAAGAAAGAAGAAACTAATCAATCATTAGACCATCCCTATCATATTTTCTTTATTTTATTCTCCTCTTTATTCTCAATCTTTTTATTTTCTCTTATCTCTGATAGTTTTTCTTCAGAGAGATTTGTAAAAGAAATGAAAATCCCTTTACAAAGGAATTCTCTTCTCGTCCACGAAAAGAATCCCTCTTATAACTTATTGCGTTAGAGTATACATTTATTCTTTTTTCATCTCTTTTATCCCAATCATTAGAGTATAGCTAGACAACTGCAGCTCACCTAATCTGCCGCTCTTAGTCTTCACTCCAAAGAATGTTGCCTAATCGATTTGTGCTACACGGGCCAACAGATTGAGCACCTACTCAAACCTTGTGGGCACGCACATCAATCCGTCATTGCCTATCCAAAAAAAAGCTGAGGGAAGCAGCAGAGAATGAACGGCCAAAAGAATAAGCAGTGCAGGGCAAGCCATCCCAGATGCGTCGTCTCTGGCAGCTGTTGCTGTCTGATGCTTGTTGCCGGTATGCCCTCTCAATTATCCGTATTGCACTCCCACTCGCTCTCAATTGTCTGACGGGTCTGTACAGCAATACAGGAAACTATGGGGGACCTTTGTGATAAACGCGCGACTTCTCCCGCCATGAATATATTCAGCCCCCACGACCCTCTCACCCGAACCCACAAAACCACAATTAAAACATTAATTAACCATCCGGACACATTTCCCAGAATGCCCCCACCCACCTCCTCGCTTATCTCCCTCCGACGGCGCTGGCGTCGACGAACACGACGACCTCCGGGCGATCCCGTCTGCGTTTGGTCGCTGCCGAAGAGCTTCACGTCCGGGTTCCAGAATAGGTGGTTAAAAAAAACTCGAGGCTTATGAATTATTTGAACCCGATTTATTATAGGCTTAATTTGAACTCAGCTTGAAATCTTAATAAGTTAAGTTTAAATCTAGTCACAAGCTCGAGTTCAAATAACTCATCAAAAACTCAACTAACTTTAACTACTTGCCTTCGAGACAAAGCTAGTATTCATTCACTCTACCTAAGTTCAGTTTTTTAATTTCACCATTCAACTTAAAGTTCAATCATATAATCTTAAAATCATGTGACTGCATACACATATAGAACATAGATAATAAAAAAAAAAGTGTAAGACTTACGAAATACTTAAACTCGACTCTTTCTAGACTCAATTCGAGCTCCTAACCAGTTAAGCTCAAACTTAGATATAAATACGATTAGATCTTTAGTTTTATTTGAGTTTCTATCAAACTCAAACTAGTAACTACGGTAATCCAAACCCTAACGGTCGACCCCGACCTTTCGCTGGACCATTCGAACATTTGGGGCTCTCACATTTACTACCACAATGACAGCTAGACAGGTGGATATTGGTCTTCCCGGTATTATATTCTTGCATTCCTATTATTTAACCTTTTCCTAACAATCTTTGTCCATATATATATATATATATATATATATATATATATATATATATATATATATAGTTGTAGTTGGTGAGTATATTGCTGTCCTGCGTCTGGTTTGTACGTCCTCTCAGCTGGATGCAGTGGGTTGGCGCAGTAAGTCATGTATCCCTTGTCTCATCAGTCATCTTACAGAATTTCCTGTTTTCATTTCAACTATTAATAACATCAATCATGTACTACCAGGCCATTGTATTCGGAGCCCTGTACACAAAAAGCTTCTTGAGAAGTAAACCCCAGAGGCCAGTGGCTACAAGCCTGTCACCAGGATTTGAAAATTCCTTAAAAACCGCTCCATATTCGTAAATATCGGTTAATTCTATTCACATCGTATTTAAAAATTGATTGGTTTTTAAATTTGAATTCAAAAAATTTAAAACAACACAAAAAATAAAAAAAAATATTAGAGACAATTCTAAGACCTTACGTGAAAAAAATCAAAAATAATATCGTTTGCACCATATTTAATGGAGAGGAAGTTTTAAAAAATACAAAAATATGACATATGAACATGATGATTTAGCCCATCATGTTAAGAAAAAGCTTAACATTCAAACACATATTTTTTTTTTCTGTAGGGCGTATCTTAAGAAGATCATTAAAATTGATTTCACTTCATTTAGAGTTTTATTAATTTTTTTCATAATTTTTACAAAGTTCATAAGCATAAAGTGAACATGTTAAGAAACAACACTGTAAATAATTTTTTCATGCCTGACATTATTTTTTCTACATAAAGCATAGTATAAGTAACTAATAAAAGTGGTTTTACTAATTTTGGAGATGTGATGGGTTAGTTATGAATTAATCTAGTTGCAACACATTTACACAATCATGCATGTTACAATAACTATTTCATGATTTCATGTATTTTGAAAAGACATGAAATCATGTAAAAAGACTAAAAAAATTGATTTCATGATTTTTGGATTAGCAAAGAATTAACTATGCATTTAACTAGGTTTAGCGAATATATTTTCTCACATAAAATATACAACTTTTTATGAGTATAAACACTTTTATCATGTAGATCATATTACAAGGAAACCAACAAAATTTGTTGCACTTGATTTATAACTAAGATGAATTAGTTATCGATTTTACAAGATTAAACTATTTTTTGGTTTTTCTTGAACTTAAGCGGTTTTCGATAAAACCGAGTGAACACGGTGTTCAATCGAATTATCTCAACACGTAGATTCCAGAACTGAACACCTTAGTGTTAGGTTCGCATCCAAAGACCATTTTTTCAAGTAGCCCAGTCTTTGATAAGTGAGCTCGCACTACTACAAAGCTATTTTCATCTCTACATATGGTTCATACGACAAATTGTCTGAGTAATAAATTACGGCTCTGTGCGATTTTGGGCCGCCTGTGATTTTCACAAATGGTTTCTTATGTAAATCGCTGTCGGTGGATGAACACCGCAAGCGGGGATCCTGAGGGACCCCTTTGAGATTCAGCCGGGGGGCTGGTCCTGGATCTACCTCGTACGTGGGGTTAATGCGTGTGTATGGGATTTAGGCGGGACGAATGATCGTCGGTTAGTAGGAGTAAATGCACCAAGGATTTAGACAGATTCAAGCCGCACGGATGTGTAATACCCTACTTCTGTGTGCCTGGTGTGTTATTAATGCTCTTCGAATACCTTTCTCTGGATCTCTAGCTCTCTTGTTTTTCTCTGTGTTACAAAGAGCTGTTGTTCTACTGGCTGTGTTTTTCGGTCTATCTATCAAGTGCCTTGTTGGCCTCTTGTTGGCTTTGGTTAGCTTGTTCCCTTCTACGAAGTGCTCCCCCCTTTTATCTACCGGGGGAGGCCCTCCAGGGAGTGCCCAGAACGGGGGCACAAGTCCCCGTAAACAATAAATGGAAAACAACCATTATGAATCTACAGTTGATGTTACAGAGGGTTTAAAATGCGCCCCTCGGACAATCCTGTCGGTCTTTACGCCCCAACTTTAGCAGGTGCAGGGGGGCCCACCGGCCAGCCTCCGAGTATCCTCTCTTGTCCGACTGGTCAGAGTAGGTCTGACACGGTCTGATGCAACGGGGTGATAGGCGATAAGCCTCGAGCCCATCAAAGATATCTCTAAGCTGTCTTCCTTTATGGACCCCGCGAAGGGACATGCGATGGGACCTGCCGTATTAATTGTTCCCACGCCTTCCTGTCAGGCGGTGGCAGGGACTGACGTACTCAGTACGACAGGCGTGGGGGGAAGTGATTGGATGTGACCGGCCACGCTCCCCCTTAAATGCAGCATCGGGCCTCCCACCGATCGACACCTCATCATAGAGTCCTTGCGGGGTCCACCGGCAAGGGGTTTCTCGGGTCCTCGGGGAACTCTGAGTACTCGGGGACCAACTGTTCTTGGCCCCGAGCACCCACTCCCGGACTTGGCTCTTCTCGGGTCCTCGGGGAACTCTGGGTACTCGGGGACCAACTGTTCTTGGCCCCGAGCGCCCACTCCCAGATCTGGCTCTTCTTGGATCTTCGGGGAACTCTGGGTACTCGGGGACCAACTGTTCTTGGCCCCGAGCACCCCCTCCCAGACCTGGCTCTTCTCGGGTCCTCAGGGAACTCTGGGTACTCGGGGACCAACTATTCTTGCCCCGAGCACCACCTCCTGGACCTGTCTTCCTTAGGCCCTCGGGGAGGTGGTCCCCGAGGGAAGGCGCCACGTGGCACTGCGCTGTCCTGGCCTCGGGACTCGAGAACCCCCGGATCCCATATCACCGATAACCGTTTGTAGAAATAGCTCTATTTCTACAAACAGTTGACATAAGAAACCACATGTGAAAATAAAGCATTTTCACAGGCGGTTCCCTATGCTGCTATGAAAATGAGCTTTATTATCACAAGCGGTTCACATTAGGAATCGCTTGTGAAAATATTTTATTTTCACATGCTGTTCTTTACGTCAACCGCCTATAGAAATCAGTTTATTTCCACAGGCGGTCATAAGGAACCATCTGTGAAAATTAGTTTTTCACAGGTGGTTCCTTATGTAAATCGCATGTGGTAATTTCTCTATAAACAGTGCCTCTCAGCGAGGAGCTCCATTCAGATAGAGAACTCACTGTGTCTGAACAGTAGAGCTCAAAGGCGGCTATGGATTTTGAAAACAGAAGGGAAAGGTTTTGTTTTTGAATTTCTTGGAGTAGTCATCTAAGGTAAGTATATATCATCCCTAGCTAGCATCTTTTTGAAGTTTAGATTTAGATTTAAGGCTTAATTAGGGTTTAGATGTGATCTAGAGATGCTCATGGTTCTAGCCGTTTAGATCACCGAATTAGCTAAAATTTGTATCCAATATTGATTCAATTGTGTAGATTCACATGATTCTAGCATTATATTTCATAAATATATGTATAATTTGATGTTTTTTTAACCTCTAGGAGGTTTTATCATGAATGGGGATTTTTTTAAGATCTAGATCTAGATCTAGAGGGAGAGAGAGTAATGAATTTATATTATTTTGACTCATAAATTTGCGCCAATGTAAATTCAATTGCGTAGATATATTATAATCATAACAAACCCATTTTCCCTATTTTTTTTTAAACTTATTATTTTGATTTTCTAATTAATTAATCTAATTTTATGGTCGAAGTTAAAGATGGACATAGCATGGATGTATGATGCGCTAAGACATGGAGAAATATACACAAAAGGACTCTCTACTTTTCTTGAAACCGCCAAGAAGGATGCTTCGACTAAGAAGATAAAGGAAATATATTATCCATGTTTTGACTGCAAAAACCAAAAATTGTGGAACAAATCAAGTATAATTAAATTACACTTGATCTTGAGAGGTTTTATCGAGGATTACACATGTTGGTCCAATCACAAAGAACAATGTACATACGAACCAAACGATGACATCGCTGTTGATCAAGTGGATGGTGATGATGAGGGAGTCGAAGGCGACACTGATGTTATGATAGATGATGATACTGATTTTGATCTGGAGGAAATGTTGCGTCACGCAGAACCGTATGTTTTAAAGGACACTGGAGGTTTAGATAATTTTGAGGTGTTACAGAATACATCAAAGGAACTTTTGTATGAGGAATCGAAGAGCTATGATAAGGAGTTTACGGTGTTGCATTATGTGCTTAAACTTCTAAGGTTGAAAGCCAACAATGAATGATTCGATAAGTGTTTCTCGGATCAATTGAGTCTCTTGGCAAACATGCTTCCAAAGCCTAACTTCTTGCCCACCACCACTTATCAGACGAAGAAGCTTATTTGCCCGTTGTCATTGGATGTGCAAAAAATACACGCGTGTTCAAACCATTATATCCTCTACCGTAAAGAATACGAAACCTTGGATAGATGCCTAGTGTGTAATACAAGTCGGTACAAGAGGAATGATGATTGTGAGGACGAAGATACTTCTGCTAACGCGAAGAAGAAGAAGAATAATGTTGGTCGTGACGTAAAAGACACTTCTTCCAACACGGAGAAGAAGAGAAAAAGTCTTATCATGTTGATGTGGTACCTGCCAGTGATCTTCCGCTTGCAACATTTGTACTTGAACCCTAGGGACTCCAAACTGATGCGTTGGTATTTTGATAAGCGCAAGAAGGATGGAACTAAGCTTTGATACCCCGGTGATGCTAGCCAATGTAGAAAGTTTGATGCCATGTATCTAGATTTCACTAAAGACCAAGGAATGTAAGGTTCACATTGAGTACCGATGGAATGAATCTTTTCAGTGATATGAGAACCTCACATAGCACTTGGCCAGTGGTCCTGGCCATGTACAACATTCCTCCATTGTTATGCATGAAGTAAAAGTATCTTATGTTCTCCATTCTTATCCAAGGGCCGAAACAATTTGGCAATGATATAGATGTGTTTCTAGAACCATTGATGGAAGATATGGCGAAACTGTAGACGATAGAGTCCGAGTGTGGGATGATATAGATGTGTTTCTTGCTATCCAGTACTTGGAATATACATGATGGTGGATACTGATGGTCCTGTTTACCTGTTGTTGTATGTGTGTGTGTGTATTACTATATGGTTATTATGTTTGTGGAGGATCTCGCTCTATTATTTTGTATGAGTTCCTGGTTCAATAATTCTAGCAGACAAAAGAAAGTATGTCATATTGGCATGTTTTTAGCCTGTTGAGCTTACCATCTACAAGAGACTGTTTGTACTCCGCAAGTACATTGCAGTTCTTTTAGCTTTGTTCCAATCTTAACTGCTGGAAGATACTTAGAAGTAGCACCCAGAACAAGAGACTGTAGGATCCATTTATTTGGAAAAGGGTGTATGTTTCGAAAGGGTAGTTGACTGTAAGCCTATACTATATATCCACATCTCATTATCTTTTTTATTTTCTTTCTGAGATCGATACGTATTCTATTGCCACATATATATTCAAAGCTTTCAAACATTTTCTATTTTGAAGATGGCGTCTAGAGATGAACTTGAACTGCCTCCGATCTCTTCTCCTGAACAACAAGAGGGGGTCACTGCTCAACAAGATACGGCGGCCACTTCTCAGGAGAAAATTGAAGAAACTCAAACATATAAGCGAAAGCGACGTAGTCGAGGCAAAAGCCAAATGCTCACGGGTCACTAAAACATAACTCACGTCAATGAGGCATGCGTGCCAACACGATCTCAACAAGCTCAGGCGGCATTCCGTAGAGTATGCGCCTCACTTGGACGGACAAGGGTCAGTTTATAATCTATCGAAACTAGAAGGCCGTGCTGCAGAGTAAAAAAAAAGCTTCTTGTGGGAAATAATTAAAGCCTAATTCGACTTCCTCGAAGGATGCTCCTTGGAGGACGTGTAAAGGCAGACAATAACTAAGATGGGTAAGGTGTGGAAGACCTTAAAGAGAGAGCTGTATAATACATACGTAAAGTAGGATCTCGTCCCTAATAATATTACTTATGGGTACTTGGTGGATCAATGGGAAGAGTTTATGGTGAGATGCCAGTCTGAGGAATTTTAGCAGCAGACTCAACCTAACAAGGCATGTCAGTCACGCAACACGCATCCTCACTGGCTCGGTACCGGTGGGTAAGCGCACAAGGAGTTGGACTGGGATAAGGAGGATGAGCACGGAGCTCGGGAGAACCGCTTCACACTATTTTCACAGATCCCGGAGAGGCGGATCCAGAACTAGTTTCGAGAAAGGACCGTGCACTCGATCGATGGTTCCGTCACCTTCAGAAAACAAGAAATCAAACAAGTGGCTCAATGTAACAGTAAAATTCGGCAGTCTTTTAACAGCCTTGTCCTTGAATTCTTCCCACGTGTATACGAGTCGAGATCAGCAACTGGAAAATTGGCCAAACTCCTTTGAACTGGTAAGAGAGTGGTGATCTCAATGTGGATATTTCAACTGCCTTCCTTACGCCACTGGATTTGGATTCTGGGAACCCGTCGCCGTCAGACATCATCCTTTCCTGAGTTTGGACTTGACCTGAAACTCTCGCGCCGCTAGCTGGTCCAAGCTCGCATTCATGGCGCGTGTAATTTACGACTGCCTGTTGTGCTTGGTGATCTAGACTGATGAGAATGGTTGTCCCTTTGTTAGAGGTCACTGTCCCATGTCCCCTTGTTTTTTAAAGGGATACGTAAAGAGAAACTCTTCTGCGAAAATGAAATGTCTAGGTTGCGATCTTAGGGATCAAACCTAAACGGACTAGATCAACAACCTCGCACTGAACCATCCGAGCTACGCTCAGTTTTCAATATCACCTTTGTTGGCTATATATATATATATAGATATCTGCAGCCTCTCTCTTTCCATTGTCCAGTTTTTCCGTGCAGGGCTGGGGAAGCAAGGAATACTCCTATGCCGTGTCCTAAATTCTGAATTCATAGAAAAGATGTATGAAACTATGTATTGGAAAGATTGGCTCTTAGAATTGTACTGAGACTGGTTACTGTGAGGCAGACTGGAATGTGGCCACGCTCTGATCGATGTGTATCCATGTTACATGTTGTTCTTTTTCTTCCTATGTGAATTTGATGTAACGTCTCAGTGGTCGTATAATACTTCTAGATGTTTTTCACTTTGGCCTATGTGAGTGATATGTTATTCTACTTGTACGTGCCGATGCAGAATTTACTTGGACTGGTAATTTCCCACTCAATGAAGTTACTTGGCCACCGGTTTCTTGGACCCAATGCTACCGCTCTGATGCTGACGCGTATCTGCTATCTGCTACGATGTGAAGAGTGTATCTACAAGTATCTGGTTTCTTACTGACATTACAAGAAAGAATAATGAGACGACTGTGATAAAGTTCTCTTAAGAGTAGTATAATTTTGAGTAGGGCAGTCTAGGTTAAAAAATTCCTGAAACTGTTCCTAGAGTAGTAGATCAGATTCTGATCACCATTTACGCAAGGTGACATGTTTAGACCTTGATTGGTGTTGCTATAGAAAACAGTCAGCATAACGCATGAACAAACAATATTGGTCCACACCTAATATGCCTGGGTCATTTTGTAGCAAATAGAATCCCTTTTAGTAACTTGATATGATATGGTACCACATTTTTTCTTCTCTTTAGACCTCCATCATTTTACAGCGTCGAAAATTCAACCGACCATGTCCTCCACCGATACATACGGAGTTTTGACATCTTTTTAGGTCATCTTTGGAGCGCAAGAGTATTTACCGATCTATTCCGAAATTGGACATGTTCATATGAAATTCCTGTTCTACTCTACTTAACAACCTAAGCGGTCAAATTATCACAAATAACCATATTTGAGACGGTTGCAATTTTTTGCTAAGTGCCCGAAGAGCATACGCACCTAGCAGTTTGGGGGACATGTAGTTTTCCTTTCATCCCTCTTTCCTGCTGTCCAGACCCTGCTACCCCTCCCTAACTGAAAACAATTTTTATAAGATTTGATTTTACGAAAGATTTGTTCTTGTACGTAATCTCTATTCTTTTTTCTATACATACATAAGTTATTAAATAAAAAGAAATAACTTAGATCAAAATCTCGTAAGATCTTTCACGGCGTGTCTTGCAAAATTTTGTTCCCCTTAACCAGTCAACACCACCCCCGTCAAACCCATGGCCCACCGTGCAATCAACCGTCCGATCCTACACGCACGGATCACGACGTAGATCCAACGGTTCAGATCCCGTCGGCTCCTCCTGAAAACCCTCGCCCACTTGTGCCACCGCCTCCCCTTCCCTTCCCCTTCGCTTGCCTCCCCTTCTTCCCCGAGAGGACGGACTCGTGGTGCTCGCCTCGCCCCGATCTCCCGATCTGGTCGCACGCGAGCGCCCTGATTCCCCGCGGATTGCGGTGCCCTACCCAGATTTGAGCCCGGGTTCGTCTTGGACAGATCAGGTTCGAATTCCCCCCTTTTTCCGGACATTTTTTTAGCCTGGAATGGCGTAAAAATCCCGCCGTTTTGGTGCGTTTCCGCGCAGCGTCGCCACCCGGAGACTCCGATTCGTGGCCATGGCCACCCCCGAAGACGGCCCGGCGGCCGCCGGGGGCGGCGTCGGTGCGGGCCGGAAGTTCTGGCGCTCGGTGTCGTGGTCCGCGTCCATGGCGGCCACCGAGCCGCCGCCGGATGCAGCGCCGGCGCCGGGGACCGGAGGACAGACCCGCCGCATCCCGCCGCCGCCGCCGCTGACCCCGCGGTCGATGAGCGCGAAGGCGCGGTCCTGCCTCCCGCCGCTTCAGCCGCTCGCCATCACCCGCCGCAGCCTGGACGAGTGGCCCAAGGCTGGCTCCGACGACGTGGGCGAGTGGCCCAACCCCACCACGCCTGGCGCGTCCAAGGCTGGCGGCGGCCCGTCCTCCACCAAGCCCGGCGAGGGCCTCCGGTTGGACCTTTCCTCACTCCGGTCGCATGGCCGCAAGGACCAGATCGCCTTCTTTGACAAGGAGTGCTCCAAGGTTGCCGAGCATGTCTACCTTGGAGGCGATGCTGTCGCTAAGAACCGCGATATCCTACGGAAGAACGGGATCACCCACGTCCTCAACTGCGTGGGATTCGTCTGCCCAGAGTACTTCAAGTCGGACCTCGTCTACCGTACGCTTTGGCTGCAGGACAGCCCCACGGAGGACATCACCAGCATCTTGTATGATGTGTTTGATTATTTTGAGGATGTGAGGGATCAGGGCGGTCGTGTGTTTGTGCATTGCTGCCAGGGGGTGTCGCGGTCAACATCGCTGGTGATCGCATACTTGATGTGGAGGGAAGGGCAGAGCTTTGATGATGCGTTCCAGTTTGTGAAAGCTGCCCGTGGGATCGCAAATCCGAACATGGGGTTTGCCTGCCAGCTGCTCCAGTGCCAAAAGCGGGTGCATGCGATTCCGTTGTCCCCAAATTCAGTGCTCAGGATGTACCGTATGGCGCCACACTCTCAGTATGCCCCTCTGCATTTAGTGCCCAAAATGCTCAATGAGCCATCACCTGCCGCTCTGGACTCTAGAGGTGCGTTCATTGTTCATGTTTTATCATCGATCTATGTCTGGGTTGGAATGAAGTGCGATCAGGTAATGGAGAAGGACGCGAGAGCGGCAGCCTTTCAGGTGGTGAGGTATGAGAAGGTGCAGGGGCACATCAAGGTTGTGAGAGAAGGACTGGAGCCACAAGAGTTTTGGGATGCCTTTTCAAGTGCACCACTTAATTCAGATAGCAATACAAAGATTAGCAAGGAACAGATTGATTCAGCATCCAAGAATAACCCAGGAAGCCGGCGAGTGGAATCTTATGATGCTGATTTTGAGCTCGTCTACAAAGCAATCTCCGGGGGTGTAGTTCCAGCATTCTCAACTTCTGGGGCTGGGGATGAGACTCATCTTCCAGCTAGAGAAAGTAGCTGGAGTTTACTCAGGCGCAAGTTTATCACCAGGTCGCTAGCTCGAGTTTATTCAGATTCTGCTCTAATCAGGGATTTGGATCCACGAGTAGACCGTGTACAGCACTTGGCTGCAGAAGCATCAAATTCACCTCCTTTCCTTTCTCCAAGTTCATTATCATCGGATTCAAGCATCAGTTCAAAGTATAGTTCAGACTCACCCTCCTTGTCACCATCAACTAGCTCCCCGACATCACTTGGTCTCTCACCTGCTTCATCTAATTGTAATTTGCCCCATACTTTGGTGCCATCGGCTAGGTCTCCCCTATCTCAATCATCTAATGAGGAACCTTCAAAGCCTGGCCTGGAATCAATACGCTCTCCTTCCAAGACCTCTTCTATAGCAGAAAGAAGAGGAGGTTTTTCACTTCTAAAGCTACCATCTCTCCAAAAGGATCTAGTATTGCCGCCAAGGGCACCGTCTACTATTCGCAGAGCAGAGGAAGTCTCGGACAAGAGTAATACAAATGGTGCTAAACAGCTGACTGGTGAGTGTTGCTCAGAAAAATGCACTGGTAATAGTTCCACCTCACATGCTGAAACTAGATTGATTGAGCATACTGACAGTGACTCAGAGGCTTGCAGTAACGCACGACTGGTAGTCTACCAGTGGCCCAGCATGGAAAAGCTAACTACATTCTCACGCAAGGATCTTGACCCAAAGTTAGTTTTGATTTTTGTTACTTCGAATGCCAGCAGAAGAGGAGAAGCAGCTAAAATGGTATATGTATGGGTAGGAGGTGAATATGAGAGCAGCAAAGGTGTTGACACTGTTGATTGGCAACAAGTTACTGCTGGTTTTCTTCATCTAAAGGGCCTCAGCAATGCTCTACCTGTTAAGGTACTTACATACCATAGACCTTCTCTATTTTGTGCACTTTGCTCTTCTCTAGTTTTTGCTTCTAAATTAAGGAGCTTAGCTGTCATTCAAGCTCTATAAACAGCTTAGAACTCAGGACTTACGAGATTGCTACATTGTGATTTTGATTGTGACTGTATTTAATACCAACTGCTCTCAGATAGTCTTCTATATTGTTACAGAAACCTTAAATAGTACTGTTGAGTCAACTGCAGTTTTATTTAAGGTTACAACATGTTATTTCTCACCTATCTTGGATGCTTCTCTTGTTGCCCTTTGCTATTATTGGTATTAGTCACTGTAGGTTGTCAGATTGTAACATTAATATTTGGTCATGAAGAAAAATGGAATTATGTATTGTGCTATTAATGTGTCAAGATTGCACAGGTGCATCAGGTGGTAGTCCATTGCAGAAATAATTTCTAGATTGGCTTAAGATTGCCTAAACCTACTTATGAAAGTTGATACTTGGTTGAATTTCTATGACTGAGGATAATGATCTAATGTCATCTGGGAAAAAAACATTGATTGGAAATCCAAACAGTCTGTATGTTAATGTTTGTTTGCTTTCACACAATCGAAATGATTTCTCTGTAGTCTTTAACATTAGAATCTTGAATCGTGATGTTCAATCAGTGAGACTGTTGAAAAAAGGTTAAAAGCAATTATTGGACAAAGATTTTGGTCATTTTCATGTATGGTGACAGTATTTGATATAGAACATTAGCCCATCTTAGGAAGAAAAAGAAACCATGTGAACTACTTCTGTACCTGATGTATAATTTATAGTGCAGACAACTTTGACCAGATAGGTTATCCTGCTGGGTATAATATTATCTTAGACTACTTATCTTTATTTTGTAATCTGACATGCCTGTATAGTCAAGGGTCCACAGCATCTGATGATGACCGGTTGACCAATAAACAGGAATAAGTTTGTGTCAGGCTGACACAGTTCTAGTTGAGATTACTGGAATATGGATGCAAGTGGGCCAGGCCAGACCAACCCATTGAACCATTCTAGTTCTTTTGGTTTACAACCACATTCAAGAAAATGTGCTATCAATTAAGTGAAAAGTTAAATCCTAATTGAATGGAATGAGTTTTGGGCCAACCCACTTGCATCCCAAGGTGAGATGTATCATGCTGTGAATGGCAAAATCCTTTTGTGATATCGAAAGTAGTAGTTTCTGTTGGCATAAGACTCCATGAGGAAATATTTCTTTTCTTTACATTGTATCTTCCTAATGGAAATAAATTATTTGTGCTTCCCGTGTGATTAATGTCGGTTCAGCAGCTGTGTTTCGAGGCACTAGTGTGATAGCATAGAACAAGGATCATGGACTAAATCAATTAGTGTTGTTAGTTGTTTTTCATGTTTGTCTGATTTGCAGTGTAGACTGAATTGTCACTGTTCATCTGCTGGAGCAGGAGCACATGAATGGAACAGCTTCAACTATTCATTTTTTTTGCCACGTATAATTCCAGCTCATTGAACCAGTAGTAATCATGATTTGGCTGGGATTTCTTTTTCCCTACTTGACCACACTAAGCACACAGCCGCTCGCTGCTGGCATTGCTTGTATCCTCCAAACCTTGGCCTCTATCATGAACCCTGCAATCCTGCATGGAACTTCTTCATTTATTTGAATGTTACTTAGCTGATGGTTTTGACCCTGGGCAGCCTTTGTGGACTTGTGTAACAACGTGCGTGTATGTTCCCAAGCGCATACAGTACAGTATACTTAATGCTATGTCACCTTTATTCTGCTTGACAATTTAACCGACTCGTTGGATTTGAACAATGCAGGTTTTCAAGGAGCATGAAACTGAGAAACTTTTGGAAGTACTGAATGCTAGTTAACAGTAGGCTGTAGGTATCAGGATATTTTAGTAGCTTAACAAACTCAGCCGCAAAATATCATTCAACGAAGGCATGCCCTCCAGCATCAGTCGGTACTGATGATTGTCAGCGAGGTATAAGCCACAACAACCATTCCCCTGAACATAATAGCTACAAACAGATTCCATTTAGAAGAACTGATGGATTGGCAATTGTGCCTCATGATCTGCTTTTGTCCAAATGGCAGGAGGCTGCCAAGAATGTTGTATCTGTGAATTAACACCCGTCAATCGGGTTTTGGCACAATCGGCCAACCGGTTGTATATTATCCGCTCCCCTGTAATGTAAGCTCAGATACTGGGAGATCGCCGTGTCATTACTTTTCACCCTAAACATTCTTGTACATCTTTGAAAGGATCAGATTTGTAATCCTCTTGGCTTACAAGTGGCTCCATTGGTCAATAGATTTTAAGCTACATGTCCGTTAACTATTATTGTCAGATTTCTTGCAATGTAATTCTGGTCGTTACTGGTGATTTTCCACCTAAATCTGCTATCAACTGAAATCCATTTTGCCTGCTACTGTAATTGAAATGCATTTGTGTTCGTGGGGCTTTACATTTGTACATGTATTCATTCCATTGTGTTATTCTTGTGAGCAGAATGCAAGCAACACGTCAGAAGCATGGCCACAAGACATACGTGTGAGAAAAAAAAAATACTTTCCGTGCACAATACTACAATACAAAGTTATCTAGGATGAATTAAAGCTGTCATTTAGGCTTTGGATAAGTTCAATGAAGCTGTTTCGATGTAACTAATGTTTTTGCCTTCTTTCCTCGACATAAAATTTTGTTAATACGCAATTATGCATTCTCTGAAGAGGCGTGTTTGTAGGATGTGGGGCAGAAACCAAACAAGACCTGAAGCACTAAAAAACTCTCAAATTCTAATATGTTCTGCTGCTGATAGTAATCTGGCAAAGCTGCATGTACTTGGTTTCAATTTAGTATCGATTTGAACTGAATTCCAACCAATTTGATACCTCTAATCCAAGTATGACTTAAGGATAAATCCACGATGTGCCCTTAATAACTGTGTAATCTTTAATATATTATCTATTATAAAGATAACATGTAAAAAATATGATAAGTTATTCAGTGATAAATCATAGAATCTTCTTAAACTTATGGACTAATAATCTTGCCCAAAAAAAACTATTAATCTGGCCTAGCGCAAATTAATCAGCCAAAGGAGTGCCCGTACGACCTAGAGATCACCGGCGACATATGACAGGCGCGCCTCGCCGCGCGGCCGCCCAATCGTCGACGCCTTCTTGGTCCTCCCCCTCCTGCCGCTACTGCGCTTCACGTGCCTTGCTCTCCCATGCTCGGCGAGGTCATAGTACGCCTCGTACAAGCCGTCGTCGTCGTCGGTGACCTCATCGTCCTCGCCCGCCTCGACATTAGCTGCTTCGTGCGCGCCTTGCTCGTTGCTTCCTGCAGGAGGAGGAGCGGCTACGGCGCCATCGTCCTGCACCGGCGGCGCTACGTCGAGCTCCGCCGCGCCCGCCGTATCGAATAGATCGTACTGTGACCCCGTCAGCACCGCATAACGCGCCGACGTGGCGCCGCAAGAACTTAGCGGCAACCGCTTCTCTTCCTCCTCAGCATGACGGTGCGGCGCTGACGACGAGGAGCTCGTACTCGTTGGAGCGCCAGCGCTGTACGACGACGACAACGGCACGATCGTCCTCGGCGACCCGCCGTCGCATCCTATGATGGTTTCTGGGCCGGGAGGGAACACTTTGTAGTCATCGTCGTCGTACGTGGCCATGCAGCTGCCATTCGCCACCGATGCTTCAACCACATCGTACCCGACAATGCACCAGCCGCCATCGTCCGCACACCTCGCCGGTGCACTGTCCATGGCTACGACGCCACCACTACTCTGTCTCTTGGTAGATGTAGAGCCGAAACCAAAGGGAAGGATATCTATACTCGTGACATCTTGCGATGTTGTAACTAGATTAGAAGTCGTATAGCACAACGAGGTAGAGTCCTGTTCAAAAGCCAACGTTGTAGATAGATTTCTGTTTACGAGTAGAACTTAAAACAAAAGGTGTGCCTAGTTTTAAAAGATCTAGAAGTTGCAAATCTATAAGTCGGCTATACTGAACCTTTAGATCTAAAATCCAACAATGCAGATCAACCCTCTACTGCCACCTTTATTCTTAACAAATTCTAGATTTTGCAAGATTCAAGTCTCCTTAGATATACCAAATCTGAAGAAAGAAAGCACAAATATGTACAATACAGTCACATCCCTCCTTTTTGGCCTATCGAGTTCCGCTAAGACCTCTTTGACTTGGTTTTCGAGTAATAATTACCATAATTTTTTTTTAGAACATACCCTTCAAATCAAAAAGAAAAAATCGCCTTTGAATTAGTAGTCGCGTCGGTGCGGATACCAGACCTTCGATCAAGGACCGGGGCAGTTCGGGGGTCAGCTTTGGGATTTTAAGTGTAGTTTTCCCTCATGACACTAATTGGGGTTACCAATATATTGACAGGTACAAGCACATAAAAGTTTCGGTTTCTGGATTACCATATTTGTGGAAACCAAGACATTATTCGTATCAAACCAATAGCGATTCATAAAAGCCCGAATGGAATGATTTTGAATATCAATTTCTTGGTAAAAAATGGTAAGGTATCTTTATCTCGAGACGAATCACACGAGGCTGACACCCCTACCTTAGAATCTAAGCCCTTTGCCAATTTGTTGCTTAGACCGCACATGCTGTTACGTGGACACCTGTATCCAATTTTTTTTATTTTTTTTTGAATCAGACACCTTGAATCCGATCGGATTTCGACACTTGTGTTGGATTCTGAATTGTATTTCGCGTGTCCAAATTTTCTTTACCAAATCGTACACACAAATCCGAGTCGGATTCCGGCCCTTGTGTCAGTGTTCAGGTAACATTGTGCACAGGTAGAGAAGTTTATAGTTATAAGCCATTTGTGGTCGTGGTAGAATTTTTTTTCTACTGACTAAAAACTAGTGGTGACCCCGCACATTGCCACGGGTGCATAAATACATCCATGTAGTTTGGACGCAAACACAAAAGTACATCTTTAGACATTGAAAAAACAACACAATAGAATTCACAACTATATCGATTCAATGTAATGTATGCATCAAGCAGTAGTTTTTTAGTTTGTGCCATGAGAAATATAAGCGTGTAATACTATGTAACAAAATATCAAAATATTTGAAACCACACGTTGGTGTAGGATAATCACTTGAAACCATATGCATTTGGAGCAAAAATATATGAGGTGCAACTACAGGCATTTGTTGAATAACTTCAAGGAGCAGTAGAGGGATGAAAAGAGATAGCCATGGAGTGGCCAAATGCCTTCTCCCTTTTATAGCATCAATTAATAAAGTCAAGCTCTGGTCATGTTAGAAAGCAAGGCTCAGCTTCCAAGCTACAAAGATGATTGCGCTCACCAGTGATGTAGCAAAATGCAAGAAAGCTCAGTTATCCAGTACTGACTCTATTAGGAAACCTGTAAAATCTGACAAACATGATCAGAAACTACGCTCTACTCAATTTTTTGCTAGAAAATATGAATGATGCTACTAAGGAGCTGAACCGGAAAAAAAAGTGTTTCGTGCATCATTCTATGTAGGACTTTCAAACTCGTTAGCCAACTAATTCACAAAATATTCCTCGCAAAAGAAAAACTATACTACAAAATGTGGTGTACAAGAACAGTAAACAATATTTGTTAAGATTTAAAAAACAATACCCTTCAAAATTTGTAGATAATATCATAGATAGTCAGTTTCTTACTTACGAAAGTTTAGCTTAGATCAAAAATTCTGGCAAATTGTAATAATTGTTGTATGAAGATTGATGCATGAATGTGGTTTGTTAAAAATGATGTGTGTAAAAGAAAAAGTTTGTTCAGTTCCTATTATAATCGCTGAAACTCTTAGTACATGAAGATATGGAATCCTAAAGTATTGAGATCTTAATGTGGTGCATCAACAGTTTTAGTAAATAATGTGGGAGTATGCAAAAGTTGCAATTGTTTAATTTAAGGATTATATAAAGCAGAGAAGAAAGTTGGCTTCACAATTGCAATCTGTTAGGAGTAAAAAGATGTGCGTGGAGAATATGAACACATATCGGTTTCTGTTTAAGTATGGTCACTACACATTGCCTAAAGTGGGCCAATGAGCTGTTTTACCTGTATATGATTTTTTGATAAAGGCAACTGCTGAATTTGGGTAATATTTGAAGTCCTCAAACAAATTGGGGCCACATTAGCTAGCTAGTATCTGAAAGTCCCAAAAGGTTTCGTACATATGAGCTCTAATAAAAGCACATGCACCGTTTAAGCCATATGCATATATTTTCATTAAAATACAGAAGGTCATGTATCTTTAAGACTAACTGGTGTTTTATTTGGAGCTACCGCCTACCAGTAGCCATCCATTGCTATTTGGATCAAGTCCTTGTAATGTAGCAAAATAACTTTGGTAGGTCTATAGTATGGAAAAGACTGACTATAAAAGCAAAAAATACAATAGGAGGAACATCATGCAACATATGTGAAGTGAGGTAGAGGACACATAGCTGAATACCTTGAGTAGAATTAACAACGCCAGCTTGATATGTCTCTAAAAATTTCATTGTACACGATATTACGTGTCTTTGCTTCAAATATTGATGAGTTGTTTTGCATGAGTACGCAAAGTCCTTTTGGCAATGTAACATGGGACAAAGCAACATAGAGTTGCCCATGTGAGAAAACAGGGCTTGGCAGATTACTGAGTGTTTGTTCCTAGCTTTTGTTTATCGTCATGGCATATGAAACACGAACTGAGAATTGATGCCGCTTTATTTTGAAAGGCCATTTTAGGTTAGTTGAGATAGATATTATCCTTGGAATATAAGCCTTGGATCCTTTAGCTTTTCCTATTATTATTTGTGCTTCGATTAATATGATGAGTTAGCTATATGACTATAAGCCTAGTTCCATTACATAACCCTTTTGATGGATCTAGATTTCTAAGGAGCATTATGGGGACACCAACTTTGAGCTAAAGATGATGATGCGGAAGACCACTCATGTGAATTGTGTTGAGGAACTCCGTAGGGTAGAGGGACTTGACAGTGTAATAATTAGTAACGATGTCATCAATGCTATCACAACTATAGTATGACATTTCTTCAGTAGCAATTTGGTTGATGATCTGTGCATTTATGGTAGCAGCTATCTCATTTGTTGGTGCTAAAATAGTTCTTTCACATAGATAGCTTGGTGCTTCAGAGATATGTGGCCCTGATTCATACACAAAAGAAATCAAACTTACAAGGTTCCTTTGCTCCAATGGTAACATGAGGTATTCAGGGATCTGAACCCAAGCAATGTTAGGATTGTAAGTAGGAGCGCTTCCTGGGACTATACCATCACCTATAGAGAGAAGCCACTTGGCAAATTGTTCAAGCTCAATTATGTCAGAGTAAGACAGACTTGGACACTAGAGCCTCATATTTTTAGTCAATTCGAGGAGCACACAATTCTACCATAAATAGGAGGGTGATGGAAGCAGTAATGATCTGTTGTTTCTTTGCATTTTGGATGACTAGAAGAGTTTTCCTAAAATCACCACCTGGAACAATTGTTATACCACCAAACTGTTTGTTTGATGACATAATATCTCGAAGTGTATGATCAAGTGTTTCAAAGCAATGTTTATGGAGGCGCTTCATTCCACATAATTAATGATGTTTGCTCAATCAGCCTAGATAGCTTGGTCTTTTTCTTGATAGCACACATGGAGTGCTCTTGAATATTTAAAAGAATCCTAAAGCGTGAGTGTGGTGTACGACCACCAGCTAGTAATAGAGCCGTTATACCAAAAGATGCAACTGCTAAAGCTATTTTTCCTTGACCTCTAATACTGTTGAGCAAAGCATTCCATAGAAATGTCTTCTCAGTTCCTCCATATTCATAAAAAAATAAGTTATGGCCACAATTGTTTAGAACTGAGAGCTCTATGGCATCATATATAGATTTTTGGTTTGCATTCAATTGGTTGACTTGCCCCATTGCTTTTTCCAGTGTATCATCAGAAGTGTAAGCAAGATCATCGATTATTAACCTATTCTCAAAAGCTAGAGAAGCATGATGGTCTGGCTACGGTAAGTGAAAGTGATCCAAGGTATATCCTACATTGTTGAGCATTATGTCTAACTCAAGCAAGACAAAAGACATAATATGTTGATCAAGTGATGGTATAGAAATACCTGACATTAGCTGACTGATGTGGTATCTTATGTCATCTCCCATTGCCTGTACATTCTCATCAAATAGCTTGTTTGGATTTGTTACTTCGCAAAATAAAAGCAGTGTGACAAATAACTCTCGCAACAGATATGGAAGTGCACAGTGCGCATCATCTTCCATAGCATGGGACCACTCACGATCATCGCTAAGTAATTACAATGCCTCACATGCAGCATGGAATGTTGGGTACCGCAGACCAACAAACAGTTCGTATATCAAAATAGGACCTTGCTCCTTTAATGATATGCAACAACATATGCAAATAGATAGTTTCACCTTGGTTAGGCCCAACATTAGCTACTCGACCAACCTTGATATGGTTATTACGACGTGGAGCCCAAAATTTGCCATCTGCATGCCAAGTGAAGTGCTTAGGGAAGTCAACATAGGTGTGCTGGTGAGCCTCTAGATAGACTCGGTTGGCCTGTAGCTATGAAGTTAGTTTGGTTATAGCATTGTGTGGATCTTCAATCACTTGCTCAAGATGGTGATCTTCGGTGAATAAGACATTGTTATCCAAGGGAAGGTGGCAAGGAAGTCGTTCTACAGCTGGATCAGTGTGATGGATATCAAACTGGAGCAGACACGGTGTTATTAGTTTGGCAATCAAGATAAGCTTCTATCTCATCAATTTGATCAACTAAAGGATCTGAATTGGTCCTTCTTCTCTTAATTCCAACCTTAGAACAATCTTGTCCTTTTGTTGTGTACTTGAAAAGGTACTTCTCCATACCATCATGGTTAACACTTTCAACATTTATGTGTGCTTGCTATTTTACTAGCAGGTTAACATTATGAGGAACCACAAACTGGTTGTCCACAATAACATCATTTTTAGTAGTGGTAACACCATTGTCTGGTCGAATGTATCTAACATGACCATTTGATAGAATTATAGTTTTGTCAGAAAAATCCTTAGGGTAGAATTAATACATTTTTCATCAGCCATGCAAGGAGAAAATGAATTGAGAGCATCACATAGGCCATGTATCATAAACCTTGAGACAACCTCATGACCTATGGATCAATAGATGGATCTGGTAGCTACACGGATATGAAGGCATCTATCTGGTCAGCATCAAGAGGATTAAATGCACATGTGGAAGACCTCGCTTTTGGAACTCAATTGTGTAGACCACTGCATGAAAGAAAATGGAAGTAATGAGAAACAATATAAGAATAGAAGGTGCAACGGGAAACTAAAAGAATCGAAAAGAGAAACCAAAGAAGTACCTCCTATTATCGTGCCAAACAAATTATGCTTTGTGACGTCATCCATGAATAGCTTGAGCTTCATCTCAAAAACCCAATCAACAATATCAGGTCGATCGGACGAGTGCTAACCTAGCATGATTGATAGGGCTTCTTCTATTTCTGGCCAATTAGCATTACATGTGACAGTGATGAAAAGATCTAGGCATCCACACAATCTTGATAATTTTGGTAGTAATAGCGTGGTCCCCTAGTAAATGTAGATGGTAAGACAATTCGTTGCCCTGCGGATGAAGCTTCAGTGACATCACTATTGACTGCCTGAATTAAAGATTTGTGCTGGCCAACTCTATACTTGAACTAGAATGACTTTTTCCTATAGTAGCTCAACCGCTTATCCTCGACAAAACAGAAAGCATCAACAATATATGCTTTTGTGAGCCTCCGACACCGTAAAGGTGTATTGAAGTCATCAGCTCTATCATGTAATCTATAAGAAAAATACTCTCTCATTGTGACATTTTTGCGTTTAATAGCATTTGAGCGCCGACATCTCTGATACTTGAGATCTTCATGGAAGCCATCTTCACCATATGGAAAAAAAAATAGTGGATACTACATTGCCATAAACTTGCAATGAGTTTCTTTTAACTTTTTTAGATGGGATGCAAGATCTTCTACCACTAAGTCTGTAAGGACCAGTTAATTAATAAATAAAATAAACTTGTTTAGCAAAATAAATTACATATATTAATTATGCAAAGAAATTTAGTCAATGGCTCACATGTGGTAACCGTGTCTTTCTTATATTAGAATTTCACTTCATGCCAACCAATAAAAATGGAGATAGTAGTTCAAATATATATATTTTTTGCACTAGGACCCACATGTCAGCCATGTATTTGAGTTCTCACGGTACAATATATTGCTACTTTAGCCTTTTTCCTATCATCCATATCCATCTAGCTGAGTCTACCAGCCTTCACAGCACCATGAGCTAGCATAATCCACTAATAGGGAGAGGCTTCCATATGGGACCTGTCTGCTGGTCAGACCTGTCCAAACCAAAGACAAATACTACCATCTACATAGGACAGCAACAACACCAAGTAAAAAGTGACTGAAATCTATCCTACACGTCATCATAATCAGCAGTGCATACAGTTTTGTACTACCGACTCAAAAACCCCATGTATTTTAATCCTTTGGCCAACACATACCAGGAACATGCTCCTTGTTTTCTAACGTTGGTAAGGTAGCTTGAGATACCTCTATGTGGGACCATGAATGAGAGCCAGCAGAATTTACTTTCTATGGTCAACGGATTAGTGAAAGTTAGTTGCTATCCTTTTTGCACTTTTGGATCATGGCATGACGTCCTGGCTTCCGTACTAGCCAAGTTTCCTCATCTATAAATAGAACACCGGAGTAGCTCCTGCATGTATCCACAACAACAAGTCTTCTTCCAATACTCACACACCTCCACTCAAGTCTTCCCCATACAATACACACGTACACACACTCTTGCACTTCCATATTATTATTAGTCAAGATCATTAGTGTACCATTAGAGTGCTATAGCCTATAGTTAAATTATAGTCCGAGTATTCTGTCAAGTTATAGTCTGGGTTTTCCGCCAAGATATATAAACATCGGTTTTCAAGCGTCGGTTCTGCCAAAATTTCATACCAGGACAAAGATGCTATATCTTGGTTTTCTTAGTAAGAGGCAAGCTGGGTTAACATCCGTCTTATTTATATCGTGCTTTTATCTGCAAGCTGTGTTGGCAACCTACTCTATTATTACTATTATGCTTTTATCTGCAAGCTGCATTCATACCCTCTTAGAGTAACATATTTATATCAGAATTATTGTCTATTTATATTTTAATATTGTATTTTCTATTATTATGAATTATTATCAATTAATATTATAGTTTGATGTTACATTTTAATTAATGTTTGTATTTCTAGAATAGAAATACATATGTTCAATCAATTATTCATACTGTTGTCAATCACTAATGGTAGAGTGGATAATGACGTGGACAGTCGATACATTTTGAGTTACCGGGAGTGCCTAGTAAAAGATTTAGTCATGTAGCCGGAACTATATTATTCACCTGTATGGTGTGGTACGTGCATTGAAAGTATCATTTGGGATCGTCCATAGGAAAAGCTCAGGCCTCGTCGTGGTACAAAACATGACGTAATATTAGTGATTAGACAATCTCTGCAGAGTTAAATAAACAATGGAAATTTGATATTAGAATAATTCAGGTTAATTTATACATGCAATGTCTTTATCTTGCTGAGTATTTTATACTCATAATTGTTTTAGGTGTTAAACGCGGAATCTCAAGGTCATGATCAAGACAACGAAGACTAGATGCTATATGTGTGAAATTTTGGGATATATCAATAGTGTAGTGTTTAATAATTTGTTTACATCAAAATAAGTTGTATAAGTAGACATTTAATCATGTAAATTATGACTTCTCATATAAATAAAGCTTTCGCTAGTTGCTCTGTAAACCACAGATTTTATTTGAGTATTTTTGCCTTAACATGGTTATGGGTTTTTAATCCATAATTATGTGGCGGCTGTTGCGTGGGCCCGTGTACGGGGCATGATAAAGTCACAACCATCATCAGTGGTGCCTAAATCATTAACAACCAACCCGACCACCTCTGATGCAATAGGGGCACTATAAACATTATCATATTGATTGGGAACAACAGATAACTTAACAAAGTATTGATTATCTAATTCCTTAGATAACCTGTTGTGTGCAGTCCAAAAGATCTGAACAATTGGATTGTGTGTATTGAACATGTTCACCAGAGATGCAACAATAGCTTCATCTGCCTTGAAATTCCTCCCGCAGCGTGAAGCGACTGCCATTCTGTTTCTAACCTCATTATCGGTATCAAAAATATATAGTTGGCAGTATTCTGGTCTTGCATTATGTGTTGAAATTAGTGACCCAATCCGATGGCATAATTGGCCACTAATCTTGAAACATAAAGACCTCGTCCATCATTGATAGAGTCAATGATATTTAAACCCATAGATGTCATAGCAAACATAGAATTGTAAAGCCTAATATTATCATAGAAGTACCTTGATACTACACGGTCTTGTCCATTCAGAAGACTTAGCAATGGCTCTAGTGGAGGCTTGTATGGAGGCAAGGGAATGTACCTTCCTTTGCAACATCTATTGTACACAAGTGAAACTATCATTCCATGCCCACGTACACGTTCCTCGTTCCATAAGTGAGCACCGCAATATGGGCAAGTCTGTCTCGGCCCTCCAAGATAAAGAGGTGAAAATATGGTACCTAACGATTGAGAAATGAAATGGAGTCAATTAATGGAAGGACGTGAACACACTAAAGGGATACAAAATCTGATATATACGAATAAGCAGCATAGGTGATAGAACCATCATCATAGTGTAATTTGAGTACGATCATAGAGCACGATTCTTTAGCACGATCATAGAGCATGATCATCGAGCACTATACTTCAAAACGATCATAGAGCACGATTCTTGGGAGCGATCATAGAGCAAGGAAAGACATTCCCTGTAGGAAAGATAACATGATGTCTTTGATATAGTATAACATATTTATGTATATAGGTACGTTATGTAAACATAAGCGTAATAACAACAAAGGTATTGAAGAACTTACGACAATGTCGGCTTGGTGATATGAGGGCAAAATTCTCTAGCAAGCATAAGTCAACAAAGAAAAATTATGAACACAACCTGATGATTGGGAAGAAGCAAGCAGAATGTAAAAACTGAAATTAGGTATCATTGTTGGTTTCGTTAGTACCAGACTGGGGTGCTTTCCTTTTAGCTTTCCTTGTAGGCTGTGGCTGCGTTACATTTGTTCTATTAGCCGCGCCATGATAGCAGGTAGGCCGGGATGAATCAGAGGCAACACCGGTATTATGCCCTGTAACAACACCCACATGGAGAAAAAGCTAAGAGGTTGGAGAAGTCCTGAAGAAATCGGGTTTTTTCCAGCAATGAAGACATTAGTGTGATTATAAGAACCCACTTGTTGGTCGCTGAACATCCATAGCGGCCTTGCGCTTTCTATAGGTGTCAACAGTGATTGATGATGATGATTGTGACAAATCTGTTATCAACAAAATAATACGCAAAAGGGATGGATATCAGTAGCAATATTGTTTAAGTATGTAAAGCAAGAAACATGACATATTGAAGTAGCAACTCTAGGCATGGAATTAAACTGGATGGAGCGGGACATGACATATCACAGCTGGATGAAACAAATGTAAACCAAGCTCGATGGAGTGGGAGTGGGACATGACATAAAATGGCTCGATGAAACAGATGTAAACCAAATGGTGGCACAACTAAAAAAAACACTCACCCGGAGGGCCAGAATGCAACTCATCATTGAAAACAAATGGCTCAACGACTGTGCCCTGGTCAGCGTGAGCAAAAGCACGATCATCAAGGTAATGTGAAGCATTATCAAGCAAAAACAGAAGTTGGCGCCTGATTTTTGCCGTGATGGAAAATGGAACCCCAACACGAAGTTTTTCGATTGACAATCCTGAGCATAGGTGCCAGGCTGGATTGACCTCTCACAAATAGAGCCACCTAATTCATACATGACAAAAAAAGCAAGTGGTTTTCTGTTCTTATGGAAGAAAAAGACGGAATGATGACTATATAAAATAAAAGGAAACTAACCATGTGCAATAGGAAAATTTAACTGTGTACCGTACACGTGGTCTATAAGAGCAGCTTTCCTTTTACGATTTAACGTTGCCATTACTGGTCAGCCTTGATATGAGGCTACAATGAGGATACGCCAATCCACAGTGTGCCCACTGGAAACGAACCACTTCAATCAAACATTCTTATGCCCAGCTACACTCCAAACCTATTAGGTGCAATGGAATGTAACAGGTTGCAAAAAACCACTCGCTCAACTAAACACAGCATATAACATAGGAATGGTGATATCAACTGTAAGTTTTTTCTTCTTCAACAATGAAGAAATAACACATAAAATAGTTCTTATGTAGCCACAATCGACAAATGGGAGCATGAGTTGTGCTGATATATATTAGAAGAAGAATAGAGAAGGTGCAAGTATGCAACTGATCCATCAGGTGCAAGTATGCAACTGATCCATCAGGTGCTAAATACAACCGAGACTTATTACAGATGTTGGTGAAGACAACCCATGCCACAATCTAATTTACAGTAGCCAAATCGTGGATTCAAATTTGGCAACAAACTAATCGATCAAGCCTATTCTCCTGGGTGATTGCAATGTCTATAGTGGTACCAAAATACAAATACTCTCTCCTGAGTGGTTGCAATGTCTATAGTGGTACCAAAATACAAATACTCATAAGAGATGGAACGGTTCCTGAGTCTCAAAAATGAGCAACCTTACCTCACTTGGTCCGCAGCGTATGGAGGCGATTGGGAGGGATGCACAACACTATTTGGACGGGAGCAGCGCCAGAAAGAGGTAGGACGACAGATCGGAGCCAGAGACGAGAGGCCTCCAGCAAGGAAGGCGATGGACCGGTGGTGAAGATAAGCTCGGTTGACGGCTCTAGGCCATGTTTTTGTAGAAGGGAGAAAAGGGGCGAACATGAAAAGGGCACCCAGACATGGAGCATCGGTTGTGTCCCGTGAGACCTCGTAGGGAGCGCTTCGGCGGCGCAAAGAGGTGGAGATGGAGGGCAATCCGGTGACACAGAGAGGCCAAGGCAGAGGAAGCATGTTTTTTTTTCTTTTTCTTTTGTTTGCTTTTTGTTTTTTTGCCTTCTTCTTTCTTTACGGCTGCTGCAACCTGGGCAACTTTTTTTCCTTGCTCGGCTGCTGTCCCGCTGCAAGACTGAAAAAGCTGCTTGGACGGCTTTGATGAAAGAACACGCGTGGACGGTGGGGGGCAACAGTGGAAGTGGTGCGGGGCAGCAAGGCAGACAAACCTAGCCGTACATCTCAAGCTGTATTGGCTTTTATTGATACAGTGTACATCAGGTTTCATTGTTTGTTATAAGCAACTGGTGTGATACAGTGTAGTAAACAGAGAATGGCCGGAGCTACAAAATTGGCAGCCGAACTCACTTAACACAGGCTGGGCTGCCTGAAAAATTGGTCTTTGGATGCTAACCTAACACTAAGACCTTCAGTTCTGGAATCTATCTGTTGAGTTCACTCGTCATGATGTCATTAATCTCCGACATGAAGACGTTCCGGTACATCAGGGCAAAGAACAAGATTTTTCCTATGTTATTTGGTCAACTGTTGTTAGCAGAACTTGGGCTTGAACCGTGTGACGGGCTTGTAGCCGCTGGCCTCTGGGGTTTACTTCTCAAGAAGCTTTTTGTGTACAGGGCTCCGAATACAATGGCCTGGTAGTACATGATTGATGTTATTAATAATTGAAATGAAAAGAGGAAATTCTGTAAGATGACTGATGAGACAAGGGGTACATGACTTACTGCGCCAACCCACTGCATCCAGCTGAGAGGATGTACAAACCAGACGCAGGACAGCAATATACTCACCAACTACAACGAAATATGGACAAGATTGTTAGGAAAAGGTTAAATTATAGGAATGCAAGAATATAACACTGATAAGACCAATATCCACCTGTCTAGTTGTCATTATGGTAGCAAATGTGAGAGCCCCAAATGTTCGAATGGTGTAGGATATGAAGAACTGACTTGCTGTTGCAACCTGGAACAGCATGGAATTTAATATCACAGCAAAGGGATAATTTGCATCCATTATTCAAACAGTTATAGTGTAGCTTTGCTTCGAGGGCATGGGAGAGGCAAGTTACAAAAGTTGACATAGTCCAAAGTTTTTTTCTCCCCTAGATTTCATTTCCTGCCAGACTGGATATTCCACAATTACCTATCGTCATTTTATTTCATCTCCGTCCGTCATACTGGCTGCAGCAACTTATATCCATCATGCTTAAGTAGGTGTGCTCTACAGTGTCCACTGATTCATTTGGAAACAAGGAGCAAGCAACATTGCACTTTAAAAGATAAAAAATTAAGTCTTACGCTGGATAGGATTACGACATCAGAGAAGCAATCTGGATGACGAAACATAAAGTCTACAGCTGGAATCAGATGATTCTGGAGAATAAGTCCTGTAAAAAGGACAAAGTAAAAGAGAAATAAAACCATGGTCTATATATTGATGTAGTGTAGCAAAACATTGGTATAATCAATGGAAGCAATGAAGTACAGAATAGCTGCCCAGCTTTCACCATATTTAGTTCCGGAAGTCAAACTTTAACGGCTGTGCAGGACACAGTCAAACGACAGGACATTAAACATGTGTGTAAGCAATTACCGGTTAAACTTAGAAGACAAGAGCACATTGTCGTGTAGAATATCTGGTTGTGTATTTCCATGTCATACCCTTTAAAGAGTTTATCTTGGAACGTGCTTGTGAACCCATCAAATCTGTACATCCGGAAAACAACAAGGATGTAAGTTCAAATTAGATAGCAACCTGAGTCAAAGCTAACTGAAAGAAAGTAACAAACACAACAGTGAATTTCATCAGTAAATAGTACACTTGTAGTAATACAATAAAGTAGACAACTCTCCTGTCGAGGAAGCCACGCACCCGGGCTTGAACCCGGGTGCTCGCAGCAGGTACCTCCCTGAGAAATCTGGTTTCAGTGTGATCCTGGCCAGCCAAGGTTCGGTCCTCCCTTACCCAAAATAAATCAAAGCCCGGGGAACGTCTCTTTCCCATGGTCAAGAAAAAAAGTAGACAACTCACAATTGGGGAAATTTCAAGATTACCTTAATTTTGGCTTGTTTGAGGTTTAACTTAGTACTTTTCCTATGTATCCAGTGTGTCTAACAAACAAAGCATAGCTCTAGCATCCCAACATTATGTAATACATCTTGAAGACAACAAAGTAATATCATGATGGCAAATAAAAACAGATTTCCAGGTCAAATAGGGCAGAGAAATCGTAAAGCTTCACAAAACTGAGCTTTTACATTACAGGACCTCATGAGTTCAAATATTATAGCATATTTTCTTTAGCGTGGAAATAAGTAGCAGACAAGCAGAAATTGTACCCAAGATAACCAAGCATGAGTGAAACACCCCAAACAGTGCTTTCTCTGCCTTTATTGAATGGACTGACATCCATCGAAGCCTGTATCCATGAAGGCCAAAAGGGGGGGAAATCAGTTCAGGAAATAATACCAATAGCTCAACATTCTAAACAATATACAAGTGCCATTATGAATATATAGGTTTAGTCGTCAAATATGATAGATGCATTGGCTAGTTAGCCCCAGAAGTGATTAGTTGATTATCAACAGTTTCCATAAGCCCCAGAAGTGACTAGTTGGTTATTAACAGTTCCCATAAGCTTGTGCCAAAACGTGTTAATTAATATAATTTATTGGGGGTAGATCAAGACCACCATCTCCATCCTGCTATCAGATGATAGATGCATGTGTCCTACATCTGTGCACTTTGTGATGCAATGCAGCAATGATAGTAATTGAAATTTCTCTATTCAATGCATTTTCTATAGCAGTGGACAATTCACCCTGAATGTATCATTTGATGCTCAACAATATAGGTGAGAGAATTGGACACATGAATTGTCACCTTACCGGGTATAGAATGAACAAAGAGCAACCCAGAGTTACAATGACTGCAAAGAAGTAATCTTTTCCACCGTACTTCTTTCTCATTATTATTGTGCCCCAAATCTACCAAGCAATAAAGGAGAAGATAATATTTGTAAGAAGGCACAATCATGATTATTCAGAAAATAACATCAAAAAATGTAATATATATAGATCACTGATACCCTCAGATTCATGAATTCATCTTTCACAATAATTCTCACATGCATCTTATTAAACATTACGTGTTTATATCTTTCAGATCTGATCCATGCATATTATTTCCACTTCAATTGGGATCATACCAGAGTGCATAAAGCATACTTGGAAGGCGCTCATGCTTCTCTTACAGACCAGAACATAGTTAAGATGTAAGAAAAGACGGTTAGATCACTGGTTGCTGTATAGCAGAGGTTACCATGACAGGTATCATCTTCGCACATTTGGCAAGCGTTTGGACAGGGAAACTCACATACTTGAGTGCCTGAAACAATCATGTCACATATTCAGTAAAGAAGTAACACAAATCAACACCAATGGAACTAGAAATAAAGGAACGAAACCAATATAACCTCATACTGGCAAGTTGTGGTAAGTATATTTGATACAGAGATAACACAATAATTGTGGATTGGAGCAACAGGGTCCAAGGATTTCTTACTTGCCTGCACAAACACACAGAATTTAACAGTCTGGCAGATTCAGACAGTTCAAGCTGCAATCTCAGTCAAAGATATGTACCAGTAACACCAGTGCAGACACCATTGATGTAGTGATACGGTTGCAGAATACAAGAAAAAGGGAGTATCTAAAGAACTCCTTCTCGGCTCCATAGGGAACTCTCATGATTTTTTCCTACATAACATTGAAATCAAAACCCAGCATTCGAATTTTGTGCATCAAGCGGCAAGCCAGCAGCGATGGAAGCGGAGGGAAGGAGGACCAAACAAAATCCGACCGAGCGCAAGTCCTGCCCGTGAATCTCGCCGGAGGGGGGGCGGGGGAGGCAGAGGAGCGAAGGCGGCAGACCAACAGTGATCCCCCCCCCCCCCCCCACACACACACACTATGGACGCGCTTGGCTATCTCTCGGTGGGGAAATTTTGGCAGGAATAATAATCGGAGTGGAGAAAATAGAAATGGGGAGATGGGGAGAGAAGGGGCACACCTGGAGGACGCCGTAGACGAGGAGGGTGCTCATGATGCCGAGGACGGAGAGGCCGCACCTGGCCGCCCAGCGGCGGCGGTCCTCCTTGTCCTTATCCCTCCCCGCCACCGCCACCGTCACAGCCACCGCGTCCGCCATGCCCCTCGCCTCCGTACCACTTTCTCCGTACCACTAAACTAAACCGAAACCGAAACGGCAACGGCGGGCGGTGGCGACGCCGGGTCGGGATAGGTGGGTGCGGCCCGCGTGGCGGTGAGAGAGAAGGGGAGATGAAAACGGAGCCAATTGATTTTTTCCACTTAAAAAAGTAGTCTTACTTATTTATCACTCTAACTCATATTTATTAATTTAGATGGCTCTATATTTTATTGATATGAGTTGTATCATAATTAAAAAGTTAATTTTTTCAGTGGTAAATAATCAATTTATTTGGGGGCAGTAGTCAGTGGTTGGCTAGCTCGACTCCACTTCCAGCGTGAAAAGCGTGCAAGCGACAGAGGTGTGTGCTTCAGTGCGCATGCGTCAGCTGTGTTCATTTCACATCACATGCAGAAACTTATCAGCAAGGGTGGTGTATGAAATCCTCTTCATTTCACCATGATCAGAAACAAGATTACCGGATCAGAAGCAAGCAGGATCAACTGGTTGTAGGGCAAATTAACCATAGAGCAATTCTTGCAGACACATTGAGCAAGATCAGTCGGTAACCAACCAACTGAGCACACAAATACATCTCTTTAGTGAATACATGCAGCAGTAGCGGATTCAGTCCAAAAATATATGTAGAACGGAGTCGTCCGATCTACCGTAAATCAGTGTCGCTAGAGGTAAAAAAACACAATGCAGAGAGATCAACGTAGAGATCTCACTGCCAGAAAGATAGAACGGTCGTCCTATCTTACCGTATTGGTCGGTCCACATATGCATTCAGAGTCCTAGAACCAATCAATTTCACATGAAAACTTGCAAGCCATCATGTTATTGCAATGTTCTCAAATATGCAAATCCAAGAATAGATTTCACACTTGCAGAATTAATTCACCATTTCAAGGGAAAACTCATTTCGATCCGAACGATTAATCCATTTACAGAACCAGTGCAAGAACGTTCCAAGAAAGTCTCTAGTCAAGAACCCAATAAATTGGAATGGACACATTTTGCGAATTGGGCAAAATATTGAACGGCAGATTAATCATACGCACACATTCGGTAACACATCAGTTGAGCAAACAAATATACTTCTTTAACGCATACAGTTCGGGCACGCAAAGGCAATTCTCTTGCGTTAGATCATCTCCAACAGCTACCTTAAATTAAACACTATTACAGTATCCCCTATCACTATTAAGCCATCTACAGTGATTTGTGGGGGTACTGTTTCACGACTGTACGCTACAGTGGTGCTACAGTACTGTGGAGAGAGAAATTGGACCTGCAAATTTGCGGAGCTATTGCAACGCCGTAACACTGTAGCGCGGCTGTAGCAGTACTGTAGTACACTGCTCACAGAGACTGTCAGTGGGCCCGGAGGAAGAAAACAATGCATGTACTGTAGCAGTACTGTTCGCAGAGGCTGACAGCGGGTCCGGAGAGAGAAAAAGATGAGTAGAATGTAGAAAATAGTGTATCTGCTGGAGATAAAAAAAATAAAGGATACTGTAATAGTGATAGGGGATGCTGTAATAGTGTTTTAGAGGATGAAAATTTAAGGTAGCCGCTGGAGATGGTCTTACAGCATCTCTTATTTTCTACTGTAGCAGCACTGTAGTACTGGATGGAGGATCTGTTGGAGATAAATTCCCAGTGCTTAAGTACACCGCAAAACACTGTAGCACGAGAAAAGTGAGATTTAAGGACTCTCTTAGAGATGGCCTTACAGACACATTGCGCAAGATCAATTGGTAACCAAAAAATTGGGCAAGCAAAGACTCATATGTTTAGTACATACAGGGGTACTATGTTCGAGCATGCTAACAAGCAAGTGTGTAACACCTCGCTTACCACCGTAAGCCCATAATGCACTCAAATCTACCTACGGATCCACCGAATAAGAAAATTTTGGTAACACCTCTCCTAAAAATAAGTATAGTAAAAACAAATAAACACAAGCAATTATATATTATCGGTGTATTAAATAAAGAGGTATCCTGACTAAACGGACTCCGCAGGAGACCTAGCAACTAGAGGAGTATACTACACAAGGTCTGATCGGCCGGACGACCAGGATGCGGCTATGGCGACCAGTCTAACACCTGCACGATCAGTCTCCTTACACCATTGCATATACCCGCGATTATTCCCACTAGTCGCAGGGCCAGATTTGACGCAACTTGTCCAGAACACTTTTTCTGATAAACCACTCAAGTGTTTTCTTTCGCTAAGTGCCTGCATTAGTGGACGAAGTCATAGACGGCGCAGTTGTGTATTGTCCTGTCCCGAGCATTAAATGTTGCAGGATAGGACTTTGTTGACCAGCACGGTGGCGTACGATGGATAGGACGTTGTTAACAGCCTGACTAGGCAAGTGGACGGGATCGGCGGAGAAAGTCAATGTCCCGTAACATAGCATTAAATGCTGCGGGATAGAACTTTGCTAGCCAGCATAGTGGCACACGACGGATGGGACGCCATCAACAGCTCGACCAGGCAAGTGGATGGAGTCGGCGCGAAAGGACCTTATCCCATAGCATTAATTGTTGCGGGGCGGAACTTTGGAGGCCATCACGGCGGCGCATGGCATAAGTTGCATGGGACCCTCAGAGCAAGTGGGCATATCTGGTCCTTTGTAATGATAATTTGTGATAGATATTAGGATGAGCAGATGTCTTCTGTTTGGACCCATATGTAAGTTTTCCTCCTCCTGCCATATATAAGGGGACGAGGAGGAGGATGGAAAGGGGTGAAGACATCCTCGGTAATTCAACTGAGATCCTTCATAACATATACAGGACATAGGAGCTATTATCCTCCGGGAGACCCAAACCTGTATAACTTCTTGTGTTCCCTAGTTCTTCGAACACACACACATCCGATTCTTAAGACACTATTCATGTGCCCATTTTCCACGAAATTATTGTCAGTGATTTACTCCTGACATATATAAACTAACATAATCCAACATCCTGGCAAATAAGGAACATTCCTCTAACATAAATGTACTAGCTGTCGTCTAGAGGGGGTGAATAGACATTTTCTGAAAAATAAAACTTCGTAGCGGATTAACAGAATCTGGATACTCCGGGTTCAATCCGGAACTTCCGGGTTCCAGAAGTTTCGAGTTCAACCTGGATAACCTAATTAGAACACCAAATTGAAAACTAAGAACACCTAAGCAAGTATAGTTTGTTCTAAACGTTACCACAGGTTTTAAAGATTTTCTAGAGGTTTTTCCACCAAATACCTGCAGCCACAAACTCACAAACATATAGATCGGGGTAAATCACCCAAAATACCAACTAAAACATGTATAAACTCGAGAAAGGAAAAGAGACACGAATTTATTTTTCAAAGTTCGGATCCAACGATCCTACATCTCTGTTGATGTGCTTACAAAGAGTCAGGCCTATTTCAACCCTATTTCTCACCAAGCGACCACGAAGATCGAGTTTAAGCTTACTCAAGTGTTCCTTTTCACTTGCGGGGGCAAGGATGACCTTCACAAACTTCTCTGGGCACTCCACAAGCTTAGCTGCTATCCGAGTGGCGTCTAATCGTTTAGGAGCTTCAAGCTCCAAGAGTAACGAACGTGAATCGACGGTTTGATAATGAATGCTCAAGACTTGAATTTGGCTCACTTGCCCTCAATATCTTACTCTCACACCCAACTCTCAAAGCCTTATAAGAATTAAAGCACTAAAGAAGTGAAAAGAGCTATTGAAGGGCTATTAATGCTTTTATCTCAAGGTAGTTTAACAACATATGAAAGGAGGGGGTGTAAGGGTGTTTATACCCTTTCCCCAAAAGCTAGTTGTTACAGACTTTCCTGGTCTAACCTGGATACTCCAGGTTCAACCCGAAACCTCTTGGTTGGCACTTGAATGCGTAATCGAGAACTCCTGAGCAAAACTCAACTTAGAGGGTCTGGATGAAAAATCAGAACCCGGAACATCCGGATCAACCTATAACCTCTAGGTAAAACATTTAGACATTAACCGAGCATCTTTGCTCGGAGCAAAGTCTGGAAACTCTGGCAACCCGAAACATCCAGATCAACCCAGAGCATCCGAGTTAGCTTAAAAACTAAAACCGAGCACCCTTACCGGAGCTAAACTGGGAAACTCCGGTAACCTGGAGTATCCAGGTCAGTCCAAAACATTTGGATACAGACATATACTTATAACTTGGTTAATAGTTGCGGGTTACCAATTGAAAGGCCAATGGAGTTATGAAAGTATCTGATCATCAGGAGCAACAGCTTCCTGCATTCTACTCATTTTGTGCTCACAGTAGCAGCATGCGCTTGTTAATGTTGTCTTGGCGTGATTGTTCTTCAGTTGTTGCAGGCTTGCAGCTCATTGGTCATTGCAGTAGTGACTCTGTACTGGTTACTGCTGAAAGTATCTTTTAGTGGCGATATGGTGCCTTGTAAGTAGATCCTTTTATTTTCGTATCATCGCTTTTTATTTGCAAAGGCTCGTCAGCTCATGATCTATGTACTTACACAGACGAATTATGATTGCCTCTATAATGAAATGGAAGATTTTTCATGTTTCAGGGAAGCAAAAAGTTCTCGAGCTTGCTGTATGCATGTATGCAGTGCACTTCCAGGTATTTTGTGAATGAGCTGGGTTCTTTCTCGCTTCCTTGTCTGTGATCCATGTGAAGTTATCAGTATTCTTGTCATGCTGTCAATTTTGGGTTGAAAATATCGATCTATACTCGCTAAAGTTTACTTGCATTTGCTTATGATGAGTAGGAAGCAAGAACCTCCTTCAATCTGCACATGTGAGACCTAGCAGGCTACCAAGATTAAGAACTAGTTTGTCGTCCATAAGACAGAAGTTAGGGGGCTCTCTCTTGCACACTAAAAAAGAATTGGCATAGTCAAGAAGGGTTCCTTGGAGGGAGTTCTTAGTGTTGAAAAGGTGTTGGGATAAGCATGCATTTAGCCGCTCAACGCATCCTAAATTCGGCGCCAGTTCGTCACCCATGTTCTGCTCATTACATAGGTATATTAAAGAGATGGGAACAAGTCTCGTGTCTGGGGACGAACATTAGCATAGGATTAATATTTGTTTTTTTCTGCTTACAATATTCTTTGTTAATGGAACACTTAAACCAAACTTTGGCACCTACTGTGACGTGCTAGTATATTGCTGAATGCTGATGAACAAACCATAAGTTTCAGTATGAGTTTACTTCTAGCTCTGAAAATAAAAGGTTGTGCAAACTGTTCAGTTTTTAACCTACAATAGCTTTATCTGTCTCATTTTTAGATAACTGAAAAGGCATTCCGGCCTCTGCATCACGGGATGCCGGTAGCAAAGCTTTATCTGTCTCAAATCAGCATGCATTGTTACTTTGAAAAAACATTGGACGAATTGAAAGTTCCATATCAATCTGAAAATTTTGAGACTCAAAGAAAGTATATATTTATATATAGAGAACATACCAAGAACAAGCTCTCTACTGAAGGATAAATTGTGACTCCAGCAGTGCAGCCAAGCCAGGGGCTGCGGACATGAAAGTCGATTGAACCAAAATCCTCACCACAAAGCAAGAAAATGTTGGCTCTAATACCATGTCAAGCTATGAACAGCCTCACTAAGACACTCACAAGCCCAACATGGAAAGAAAAAAAAAAGAAACATAAGAACTGTGAAGCCCTGCTTGCTATTCACATCATATTATCTGAACAGCCTCACTAAGACACTCGCAAGCCCAAAATGGAAAAAAAAAAAAGAAGGAAAAGAAAATAAAAACTGTAAAGCCCTGCTTACTATTCACATCACATTATCATAGGCACGGAAGTTTCTCTAACGTAACTGCAGAATAACGTCATCGCTGACACACGGGACTCACCGAGAGTTGGCACATATGCCAACTACCACACAAGACTTATTGAGAGTTAGCCTATGTGTCAGCGGCTACGTCACGGTATAGTTACGTCAGATAATTTCCTTCATAGAAACCTGATCATCACCCTATTTATACTTCTAGTAAGCTCTATGACTCCCATAACACTACTATGCAGTTAGCAGCTAACCACCCTGATATGAAATGTTTCACTCATCAACGGATAATGGTGATTCCCCTGTCGCTGACAAGTGGGACCGCCTGTCAGCGACTGGGCCGGAGCGCCTTTGTCAGTGCAGCCTCTGCCGCTTGGCTATGAAGCCCGGAGAGCAGTTTGCGGCGGCCATGGGCGTCAGCGGCGGCATCGACATCGCCGCCATCGGCCGCTTCATGCAGGCGTTGCCATTGCCGTAGCCCACAACAGCCGCCGCGTTGGCGCCACCAGCCAGGGGCGCGCCGACGTATCCGGCACGGGCGCCGAGGGGCAACGTGTCAGGGGCGTGCACCGTCGGCGGGTTGCGCCACCTCGGGAGCTGCCCGGCGACAAGCAGGTTCTGCAGCAGGGGCCCCGCCTCCATGACGGCCGCCAGAAGCCTCCCCTTTTGTGGCAGAGGCCTCTTGCTAGCGAGCATATCGAGCACGGCGTCGGCGCTGGCGCCGGGTTGACACTGCCTGGCGGGGGGAGGGGGAGGCGTGGTCGGGCTGAGCTTGCAGCGCTTGTCGGCGGAGGTGACGGGGTCGAAGAAGGGGTCGACGGGGGATGACACGAGGCTGCAGTCGGAGTCGGTGACGCTGGACGTGACGAGCGGCGCCGGCGCAGCAGGGGTGGCGGCGAGGAGGAGGTGCTGCAACTGGTCGCGCGCGTCGTCGCGCTCCTTGGCTACCAGGCGGACGAGGTCGGCGAGCTTGCCGATGCTCTGCTCCTTCTTCTTGAGCTCCTCCTTGGCCGCTTCCAGCTCCAGCGTCGTCGCCACCAGGCTCTGCTTCAGCTCCGCCACGCTCTGCTCCATCAACCATGCAAAATATTGTTACTTTCTTTCACTCTCTTGGGCAAGATTCAAGAATCGGTTCTTGTTAAAAAAATTGAAGTATCATCAAAATTAAAATGGATGGGATTTAGTGAATACTAGAGCTAGTAATTTGGTGAAATTCAATGCAAGCATGAAACAGAAGTGGTTGCGAAACACAAGGTGATGGTTGGACAGGACATGGGTGCATGATCTAGAGAGCAAATGATTTTGATTCCTCCAAATGATTGCATCATACAACCACTACTCGAGTCAGTTGGGACTTGGGAGCCCATGCTCCAAAAACAAAACCTTTTTCTAAGAAAAATACTCACAGCAGAAAGAAAAAAAGAAAAGATCTCTCACAGGGACAAAAGGCAAGACAGCACCATCGTTGTTGAACAGCATCTCTCTACAGTACCAAACTTTTTCGTTGAAAAGAAATGTGAACCAAACCGGACCAAACCAAACTGTGAAGTAGTAAACCAAAAGAGGAGAAGTTTAAAGAAACTAGACACGTCTACTTAAAGCTAATTTTCCACGAGCATCAGCCGAACATGCAAGACCATGAAAGAGAGAGAGAGAGATTAGGGAGGGAGGAAGGAGAAGAAGAGAAGAATTCCACTACGTTTGAGCAAGTGTCAAGACATCTCGAACCCCAAAAGCCCTCCCTATTCGCTGCCTGCCTAACCCCCTTGACCACGGTAATGAACACGTGGACACGCATGGATAGACCCCTGCAATCCTCCAAACAGCAGACACGACAAATTAAGGGACCTGACCAGCCATTGCTGCTGCCATGGCCAAGACATGCAGCAGCAAGAACACTTGTAGAACCACAGCGTTTTCATTTTCTGAGGAAAAGTAGTAGAATCACAGTACTAGCAGGAAGATGCGAAACCAAATTGTGCTTTCTTGACGAAGCGATCGGGTTGGGAGGTTTACCTCTTGGTGGGGCTGCTGCAGATCGTCCTGCATGGACCAGAGGGAGGAGAAGAGCGCCGCGTCCGTGCCGTCCCCAAAGAAGAGAGGGAGGGGATCCATTGCCATTCTCTCTCTCTCTCTCTCTCTCTCTCTCTCTCTCTCTCTCTCTCTCTCTCTCTCTGCTTTTGGGTCGAGGGGGAAGCTCTCAGGGGGAGAGAGAAATATATATAGGAAGGAGGAGAGTGTTTGGTTTTTTGGAAAGGAGATCGATAAATAATAAGGTTATATGGAAAAAGTCCGGGGGAGGGGTGGAAATTAGGGATTAATTATATGGAATGTGCATTCGCCAATGATCTGTTGCCACCCAAATGGAAAACCAATTGCGTTTCAACCACTTTCGTGTCTCTTGGTCTATGCTTAGAGAAATTCTTTGCTTTATTTATTTATTTTTGTTTGCGAAGGAGGTTCATTTGTTTTATGAAGGGTATCTTTGGTTTAATGTTAATTAGCATAGAGCTGACTGTTTTTTTTCAATATGAAGGCTCACACCCACCCAGCAACAGAGATGCTGAGTGAGCGTCTCCGAAGGCAGCCGCTGGGGATCAAACCCGATCAGCTCCTTGGGGGCCAACTCAAGGAACCAAGTAGTTTACTGGCCCCCTCTGACTGCTAGCAATTATACTCCTCTGTCTTCAAAGTGCTGAGTACCTCTAAAGCTTATGTCATACAACAATTTTCTCTTCAGTGAAAGTAAAAAGACAAATCCATATATATATATATATATATATATATATATATATATATATATATATATATCCCTCCAAAAAGATTGAAATGGGCTCAGTTCAAATGTTAATTTGACCGGATTATTAATTCACGGTGCACTCCATCATAGGTCACGAGTGGGTTTAATTTCTCTGGGATGAATTTGCTGTTCCTTCCCATTTAGGTTCCATGCACAATAAATGTCTGGTTGGCACCAATAATTTTTTGTGACTTGCGCTGTAGGGTGGTCGCCAGAGAAAGAATTAATCTCATCGGTTCTCTGAAAATCATTTTCTTCGATTTTTTTATTGAAATTTGTATTTTAATTAGCACTGGTTGATTTATTTATGTTTGCGCTGTTCCCTTTCTTTTTTGAAAGGGAAAAATAAAGTAATCCTTTGGTGCTGTACTGCAAATCCTTAATTAAGCATAAAGTAGTGTGAGCATTGAGGTGCGAGAAACAATGTCTCAATTCTTAAACACGATTTATTTATCTAATTTTTGGCACATCTCAAGCTAGTATACAAAAGTTGCGCGTACTATATGTTAGGTGGATACATATATAATCGGCATCGTCAGTTGAATAAACCAACACAACAGACTCAAATGGTATCTGAAGATAAATTAGTACTGCTAAATATAAATATTTTGTGTTCATGTCCAGGTACGCCCGTCCATGCATGAACCAAATCAAAAAGATGTGTCGTGTCCTCACAGTCGCGAAGCTTGTCTGGACATGCATGCATCCTTAAAAATAAGGGTTCGACACCTCAACATTCACTAGATTACATTGTTGGAGTTCACAATACTATTCAGGGTTTCCTCTTTTTCTTTGAAAAATAAAAAAGTAAAATAGCAGTCAGACTGTCAGAGTATTGATCCTAAATTACTCAAGCTTCTTTTCATGTCAGAGTATTGATCCAAAATTACTCAAATTACTCCTCATCATGCATGATAAGTTGATGAGCTTTGTGGTGGAAGTAGTAGTATAAATGAAGGGCAGAAATTAAAGAAAAATAAACGACAATTAAAAAAACATGGCCAAGGACAATTAGAGAAGCTGTGGATACTCCGAAAGGGAAAACAAAATAGTAGTATAGATAGGGAGGTGTGACTGCAGTTCGATCACGGAGCCAAAGGCAGAGTTGACCTTGGACCGTTTTTCCGCTTTCTCCTGGTCGATACGTTTAGCCAAGACAGCACGCAGCAGGAAGCGAATCAGTGGAAGCAATAAAAAAAAATCTGCTTCTGCTCCTCTCCCTCTTCCTCTACCGCTACTGCTAGAGTACATGTATATGTATGCATGCATGCTTCATGGCGGGGTAGAGAGAGACAAAAATTTGCATGGGAAAAGGCGCCATGTGGTGGACCTTCACCGGCTCGGTTGGTCGGTTAGCGCCGCGCGGCGCCGGCAAGCAAACCATCTCTCTTCGAAAGACTGTTATGTTTGTAAAGGGATTTGTGTTTATTTAGTGCTCTAACGTTTTTTTTTTCTAGTTTTTTAATGAAAAATTCTCAAAGTTATTTTTTTAACTCAATAGTCTCTTATTTCTCCTAAAAATCTTTTTTTTTTAAATTATTAGAGATAAAGAAAAATAAAAGAAATAAAACAGGTAGGTGGATACGAAATGAATGGTTGGAGATGGCCTAACCAACCTCGTCGCTTGTTTGTTTTAAACTCGGGAGAACAGGTTAATACACGGCTCCAATGCGCGCGGAGCCTCAATTTTTCTATTTTGCGTCCGTTCCCGCCACGACGACCTCTAGATGTTCGCTGTCATCTCCTCTCCCTAATCTCAAAGATTCTCTAATCTCAAAGATAAATTGATAAGGATATTAATATGGTTTCTAATATAATATTTTAATTAATAATATATATATATATATATACTATTTCGATCCCTCTAAGGCTCTAACCAGCGTCGGAGCCATTAAATGTTAATGATAAATAGTTATAGACGAATCATGAATTGGAGCTTGATTAAGGAGACGACGGAAGTGCATTGAAACAACATGTCGGTGTGTCAGGAATCGGAGGTCCCTGAGTCCCGAGGTCAGGCCAACCATCCGCCACGTGTCACCATCCTGCGAGGTCCCTCCTACGGGATGAGGAAAATCTAAATTCCGGGAGAAGGTGTTCGGGGCCACAACCTCTGGTCCCCAAGCACCCCAGTTCCCCGATAACCCGCAGAGTCCAAGTACCGGGAAGAAAGTGCTCGGGGAGGTGTCCACTCGCCCCCGAGTACCTTAGTCCACCGATGGTCAGAAGAGCTAAGTACCGGGAGAGAGCGCTCGGGGGGCTACGTACGGCATCCCCCGAGCGCCCGGTTCCCCGAGGGTCAGTACCCCCGAAGGTTCGTGCGAGGGTGCTCGGAAGAGGGCGCTCGGGGTTGCACGTGGTAGCCCTCGAGCACTCGGTTCCCCGAAGGTTCGTGCAAGGGTGCTCGGGAGAGGGCGTTCGGGGTTGCACGTGGCAGCCCTCGAGCACTCGGTTCCCCGAAGGTTCGTGCAAGGGTGCTCGGGAGAGGGCGTTCGGGGTTGCACGTGGCAGCCCCCGAGCACTCGGTTCCCCGAAGGTTCGTGCAAAGGTGCTCGGAAGAGGGCGCTCGGGGTTGCACGTGGCAGCCCCCGAGCACTCGGTTCTCCGAAAGTTCGTGTGAGAGCACCCGGTGCCCCGACGACCCAGAAGAGCCCTCGAGAGGCCCACCGACGAGGTGTCAAATAGTTATAGATAAATCATGAATTGGAGCTTGATTAAGGAGACGACGGAAGTGCATTGAAACAGCCTAAGCACGCGGGCTGGATTGAGATGTATACAAGATGAGCCTAACACACAAACGGATCGAAGTGCAGTGCACATATATATATATAGCTAGGACGGCTCAGTATGTAGCTTCAGCTGTGGCCTCTACTCAGATCGTCCGGTAGTAACTTAATGCACAAAACAAACAAAAAAGGCAAACAGGTAATTTAGTTGGTAGAGCCGTAGAGGGCCATGGGCCATGGCTATATTAAATTTCTTTTTCCGTAACTGCGAGAGTGGAAGAAGAAGACAAGGGCCGTGGGGGACACAAATCCGGAGGGGTCATGTACGTTGGATCTCCCCATGACCCTATCCATCTATCCATCCATCTCTTTCTCTTGGGACTTGTTTGGGCCCTTTGGGTCCCATGCCAATTATGGCCCTCCTACATGCTTTGCTTTTGCATTAGGGTACTGCATTACCAAGAGGAAAAAGACGTTAGTACTATACGTATACTTAGGCCATCCCTAATAAATACTCTATCCGATTACAAAATAGGTTATTTTAGATTTATGCACAAGAATTAAGAAAGTAAATCAAATGATCTTGTTGCCCTTTATTTATTCTGCATTGAAAAAGATAACTCATTCATTGGTAAGAGTGGTATCATTTATTAAACAAAGGTAAAACGGAAACAAAAGATAAACAAATACGTAGAAATTTGAGAACAACTTATATTTAGAGAATAATTGAAGAGGCTAAAACGACCTATATTTGCAATCATAGGGAGTACTATTTTAAAATTTTATTTTTTTAATATTATTATAGTATCTTCTATTTTTTATCTCCAATAACTACCTTATTTTTCTATCTTTTATTTATCTCATCTTTACTTTAAACCTACAATCATTCTAGGAACAATATTAAAAGAAAAGAGAACCATAAAATCTTGTCATGTTACTGTAGCAGTAGAAAAAGGACTGCTGGAGTAAGGTACATGATGCAGTAGGCTCAAATCTAGGCTTAGCACAGGGATGCCATAGGTTTTGAGCGCTCTGCTGTAGTTAGCTTTATGAGATAGTATTTGCTACTAGTTCCTATTTTGCACTTTGTCCCATGTTTTCTTCGAATTCTTTTTTCCCCCTTGTGATCTCGATGTCGAACCACATAAAGCTATATATACTATAAGCTAAGTTGAGTGCTTTGACATTACTATAGGGACGAAGAAAACATGGGGTTCGTCGGGGAACAACACGACCACGGCCATGAATGGTGGCCCTCTTTCCCACGGTTTTAGTATTTTTGTTTCACATCTAAGTTTGTCACGTTATAAATTTATAGGTAATCATTTGATTAACTATTATAATTATAGTAAGTCATATTTTATTGGTATATGTTCTACCACTAGATTCACAGTTATAAAAATAATAACTATATTCATAATTTAAAATAATTTCATACTATATATTTTGTAAGTTCGTAATTATATAATTAGTTCACAGTTTAATCATAAATATATTTTTAATTAATTTATAAAAATATCTATTATATAAAAATGATATAGCTAGATTCATAATTTAAAATAATTTCACACTATATAATTTTTATATCTATAAATGATATATTTTATAAAAAGTTCTAATCAAAATTCAACTTTAAAAATCGAATAAAAAATCCGTCTCCTATTTCTAAACAGAGAGTACCATACATGTCCTCATGTATCTACTACATGTACTATAAAATCGAATAAGTAGTGGACGAGTAGTTCATCCCGACAAAATCGCTTTTTTTTTTATCCCAAGACGACGGCCCTTAATTAAAACTCACATAATTTCCTTTCAGAGATGTTTGTGAGAAGAAAAAATCAAAGACGTCTACGTGGGCCCGCCCGCGCGCGGCACCCGACGCGGTTGTCGTATTCCGCTCCTCCCGCACATGGCCCCATGTGTGGCGCCTCATCGTTCTGGCGTACCATTGGCCCACGTGTCACGCGCTCGTACACGTGCCTGGGCCCTGGGGGCCCTGGTCACCACGTACGTGTCACGGTCGCCGCCGTTGGAGAACGGCGCGCCGGCCGGCGGAGGATCACCACCACCACCTGCGCGAGCATGCGCTATTTTGCACATCAAAGAGTGAAAAGTATATTCTTTTGGAACGAAGAAAATAGATTTTATACACCATACTGCTTCGCAGCAAGTGGAGCTCATGAGCTACCAACAATTTTTTAGTATGGATGAGAAGAGGAAAAGACAGGAGAAGAGGAAGATGAACAGGAGAAAAGAGGAAAAGACAGGAGAAGAGGAAGATGAATAGGAGAAAAGAGGAAAATATGGGTGGTCCGCTTCTGCTTGGCTCCTATGCATTCGTCACTTACTACAAGAGTTAATACCTGGGAATAAAGTACTTCTCCTGATTTCAAATATTCTTGTGTTCCAAACAAGACGTTAAGCATATATGGTAGTGCATGCGATAAGATGATTTAATTAGACTACTTTGAGAGAGAGAGAGAGGCTACATGTGAAGAACCGGGCCGCGTCGGTAAGAGCAACTCCAGTAGCATGGCTAAATGGTTCGCTATCGTCATGTTCAGCTTGAAGTCCGAAAATGAGTGCTCCAGCATAATCGCTATATGGTTAGTTATCTCTGTAGATGCGCCATCCCGCCTCGCTCTCTCAACAAATATAGCCAGTCTATTCGACTGGTCATCCGCTCTATAATTTCGATTGGAGCGAAATGCTAGCTAGCTTGCTATGTATGTACGTGTATATTTATTTTTTCATTTTATTTCCTAATTCTGATGGATGAACTTGTAAAGTTCCAAAAATCGTACGGATTTTTTTCTCATAGAATAAATAACGGAGAGCCTATTTTAATTGGTTCTAACTAAAAATCTCTTACAAATTTTAATAAAAATTTCCCAAATTTGACTATTTTTTACTTTGCTTGAATTTATAGGGCATAAATTTAATTCTCAAAAATCAGAAAAAAATCATGGATATTCATCTAAGCTGATGTAATAATTTCTAAAATTATTGACAACTCTAAGTTACATATGAATCATATGTGTTATGGATCATAGATGGGTCATTGAAATATTGCGAAAATATAAGATACATGAATCGGATATATTATTATAACTACAACATACTACTCTCTTCTATAACGTAGTCACAAGTGCTCAACTAGATTATCTTGAAGCTAAGAGTGAATATCTTGGGATCTAATGGATCTAAGATTTTGAATGACCTATATCAGTTCAGGCGTAGACTCATGAGAAAGTATTACTTCTTCTCCCATTCCATGGTAATGAAAGTCATATTTTTCTGCCGTCACATCTTTAACAATCAAATTATGTATGATGATACATGCTGTCATGATGTTATCGAGTGTTTGTTGATCCTAAAACCGAGCTAGTTCTCAAACAATAGCAAAACGAGTTTGTAGAACTCTAAATGCTCGCTTCACATCCTTCCTAGCTGCTTCTTGAGCTTGGTTGAAATATGTTTTCTTATTCTCTTGAGGAGATGAAATTGACTTCACAAATATTACCCATATAGGATAAATGTCATCTGCGGTAATATTCTATTGTATAGTTATGGTCGTTGATGGTATAATTCACTTGTGGAGCTTGACCTTCAGCTAGCTTTGCAACGAGTGGGGAACGATCAAGGATATTGATATCATTGTGAGACCGTGGTAATCCAAAGAAAGCATGCCTAATTCAAAATAGTGTGAAGCAACATCTTCAAGAATAATTGTAGGCTCGTGCAATGGTCAGTATACATACCATGCCATGCCAAAGGATATTTTTTTCACTTCCAATGCATACAATCTATGCTACCTAGCACTCCAAAGAAACCTTTTTGCTCTCCAATGGTAAGTAATCTAGATGTATCATTCTTATTTGGAGATATCAGATACTCACCTCTGAAGATTTCAATAATAGTTTTGATAAATCTTTTAAGACTCTCCATATCAGTACTTTCTCTAATACGAACATAATTATTCGTAGCATCCGCTAGTATTGTATAAGCTAGCTGAAGTAAAGCTACAGTAATCTTCTGCAAAGGAGATAATCCAAGTTGTCCAGCTGTATTTCTTCTCTACACAAAATAGGGGCCATGTTCTTCTACTGCTTGTGCAATGCGCAAAAACAGAGACTGTGATATTCTAAACTTGCAGTGAAAAGAAAAATGAGTACATGAGGTTCAGCAAACAAGGTGAAGAAAACTAAATGGACAGATTGCAAACCTACGATGGAAGAACGTTGAGTCGTAGGTTGGATTATTTGAAAAATAATTTTGGTATAGTCTTGCATGCACTCCAACTCTATCGTGTTGAAGTTCCTGCCATCCAGGCATGGAACCTCCATGGCGTCGAGTGTTACCGAGCTAGTGTTGTCGGCGGGCTAGCTGCCTTGCAATAAGAAGTATTTCATCGTCTTCATCATCATCATCCGATGACCATGAATCCAACACACATTGCATGACTAATCCACGACGACTCATTTCTGAACCGATGTAGGAGTAGCAGAGAGGAGGAGGAAGAATGATGTGAAGGAGGAGCAACCAGATGGTTGCATATATATAGAGTGGAGATATAGCCGTTGAAAAAGCGTTTGAAAAAACTAGCCATTAAAATATAGTCGTTGAACAAAATAGCCATTGAAATATAACCATTAAACAAAATAGCCATTGTAAGAAACAACCGTTGCATATAAAATACAATATATGAGATATAAAAAGTGAGATTTGACTAATCTGTTGGTGTGTATAAAAATATGGAGGGAGGATTTTTTTTTAGAGTGAATAGCTAAGTAGAGATATGACCAGTCAAATTTGACTGGTATGCTGGAGTTGCTCTAATAAAAGGTATACAAGCATGCATCTTTGCCCAAGTATAATTAATTAGGTTAAACAGGAGATCGACGCATGTCATGAAGATTGGGCCGGCTACCTGCTAATCATTACTAATTAGTTGCACAAGATTTTGTTTTATACTAGTACATACGTGACTTGGACCGTACAAACTACTTCTATATAAATATTTGCATATATGCTCCAGGTAGTTGGATTTTACAATTAGGTACACAGCATAGAAATATGATATTTGAAAAGGGTGGGGGGGGGGGGTATAAACTCTGTACATTAACAACGAAGAGGTAAGTATCTATATATTGTCAACCACTAGTGCAAAGGTTCCTTAATCCCAATTCAATTTTCTTAGAAGAAGGAAGTACAACTTTTTATCTCTATTTTAGCACAACGTCAAAACATCAAAGAAATATATATATATATATATACAACTATTTTATAAAGATAAGCACCTATATCGAGTCTGAAACTCGAACACGGATGGAAAGGTTCGACACAAGGACCCTAACCAGCTGACTTGTACTCACTTCAAAATCACAATTCAGTTAAGGCTTAATCTGGAGTTACTCTATCTACGGAATAAAAATTCACAATATGTACAAATTACGATTTCAAATTTTTTAAATAATATTATTTTATTAGAAAATTATAAAAATAATAGCTAAATTCAAAAAACTATAAGAATATGTACCTGTAGGCACACGGAATACTGACAAAGGACCTGTCAGTATTTCGCATGTCGGCAGGCTATATGGCACTGGGTTCGAGGGCCTGTTTACATGCGGAATGCGGACCAAAGGCTTGTCGACATTTCGCATGCCGACAGGCATCTGGGTAGACACCGACAAGGGTATCACGGTAGCGGATAGCCGACAGGGCTGTCAGCAAACGGAATGCCGACATGCCTGCCTATAAGACCACAGTTACCGAGATCTCTTGTACCTCCTGTATCAGTCCTTAGATTACGTAGCTGATACGCACAATATAACAGTTGTAATATCACAATCAAACTTCGTATGCAAATAGTAAGGTTCTGGGTACAAAAGGCTTAAAATCCATACCGAATATTACAAGACTGGCCTAGCGGCCATCAAAACATATAACGGAAGCAAAAGCCCAAGCCACAAGTAGCGAGGGTGCGAACGCGACTTCAGAGATTACTTTTCATCCCCGGCTTCACCTCCGGCAAAGTCGACATTGGCTTCTTCATCTGAATGACAGCAAGAGTGAGTACAGAAGGTACTCAGCAAGCCCCTATTATCACATCTGGTATACCTCTAGTACCACATAACTTCTGACGGATTGAGCTAGTAACTTCATCACACGGACATCTAGTCCACACACTCACTCATCAAGACGCACACACTCGAAGTCTAGTCAAAAAGGTTATACCTTTGCATGTCCATGACCATGGACACGGCTATTCGAATAGATTTACACTCTGCAGAGGTTGTACAGTTTTACCCACGCGATATGCTCAGCCTCCAACCGTAGCTAGCGGAGGAGAGAATCATACCGAGACTCTCCAACACCTTTCCTGCCGGACTTTTCCACGAGACACGTCAAGTCCCAGAGCTGCATGTTCCGAAGGCCAGTATCCCTTTTTAAGCCTAAGCCGGTCCCTAAAACCTTCAAACAGCGGGACATATGGACCCTTGACTGCTCGTTGCTCTCAGCCTCCTGGTATAATGCCCAACTCAGTCTGGTGAAAAAAGTCAAGTCATGCCCATACAAGACACATGGTTGTACAGGATCGCTAAGGCATGGCTGCGAAATAACTCGATCCTTAAATGACCAGGCCAGAAATCTTCGGGCAATGAATACCATCATGTAACTCAAGCCCGCAAGAGCATCCTCTCTGGAGGACCACTCTACCTGCCCACGCCAAAAAAGTTTTCACCCATTTTTCGAAGGTCAACCCGGAATAGTGTTTTCAGTATTTTTCAATTAATATTTTCTTGCATATCTTTTGTTAGAATTGAATAATTTTTGTCACCCTAGGATTGTAACTTTCACACTTATTTAGGGTGATTGTGTACTAGTTGAGCCTGGCATATTTAGGTTTTTCGCTTATGAAAAAATCCGTTAGTTTATATTCCGCTGCAAGTTTAGTCCAACGGTAAAGGGGACGAATTTTTAGAAAAACGCCTATTCACCCCCCTCTAGGCAACATCATTGTCCTTTCATTTATAGCCTCAAACCCGTGCACTAGTCGTTAACCCAACGACTCTGATAAGGTGTTAACACCGGATGATCTGGTGAGAATAGTAGTACTAACACCGGACCATCCGGTGAGTACACTATCACAAACTAGCCGTTGGAACCCCACTCAAACCACTGTAAACACCGGACACTCCGGTGTAAACTACAACATCATCTGCGGATATTCCGGTGAGTATACCTTAGCCATCCGAGCCAACATCTTCTCTGTGTAAATTGCTCAGGTGCCTTCTCCTGTGCTTATCAATCTATCACCGGACTATCAGGTGAGCAATCCTCATCCATCCAAGCCAAATGCAACCCTCTCTGGAAAATATACTCCGGTGTACACATGACTTCAACACCAAACCATCCGATAGCTTGAGCTTTGCCTGCCTCTTTGTATTGTTTATTATTCACGTATTTGTCTATTGTACTCTTGCTTCATCACCGAACTATCTGATGCCTTCAACATCTTTTGCCCATAACCAAATGCTCCGGTGTGTATTGCTTGTCGAACCTCGGATCATCCGGTCAGTTGATCTTCAACTTCAACTCTTGAAATTGCCTCTACTGAAATTGCTCCGATGCTTCTGCCCATTTGACATCGACCATCCGGTGAGGCAAAATTACCTCTATCTATATGCACTGTTCATTGTCTGATGTGTGAAACACATTCAACACCGGACCATCCGGTGAGAACAAAACTCCTGTGACTTCTCTAATTTAACCAAACCTTGTCCCGATTGTGGTGGCTTCTTCATGTATTACATTCATGGGACCTACTAACATATATTCTTTACAAATATGTTAGTCTCATTAACTATATTGTTATTAATCATCAAAATCCCAAATGCTCTAATAGGATCATTTTCCTTACGGTCTCCTTTTATATAATCCCTCCTTTCTTGTTTATTTGACAATTTTGATTAGAAAGTTATTTGCAAATACTTGGAAATGACTATATCCAATGTAGAATTTCCAATTTTACCGCTGACCCCATATGACAGCACGGCCCACATCTATGAATTTTTTATAGTAATGTTGCAGTTCTTTCAGCCACAAATTTTTACCCAGACAGCTTCCTCTCACCAAGACTCGCACCATCTTCCTCTAAAAAAGCAATCCTACTTTTGCACCAACGCCTCGACGAGCCGCGATGTCAGCAATTGATGTTTCGCCTACTATGAGCACCGTCTGTTATCCATCACCTCGAGCTGTAATGACAGCACAAAGAAGCACCACATGCAGCTTCCTTGCAAGGAACCACTACAGTGCTACCTCGGCGACCTGAAGCCGCATCTATTCACCACCGCCCTCAGTGCAATCTACCGGCCGCCGCGCTGCGAGTGCCATGCAGTCCCAGCATGGTCTGAAGTCAGTGGCGGAGCCAGGTTTGAGTGGAAGGGGGGGCTGATCTCCTTCTTCCTCCTCCAGCCCTCCTCCTTCCTCCTCCAGCCCCCCTTCTTTCTTCCTCTCCTCCTCAGAGGCAGCACAGCGTAGGGGGGGCTTGAGCCCCCATAGCCCCCCCGGTAGATCCGCCACTGTCTGAAGTGTCACCTCTCACCGGTCGAGGTGTTGTGGATGTGTTATGCCATCAGTTACGTCATTTTGCTTGTCAGTGCAGCTGGTGTGTTTGGCAAAATGACTGAGTGTCCCGTTGTCGTGCCTTGACTGGGGTGCTCCGCCTCCGCAGTTTGCTTTGGAACTAGTTTCGGATCAAACACACAACTTCTTGCTGGGGATCGAGGTTCAAATCGAAGTCCCACAAAATCCGTTGGCTACAATCTTGACTTGGGGGATAGATTAATAAGTCCTCACTCCTTGCTTGCTCCCTCTCGGTTTCTTCAGGATATATGTTCAGTTCAAAGAGCACCATAGATGAGAAAGGAAGGCCAGAAGGAGTTGCCATGACTGAGAGGTTCAAAAACTATTTGTACAAATCTGATTTATACATACTCTTTTTTACAGATGGTTTAAAAAATTATCCTACACGAGATTTTTGAACCGTCTATATAAATTATTTTTCTACTGGTGCCAGTAAAGCGAGCCAAGCCACAGTCTCTAAAATTTGAATATTCTGCCAAAACTCACGCACTCAGAAGGAGTTGCTGACGTTTACTGAACCACACTAGCAGAGGTATTTTGGTCATAATGTTAAAAATAAATGATTGTCTAAGTATGTGTGCTAGAGTCACTTTGTCAAATAAACAAAAACGGAGGGAGTATATAGCTACTTGCATGCGTGATGGAGCTCAATCCCATGCATGTGCGTGCATAACCCTTCCATTCTCTTTTTTTCGAATGAAAAGAGAGCTTTACATAACCCTTGCATTCAACTTCACTGTATTCAAATTTTGCCAAATGGAGTCGAGATCATGCAACGACCAAAATGAAGGTGTGTGTGTATATATATAGGGCTATCTCCTTAGGCTGTGACTTGAGCTTGTGGCCAGTTTCAAACAAGTGTTAGTTGCTCCTAGTCGTCGTAGATGATGCATCCCTAATTATATTAACGCAGGCGCATGCATGCATCTGGTGCTTGCATTGCATGGTGTTCCTCCTGACCTAGACCAGGGGCAATGCACGTCGCCATCCAGCCGCGCATAGCTACATCGAGGACGGCCGGGGAAATTCAAACCTAGCTATTTATTTTATTTGCACTTTATTACTACTTTTTTCCTTTGTTTCTTGTAAATAAAGTGATCGTGTTTTTCTTTTCTTGTAAAGGTGTGCCCTTTTTCTTCTTCCGAGCTCACTCAAATGTTTTCTCTGTCCATCTATGAATTTCGTATATACTATATTTTTTACTAGGTAAACATTGCCCAAATAGATTTAGAACCTGTTTATTTTAGTTTTAGATTATAAGAATCAGTATAGTATGTAGCATCTGTGAAAACTTATTTCTAACAGATTTTGAATTATGGAATTCATATTATAATTTAGCTTGTGGATTGTGGGTATCAACTTTTATATTATAATCGTTTGTTTTTGTTTTGTTTTTTTTTAGGTTAGAATCCCTAATAAGAATAAAAACAAACATGACCCTTAGTAGAAATACGTTGGAATCAGTTTTTATATTATTATGATCACATCATAGTGTGTGACTGGTGTAGGTATATCCATCCATGATCTATGCATCATATCTGTCCATTATTGTTCTTGCTGCTTGAGACCCAAGTGATCGATAGAAGATAAGCAGGACCAGGGAGGAACGCATATAAGCCATATGTCTAATTTATTTATTTTTTTCTGGATAAGGGTCACGTCGACTATATCTGAATCATTTATTCGTTTCTCCATCTGATCCATCTCCTGCACGTCCCCTTGTCTGCTCAAAATACCTCAGGACCACCGTACAGCTTAGCTAACCAATTCTTCGGGTTATCCCTGCATGCATGGATATATATATATTATATCGATTGCTACGTATATCCCTGCATGCATGGATATTAATATAATTAAATATATTTGATTTATGTGCACATGCATTTATCCTGCATGCATACGTCTCCTGTTGCCATTTGTCGCTTGCTTACACTGCGTGAAGTCATATATTCGTGAGTAAATTGACAAATTTATAACTATTTTTACTTTTTAACGTAAAATTATAATTTTTAGATTTTTTTTTGCCTAATCACATCCATCAGTCACACATTACTCGTTTTCCTATTATACTAAAAATGAGTGGCTGACGAGTGAAACCAGATCACAGAGTTATAGTTATGTGTTACTAAGGCTACAAGTAGTGGTAAATAGATATTTCAGAAGTTATAGTTTTACGTTACAAAGAGATAAATAGATGTAGATTTGTGAAATTTTCAATAGGTCATAGTTGAGGGTTTTATATATCCTGGAATTTATTCAGAAATTTGCTTCTTTAAGTTTGTGATTATATATGCAGAAACTCTTGTAGGTCGATGGACTCGCTGGTCAACCGGCGAACAGGTATATATTTTCCAAGGAGAGAGTGAGATATATGATGACAAATATACGAGTTGTGATGAAATTTGTTAAAGTTTCATGTCAGCTGACGGGACAAGTCGAGTACCGTGAATTTTCGGTGCAATTGCAGAGGCATGCAATAAGTACGATAATACAGAGAGATTTTGATCGCTGCTCCGCTGCAAAGAATAACCGAATGAGTGAACGACCAATATGCTGTGTTTCATGTATGACTTTTGGAGTTTGCTACTCGTTCCGTCTCTGCAATAATAAACAATATACGCTTGTGGTGACTTCAGTGACTTCAGCATACGCTAGTGTTCCTCAACCTATAAGAGCTCTGCATCTCTCATCTTCAACATAAGCTGTGTAAGTATATGTGTAGTAGTATGAACTTGTGTGCTTGCGTGCGGGTTGTGTTGGTGTTTCTTTTCTTTTCTTTGAGAAGGGTAATGGTGTTTTAGAAAAACAATACACGATGGTCCTGCTACGTACTCCATTTAGGGATGAAAATGAACAGGAACGATCGGAAAAACCCTATAACCGTTTTTATTTTCATATTTTCTCTCGAAAACGGGAAAGCCGGAAACGGGTACGAACTTGAGAATATCGGGATATAAAAAACGAACCAATCCGAACATAAATATGCGGGTATCAGTCAGGAACCGATAATTTAAAATGAGAACACCGATCCGTAGAACAATGATTTTAAACATCAGCGCGACACATAATTAATTCACACCAACAAAAGTAATTTATATTATACACAGATGAACCACGTAATGACATAAGTATCAATTAAAAAACAACTACCATGTCATAACTTGATTACTCGATATAACATACAATCACACAAAGACTAGGATTAGATGTGGTACAAGAGCTTGAACAACATCGATAGGTCAGTAGCCAACTGAGACTAGACCACTGAGATCTGGTTGAACTTTGGGATAGGGGTTATGTTTGGACTGGCCGGCCGGACTTGGCATGTGGACTACATTGTGATTTGTGAAGTTTGATCTCAATTAGAAAAACGGGAAATTCTAGATTAAAAATGAAAAATCTAAAAACGGTCGGAAAAACACCGTAACTGTTTTCATTTTCACATTTTCTCTCGAAAACGGAATAAAAAACGAATAAGAAAATATAGAAAACGGATCGGAACGGAACGGAATTTATCCCGTCCGTTTTCATCCCTAACTCCATTCTTCAGTACGCACGGCGGGTTGGCATCCAAGAATGGGCTATGGCCAGGTAAGGCTGGGCCTGAATTCTCTATGGGCCGATTGCCTGCTGTGGCAGGCATGACTTAGCAGTCGGGCCTACAGACCACAGCAATTGGCCGGGTCAACGTGCAACGACCTGTTCGGCGAGTCAGTCAGAAGCTGTAGCCGTCGCTCAAAAGTGTCACACTGCTGCTGGTGTAACTGTAAGTAAGGTTTAGTAAATAATGAAGTAGATAGATTGTTAACCTTAATTTCGTGTCATCCTTTCGGTAACAAGAAAGCGTAAAAAATTAAATAATAACTCACAAGCGGAGAAAATAATAATATATAGCGAACTCTATTAGTGGTAACGTCCGGATGGCTGGTGATGTACCCCTTCAGGATATAGTTTTTTGTATGGTTGTTTGTCGTACAATGGGTTTTTGTTGGTTTTTCTCATCTAATAAATCGTGATATTGTGTGGTTTTTTAGACTGAAATTAATGATTAGAGGGGGTGAACATACGTCTCAACAAATTTCTTTCAAAACTGATGACTTTTTTCTATTTGATCACCTAACGCACCTCAAAGCTTCAGTGAAAACAAAAACACTAGAGGGACTATTTAAAAAGGGATTAAAAAGGGAGGTTTCAAAGCAACATGACTCCATAAATAATATATGACTCATAGGTTCCATTCAAAATTATGTCATATGTCTTTTGCACAAAAACTTACAATTTTGAATCAACACGAGCTACTTAGGGAAAAAAAACTCCCAAGTTGATAGAATAAAGACAAAAAATTCAATACCCACTTATACACATATGTGTGCGAATTTTATGCATCTAACAACAAAAAGAGAATGATTTCACAATATGTTGAAATTTTAGCCAAAAAATCAAAACGAAAATCGCATCAAAAAGAAAAAACTTACAACAAAATACGGAGCCAATAGAAAGAGACTAGAAGGAGATGAACTCGAGCACGGAAGAAAACTTACACTTCATTTCAACAAAATAGAAGCCCTATTTTAGACATACTACAAAGTATTTTTCTTTCACAAAAACTCTAACCTATTACAAAAGCTAAGACTATCATCTCATCTCATCTAAAACCCCAGCTCAGACCTTTCTTATAGTCCTACCCCTCTATTTATGAGCCTAGAGAGGTAGCTTAGCTCTTACGATTACTTATTCTCAAAATGCCACTTACTTACTATGGTCTCCTACTTACCACTGAGGTATTTTGGTCTATTTTTTGCTTCGTCTATCGAACGACCATGACACCTTTACGACTTAGCTTTGTATTGACGCTAGCTCCATAATGATGCCATGTGCATTTCACCCCTCCACGGTTTTAAGGCCAAACCGCGAAACTGTCTCGCACGCTACTCAAAATGTGACTCACAACTGCTTGCTTTGACCTCAAGCAAGCGTCCCGATGTCAGCGCGTGTACTCCATCTTGCGATCTTTACCACCGCCAAGTCTCTCCCGCTCCTGATCTCTCGGGCCACCTTGCCACTTGCACTGTCATCCTCTTCGTTTGACTTTGTCAACACGCTGTCTTCACCATTCCTTTCAAGCTTTGTTTCACCTCCATGTGCACAACTAGGATCACCCTCGACTCTGCCCGGCCTCCTCGATCGTCTGACATCGAGCACCTCGCTTGGCCCCTATCATCCCGTCGTTGGCCACCAAGTTACATCTATCACATACACAAACAAGCAGACATGTATCTCCAACACCATGTAAACTTATCAAAAGTTGGTTCAAATCAAATCCCTATTGAAAAAGACAGTGACACTGGATGTTTTGGTGTGTACAGTCTCTTAATACCGGACCATCCGGTGAGTACAATAATTTCTTCTCTAGAAACCTCTTAGAAAACCCTCCGGTGAGTACAAGGTCCATCACCGAATCATCCGGTGAATATAACTGCATCATACCTTATTTTACAACATCTTTGTTAAATGGTCCGGTGAAGCCTCTGGTGCTCACACAGCTCATCATCGGACTGTCCGGTGTGCATCTTCTCTCTGGCACCAAAAACAGACTTCTTTGAAAACTGTCTAGTGTTCACATCCCCTGAACACCGGACCGTCCTGTGCAACATTCAAATTTTGCTATCAAAGAAAGAATATTCCAGCGTGCACTACCTCTGATCACCAGACTATTCGGTGTGTGTAATTTTCTACACACTAGACCATCCAGTGAGTACAATTTTCCTGGAATAAGAGATAAAAACATAAACACTATTTTCTTTTCACTTTAGGTCAGACACGATTATATTTGCAACATATAGACATACTCAAGCAATTCCAAATCATCAAACCAAATCTACAAACTTGTCAATCACTCATCACATATATAAACCAAGACACATTTCAACTTGGTTTCTCAATCTCCCCCTTAATGAGTGCATTGACAACCTCACAAAGAATAAAGAATGGTTTGAAGAAAGTACAAGAAGTTCATCCCAGTGACCAAAAACTCAAAAATAGCAAAACATGTCACTTGGCATAAGAAAGATTGCAAAAGCTCGAGAATAGAAGAGTGGCAAGCCAAAAAAACCTCAAAAGCTCAAACGTGTATGCTCCATGCTCTCCCTTGATGAATGTACAAATTTCATTATGAATTTCCTCCTCCTTTCATTATGGAAGATTCTTCTTTGTGAATTAATACATATTTTCTCTCACTTTATCAATGCAAACATCAAGGATAAAAGCATTATACAATACATGAACATGAAATTCTAATGAGCTTTTACAAGTATACTACAAAGCATTTGCAAATGCTAGAAGTGCCAAATGGCTATGAACAGTAGAATATGGAGCTCACAAATGCACAAAGGCCCAAAAAGAGAGAGACACAAGGACATGAAGCTATACAAGCTAAACCCGAAGAATTGGTTAGCGTATTTAATTTTACATAGTCGAATCATGTTCAAAGTAACCACTACATAAGCATCCACTCATGTAGAGGCAATACTGGCATTAAAAACTAGCAAACTTAAATCTCAAACTAGGCAAAGAAGCATTTATAATAATAGGCTTTGCAAACACTTACATATGAAACCAAGACTTAGTTAGATCCAAATTGTAATATTGAAGCATATTTCTTTATTTTTCTTTTTATCCTCAAGTTGCCTCTTATACAAGCAAAGTATCGCGCGATTGTGTACAGTAAATACCTCGAGGCTTCAAGATAACTGTATTGGATTATATTTTAGTACAAGAAACTTTATTTCTCAACATTATTCAAATTTACACAAATTATCAAGTTTTCACATGATCAAGTCAAGTAGTGCCTTTGCGATACAAGGAACGCATGTTCTTCCAAGGTTCTTTCATGAGCTAAGCATTTGACAAAAACATAAAATATATTGTAATGTTCTCCAATCCACTATATTAAACCAAAAAGCCTAGAACAAGATATTCATCAAACTAGCCTTAACACAGGTATTGACTAAGTCAAAGCAATTACGAACATGATGATCAAGAATATAGCATTTCATAGTCTATATGATTCATAAAATTACCAAAATTCATCTTTAAAAAAGCTAACTTTCTTGAAATACTTCATGTCAAAGCCTCAAAATGAGCATCAGATTAAAAACTTGTTCCACCCAACTACTCAACTTAGTCCAAATTCAAGTCTAGTAAAAGAAAATGCTAAAGATATATAAGTCAAAGCTCAACTACTATGATTATTTTACAACATAATATACAATACAAATGCAACAAAAGTAAATTAGAGTATATACAAGAACAACTCCTCCTCGCACAATGCCATACGGATAGCACACTCCAAGCACACCCCTTAAATAGACAAATCTGATTGCATCAAGAGGCTTGGTAAAGGTATTAGTTAGTTGGTATTGGGTGTCTATGTAGATCAACTCAATGTCTCCTTTCTCATTATGATCTCTCAAAAAGTGGAGTCTCACACTTATATGTTTGGTTCTGAAGTGTTGGACTATGTTATTTGCAAGGCTTATAGCACTGGTGTTGTCACACAAAATTAGTACACTCTTAAAAACTAACCCATAGCCCCTCAAGGTAGCATCCATCTACAAAATTCGTGAGCAACAGCTAGTAGAAGCTACATATTTAGCTTCAAAAGTAGACTGCACAACGCTAGACTGCTTCTGAGAACACTAATACACAAGAGAAGTACCCAATAAATGACAAGTACTTGAGTTACTCTTACTGTCAATTCTACAACCAACAAAATCCGCATCCAAAATACCTCGAAGAGAAAGAGAAGAAGATGCAGAAAACTAAAGACCATACTCGAGAGTGTGCTTGAGGTACCTTAAAATACGTTTCACTGCTTGACGGTGAGACATCCTCGGAGATTCCTGAAAGTGAGCACACAAACAAACGACAAAGTGAATATCAGGTATTGTCACCGTCAGGTACATGAGGGAGCCAATCATACTCATGTACTCTCGTTGGTCCACCTTCCCTCTATCTTCATCCAGATCAAGCACGTCGAGGTAGCTATCGATGTCGTCAAGGGCTTTGCATTGCTCATGTCAAACTTCTTCAGCAAGTTCTTGGTGTACTTCGTCTGATGGACGAATGTATCTTGCTTGCATTGTTTGATTTGTAGCCTAAGAAAGAAATTGAACTCTCTCATCATCAACATCTCAAATTATTTGCTCATAGTTTCTGCAAACTTAGCCACAAGTGCATGAGAAGAGCCACAAAAATGATATCATCCACGTAAATATGAATAAGTAGGAAATCATTAGTGAACAAAGGTTTATCTACTGATCCCATCTCATACCCATGCTTTAGCAAGAAAGACTTAAGCCTATTATATCAAACCCTAGGTGCTTGCTTGAGCCCATACAAGGTTTTCTGAAGCTTGTATACTCTATTTGGGGTGCTCAAAATTTGGGGTTTGCTTTCGTCTATGAAACCATTTAGAAAAACACTTTTGACATCCATTTGATACAACCTGAACCCTTTGGATGCTGCAAATGCAAGGAGGATTATAATGGCTTCTAGCCTAGCTGCCGGTGCAAAGGTCTCTCCAAAGTTTATCTTCTCTATTTTAGTGAAACCTTGAGCCCCAAGTCTAGCCTTGTTTCTCACTACAGACCCATCCTCCCCCTATTTGTTTTTGAAAATCCATTTTGTGTCTATGGTGTTAATATTAGGGGGTAGCTCTATAAGAACCCAAACTTGGTTTCTCTCAAAGTTTTCTAATTCCTCGTGTATGACATTGACCTAATTTGAATCAAATAAAACATGTCCAGCATCATGGACTCAAAGGAATCAATGAATGCAGAATCAGTAAAGTAGCATGAGAAGTGGATTTAGACCACGTTAACATTTCATTGATGTCGCCGATCATCATCTGTGGAGGGTGTTACCGCTGAATGTGTTGAGGAGCTTCACGCTGTGAGATGATCTCCTCCTCAAACACTACTGGTACAGGTTCGAAAGCAAATAAAGTGAAAGTAGAGGCTGCAAGACCCTCTACGGTGTAGAAGAGGCAGGAACTAGCTTAGGAGAAAGTGTGGTATTAGGAAGTAGTGGATCATCCTTGTCATCCACGAGAGCTGGAAGGTCGTCATCTACAAAGATGCTTTCGCTCATCTCCTAGTCACCTGCACACTCAAGAACAGGACTAACACACGGGGTTATTTCATCAAAGGTCACATCATAGGACTTCATGATGGTATTAATGTCAAGATTAAAGACTCTGTAAGAATAATCATGAAAAGAGTACCTAAAGAAAATCCCATCGAAAGAACCTTGAGCAACCTTAAAGCTAAGCTTCGAAAATATGAAAACACTTCATCCTTGCTCGCAAGAAAAAATACCCAAGAGTAGCGAGAGAAGTCATCAACAATGACAAGAACATACCACTTCTCACCCGCCGAACAAACCCTGAAAGGACCAACAATATCCATATAGAGAAGTTCCCCCAGTCGTTTAGTCATCACCTTAATTGGTAGGTGAGAGACAGTAACCATCTTGCCATGTCGATAAGGAGCACAAACAAGATTTTTCTCAAAGTTAAACTTGAGCAATCCTCGGATCAAGACTAAGGCAATCAAACGAGTAAACAAATCAAAGCTCATATGTCCTAGCCTCTTATGCCACATCCAAACCTTAGAAGAAGGTTGGGCAATCAAACAATAAGAAGAACTAAGTGACTCGAAAAAATCAGCTCCAAAAACTCTCCTAAATCTGGAAATCCAGCAAATCAAAACGTCTAAAGAATCAAGAACACGAGAAGTATCGCATTTGAAACACACTTTTAAGTCCTCATTCAGCAAATGAGATACAAAAAGCAGATTGTATCCCAGATGCTCTACCAAAGTCACATCTTTGAGCATTCATCCTTACCATACATTTAGCTTTCACTTTTCCTTTCCGATTAACCCCAAATGTGATGTACTCATGCCACTTCATCGGGATGAGGATGAAGAACCATGTGCATCTCCGGTCATATGGCGTGAACAACCAGAGTCAATGAGACACTTGTTCTCCAGGCCTCCACCTGTCATCTCAGAGGAATCGACCTCAGGGTCACTATCGTTGTTGTTGTCATCCGCCATAAAGCAGAGGCTGGTGAAGTCCTTGTTCTTCTTCTTCTTGTCCTTCACTGATATCTCCTCCTCCTCAGAGCTCTTCTCCTCAGCTCCCCAGATGTCAACCACGTAGCTCGCGCCTGCTGATGCTGGTGTTGGTGCTGGTGCTGGCTCGCCGCGGTGGTGGCGGTAGATGCCTCCTCGAGCTCGGCCTCGTTATCACCGCTACTTTCCCGCAACGCTGATTCGGTCGTGGCCGTGCTGCTGTTATTCGGAGAGCCGGGGCAGTCAGACGTCAGCGAGGACGAAGGGGATGCCACTGCCGCCGTCTTGTTGTTGCTATTCTGCTGCCTCTCTTTGAGCGCCTTCTTCCTCATGAGCGTCCTCCAGAAGTTCTTGATCTCGTTGTCGGTGCGGCCGGGGAGGCTCCTGGCGATGCGTGACCACCTGCTGCCCCATTGCGCATTGAGCTGCAAGATGATGCGCTCCCCTCGTCGGGGGTGATGCGGCCGCGCCAGAGCCCCGGGTGGAGGTAGTTGACCCAGCAGAGGCGGCAGCTCTTGCCGGTGCGTCTCAGACCTGCAGTACGCCGAGAAGAGAACCGCATGCAGAGAGAGAACCGAATGGTTAACATACCGCACGAAACTGCTCGTGGACCTCGACCAATCATCCTCATGCATGCGCGTGGCGCCTCACCACCGGTCGATGGAGGCGAGGTGATGCGATGCATGCATGGGGATGGATGCACCCGCCACCGCACAAACCTGAGACCTTTGCTAAGAAATCCCAGTGGCGTTCACCGAACAAGCGCACGAACCGTACCAGCTGCGCATCTTCCTCCTCCATCCACGACTCCTTCCTCATCACCGGCATCGTCGTCGTCGTATTGCCGTCGCTACCGTGCATGTTCTCGCTACACATGGACATGGTCGCTCGCGAGATGGACCGATTCATCTCCTCCTCCTTGTTGCTCCTCCTCTTCCTCTTCTTTGTTTCCCCCTTCAAATCGGCACCGTGCACGTTGCCTTAATCAGACAGACAGAGGCCAAGCTTGATCGATGGAGAGGAAGAAGAAATAGGCCTCCCCTTTTTATATCTAGCTAGCTGGATGCGTACATGCTCTATCAGATCCTTTGTACTACTTGCCACTTGGGACATACTTCAGTATAATGCATAGTAGGTTGGCTATCCACTTATGTTTCTAATCTCATCCGTTCATTTTTTTCATATAATATTTATCCCACCGTTAATTTTCTTATTTACCTTATGATTTCTTTCATCTAGCTCTTTCACATGAATCTTTAACATAAATAAACAATCATAATAAGTCATACGTGTGTATCCACGTGTGAAATTTTCACTTCACTAGAGAGCGGGGATCTCGATCAGTGCTGATATGATTGCCGAATGGTGTGGTGACATCAGTGCCACTGCCGAATGATAGATGTTACCTCTATTTGTCTAGCGTAAGGGCGTTTTTTCAGCACTACAGTGATTTAGCGATCGTCCGAGCGCCCGCATCTGGCTCCGGCAGGAGCGGTATTGTTCTCTACAGCGATACAGCCGGAGGTGAACAGTGATACAGAAGAAGTAAATTTGCTGCCCCTCTCTCCGTCCCTAAATACTGTTCACAGAGTATGTATGTGGGCCCAAGGAGAGGATGAGAGTAATAGAAAGTAGGAAATATAGTAGCTGCTGGAGATGAAAAAAATAAGAGATGATGTAATAGTATTAGGGGATACTATAATAATGTTATAGATAATGTATTTTTAGAGTATCCGCTAGAGATGGCCTAAGATAAACAGCTAGTGAGATAGATATCTGCTTCGTATCGGTTCAGGATTTATGACTTTATGTTTCCACAATCCTAGCTAAATTGTCACTGAATTGACTGCCATATCCTCAATTCCAACGAACAATAAGCAGCATTGGTAAGCGCTTGGGATTTTGATTATCAAAGCAAAAGGCTAATTTAAGTCCACCGTAATAATCTTCACGTTAAGCAGTCTCTGGTTCTTGAAGCCTTCTAGACGATGCAGTCATAAGCATCCACACTGACGAACATGCAATTGAAACAGGCTATCGTTTTCAATCGCCATGTTGCAATTCTTAAGCATATCCTTGCAATACTGTAAAGAAAAGAATGAGAGAATTTGTTCTCTAATTATTGACAAGCCAGAGTGATCTAGCGTGCATGCTTGCATGCATCATGTTAAAGATGCCCAGATAAATAATATTCTGTTTGTTTTACTCCCCTATAACTTTTTTTCATTTCATGGTTTAGACTTTACAAACTACCATGAAGAGAGACAAGATGATCCCATGCCTCTATCGAAGTTGCGTCTCTTGTTATTTCATTAAATTTGTCTCCTAAATAATTAAATTCATAGTGATCAATTGCCTTCAGGACGATGTATCTACATTATTTCCTTTGAATCCAATTACTCTTTAGAAGAGCTTGCAAGTCCAGATTATGCAAGGGTCAGCTTTTCAACGTGATGCTAGGCGCAAGAAGAATTCTATTAAGAAACACAACACCTTGTTTGTTACAATGATGGGAAAGTTTTCTAGCATGTTCAATAACATACACACAGCTTCATGTAGGGAGATGTTGCAGTTCAGGAGAAATATGTGCTTGATATCAATAGGACAAGAGGGCGACCGCAACTACATTGCAAAAGCCTCATCCCTCCTAATGACATGTTACTCGGGTATATTCATCGGCGGTTCCAGGCTCTCGACAAGAATTCGCAGGTCTAGATCCTTATCCTCAAACTTCTTGATAAAAGGGTGATTCTGCAAGAACGTAAATGGCAACTCAGTACAACTTACACGATAGGTGGTGCGACAGTAATACCAAATTATCAATTAGAAAACTATTAAGTCAAAGGCAAGGCTGACCAAGAGTTCTGAAGCAGACATCCTCTCTGCTGGATCCTTTTGTATGCTGCAAAGATATATAGAAAAATATAAAACTACAGTATGGTATACACTGACGACTTGAATCATTCATGATATTTCTAAACAAAATTTCTTCATGAAATTTAAGATAGCAGTAGATCAGAAATAAAATACAGTCCGTACACGTTACAACCTCAAAGTGATGTTTAATGAATCTAGAAGACAATGCCAGTATTGACAAAGCTGATTTTAATCAATCAGTATCCTTTGCCATCAACCATTATGGCAGGGCCATTAAAGGCTTGTGCTTCAAATGAACTGTTGATAATTCAAACTTCAGGTTATAGCTTAAGTAGTACAGCTTGATGTTTCAAGGGCCGAAGTGGTACTCAAACCTACTTTTGTTAAAGGTTAAGATAGGATATCAGTGTGGTTATGCAATGTAGCATGACATTAAAAATGCTAAGACAGAATTACCAAGTGTAAGCAACACATTGCATCCCAACTAGCACTGAATCCTATGTTTCCTTGATTAATATGCACAAACTACAGCTCCAGAGTGAAGACAAATCTCAAAAAATCTTACAAAACATCAAGAGAATAAATATATTGTAAGAGCTTTACCCACTGAGCTATTGGGCACAAAGTGAATCTTGCAGGCTGCAGCATCTATGATGAACAAGCAATTACTATCACAACTGCAGTGGGTTCCCAGTAGTTACATTGAAAGATCATTTTTTAATATGATGAGTCCTTAATAAAATGAAAGGTTGTAAGAAACAAGCCCCATGACAAAACCTAGGCTTCTGTGGATATGGATTTCATGCTGATTTCATTAACCAGTGAAGCTAGAAGCTATAATGGTTCTACTGAATAATATGCTCATCCAACAGGGAAACAATATTTTGGTAGGTAAAGTCCTCCAGCTGTAAACCCATTATATTTGTGTGGTGACGATCAAGGGAATAATAACTTAACAAAGACACCGTACTAAAACAGAGATTTATCAGTAAGTTCAGTTATTTTTGCTTCAATTAGAATTAACTGAGCAAGATAGTAAGCAGGAAGGCATTAACTGAGATATTTTTCATGTGTAATTCAGAAGAGGGTCCTTAGCATACCAAGAGGAGATAAATGAGCAGAATTCTGGAGAGAACTGATCTGCAGGTGCAGATGGTGGTGGCTGATCAACAATTGCTTCCAGTAGTTCATAGAAGCTTAACCAACCATCTCCTTCTGAAGGTATATAGGGGAACCGGCCGATGGCACACTCAAGAATTACTAAGCCCAAACTCCATATGTCACTCTTGTAATCATAAGAGCTTCCACTGATCCTCTCAGGCTACAGGAAGAAAAGTAAAGAACTGTCACCACACATTTATGCATGCCAGTCGCCAATGAACATTTACTAGCAATCACATGACAGAACAGATAATTAATTCAACATACCGCCATATAGTTGTAGGTTCCAACAAACGTATCTCGCTGACCCATTGAACTTGCTAGCACTGCACTTACCCCAAAATCAGTAATCTTTACTTCACCTTTACGGTTGACTAACAAGTTAGATGGCTTTATATCCCTGTGAATCACATGCCTTTCATGATGAAGGTATAATAAACCCTCCAAGACCTGAATTAGCCGAATACTATTCAATGTTAGCTGTGTGAGAATGCAGTTTCAAGTTTCAATAGATGCTAAAGGTGCAACTTTCAGCTTATTTTAAATATAGAAATTAAGGCAAAATAAAAGGCCAACTTCATTCGTACCTGCTTGCAAAGTACCGCAAGGTATGGCTCCAGAATTGTCTTCACTTGCTTAATGATGTCCGCAAGAGATCCACGATCCATGTACTCAAGAACAAGATATATGACACCATTGTGGTAAAAAGATTGATGGCACATAACTATATGTGGGCACTGTGTTGCTTGGTTTATTTTGAGCTCTTGTACTATTTGTTTGCGCACTGCCTCCTGAATGTTCATTTGAATACCCTACGAAACGAATTGCAGCACTGATTAATCAACTCATATGTCATATGGGTGAAATGCCACAGCACTACGATCACCAAAGACAGTTCTTGAAATTTTTCACTGACATGAACACATCAACTGATGAGCTCTTATTCATTAGCATCAGTACTCATTAACAGTTAGTGTTTCAAGAGATTTAGTATGTAAACATCAGTTGGTACTAGGGGTTATTGCTATGCCATTCGTTTAGCATTCCCACCTCGTTTTACTATAGTGCACCCATTGTGCATTGAAATGAATGCTGCCATGCCATTACCAAGTTGACAATATAAAACAACCAAATGATAACATCCAGAAAACCCTGATTGTCATAACAAGACATAGCATGCAGTAAACCTGCTAAAAAAATGTTCAAAAATATAGACTCCCATGTCACTCTTAAAAAAGGAGACTGATTTCCATGTCCAGAAACATAAAGAATAGGACAACAGTAAAATGGACAGAGGAAACTAGTGGTCTAGGAATGCTTTAATTCAAGGAAAATATATATTTTGCAGCTTAGCACTGAGTGCGGCTCAAAAATTACCTTCAAGGCATACAATGTCCCCACCCACTTGTGCCGCACTAGCTGGACAACACCACCACTTCCTTTACCAATGACTTGAATCATCTCAAGATCATCCAAAGATAACGGCACATCTTCCACCTTCAGGTTTGTTGATTGCTGGCAAAAGATGCAATCCAAGTTCAGAAACACTTGATCACTAGCCAAATGAAAGCACACAAAAACAAAATGGAGAACATGATATCCTTATTGGAATTCAAGCTAAAAACAATAATCATTCAGGGAAATTGAAGACAAATGCTGTTCCAACTAACTGGAAAAACTTCTGTGAGTGGCATCTGACAACCAGTAACAATAAATAGTACGCAGAATATAAACTCTAAGCATGGAAATCCACATTTGTTCATCAAGATTAACCTGAAATGGAAAATTGACAGTTTAAAACACAAAAGTTTCTCTGCAGTCTGCGCCATTGTGCTCCATCAAGCAGCAAGAGTGTGCGAGTAGCATGGATTTCGTTCATTCAATCAAGAAGGGGAACTGTGTTTTTTTTAAAAAAATAAGCTTTGCCAGTGAACTGGTACACGTGCTTCTATACAAACCTACTATGCCACATTATGAGGTACATTCAACAAGAATACAGTTGAACGCATCAACAAACAAAAGCAGTGGCTGATGATCCAGGACTCACATTTTCATCCCCATTTTCTTCGGAGATAAGCCGCAAGCCTCTTTGATTAAGCCGTAGTTCACCATCCTTGAATGTACCACTCGCCGTCCTAAAAAGGTACCAGCGATCAAAGACATCAATTCAGTTAAACATTACCTTCCGAGACTAAATGATTGAAATCACGATCAAATCGAAGGACAAACAGTTACGCATGATCCGGAACCACACGTGACTGACAAATATCACCCCAGCAACTCAAACCATACCAATTTCAGGGAGTAACTAAAAAAGTAAGAAATAAAGGGGAATAAAAAAGGGGCTATTTTTAGGCTTAGGAATCAAGGAGACTGACAGGAACTTGTCGACGGGGGACTCCTGCGCCGGCACGGCTAGCTTAAGATCCTTTACCGGCTTCTTCCCCCTCATGGCCTCCTCGTCCCTTCGCTGTAGGGTTAGGGTTTCTTCGGGGGAGATCGTGGCGGAACTTGCTACTCTGGGAGGGAGGAAAAGGAGAAGAACGAGGCAAAAAGAGAAGGCTAGTCCTTGTAGCTTTCGGGAGTGTTAGGAGCGGGGGCGACGCCGGCGGGGAGAGGAGGCGGCAGGCGGGGCGGCGGGATCGGGAGGGAGCGGCGGCGTCGACGGGGTCGGGGCTCGGGAGCAGAGGTGTGTTGAGTTTTTTTTCATGCGTAGGGCATCCTCGATGATCCTAGACGTCTAGTTTCGATCCAACGGCCACTGTTTTTACTGATGACTTACTTTTTTACTCCAACACTAATCTTTGATCATTAATTCCCCTCACAGTATATTATTTATAATAACAAAAACATATTCATATATTACTTTTAATACGAATCTAGGGTGCAATTTGGTTTAACAAAAGTTGACATAAATCAGGAGCGAGTTGCTTTTCCTTTCTTTATTTTTTTCCCAAATGCTCTAGCGACGATGATATATGAATCCTAACTAAATCTAGATTTGCCAACTCATGAGTGAGCAAAATCCTAAAAATGATTGTGATGAACAACAAGTGGGTGTAAAAGAAGCGCAATGATAATGCTAGGTTAATGAGGATTAGGAGTTAGGACCAAAGCAGTTGCAAAAGAAGAAATGAAGGTAAGTAAGTAAGTACATGTGGCCAATGACCTGTCACCTTATCTCCATCTTTCTGCCACTATTTTTATTCAATCTTTATCACAAAGGCCAGCAGGCTTTAATTTTTACCTTTGCTCCAACTTGCTACACTGCAGCGAAAAATTAGATGCAAATACATAATCCTATCAAAGAGTACATCGCTGACATTTTTCCAATGCTCTATGGCCCCATAGGTGGTGTGATCATCCACTAATTACTCCCACTTGATATCAAATACTATTGTTCGAGATGCGGCTGGACTATATTGGAGGAGTGTAAAGGAAGAGACGCAGAAAAAGTTGGACATGGACATGCATAAAATGGCATATGTCATGGCGATAAGAGCCTTTGGACTTGTGGATGGATGCTATCCCTTTTTTTTTTTTTTTACTTTTGTTTCCTTCTCTTCTGCCTTTCTCTAGGTGTACACTCGAGGGTTGTATTTATCATTAGATTCTCGTAAAAACATTTCCTCATTGCATGCACTCTCTCGATTGCTTGCCGGTACACCTACAGTTTTTTTTTTTTTTATCTTGCATGCAAGGGAACTGAATTTATTTTCAAAATTTATTTAGTGAGATATGTATATAGTTTTCATCCGACATGCTCCCAAGCTCTTTCCACGAAAGGATTTGTGGTTTACTTCGTTTGTGTAGTACATTATGCTGGTGAAGAACAACGGAAAAAACTCTAATTAGCTCCTCTTTTATATATAAATATATATATATATATAAACTAACATATACTCCCGGAAGTACATACTCGCTACTATGATATACCACATAAATAAACTAAATATATATTTTTTTTCACTATGAGTATACTTATATACTCATTCTAAGATACTCTAATATAAATTACATAAAAAAATTAAAAAGAAGTCCATCAATTTCAATATATTTTGATAATACCTTCATATTTGTATGAAAAATCAACTAGCCAGAAGCTCCGAAATTAATTTAGCTAAAAGTTAAAAATTTATTGGTGTGCTGAAAAACTAAAAATTTATTATAAAAATCAACAACTAAAATTTAACAGTTACCTCTACTTTCTCAACTAGCCAGCTCCGAAACACCGGCCTATCGAAACGGGCCACTCATTCACACTGAAAACAAGTTTAAAATACACACGGCAAAAATCAGGGACAGATCATCATCATGTTTTCTTTAAGCTAACTATGCAAGTAAGTAGTACAGGCTACAGAATATTCAGGACAAAACAACTGTTCAGACAGTACCGATATATTTTGCTCTGTTCTCATGATTTCGCATCTCTGATCTTCACAAGATGATCTGCCACTACCAGTCCTGATGAGCAAATTACGACGTAGCAGGCATGCATCAAGGTACATATAATTACAGTACACAAATGCAAGTATATATACTAGTGTATGTAGAACAACACTGACGAACATGAATCCATAGACAGCTCATTAAGCTAAACTAATTAAGGCATACAAGATGATGGATTATGAATTCTGATATGCATGTATCAGGAAGCATCGAGCATCTTCTTGTAGTACTCTTCGTCGTCGATCCTCCAGAGCGAGTAATCCGAGCAGAACTCCCACGCCGGCGAGCACGGCTCTGCGGCGGTGGCGACATGACTGCTGGCTCCCCAGCTGTCGACCACGTAGCTCGTCGCCGCCTCGGCCGCCGCGATCTCGTTCCAGAGCTGGTCCATGGTGTAGCACTCCTGCTGTTGCTGCTGCTGTTGTGGCTGGCTCGCCGCGGTGGTGGACGCCTCCTCGAACTCGGCCTCGTCGCCGCTGCTTTCCCGCAGCGCCCATTCTGTCACCGCCGACGAGGACGTGGCCGTGCCGCTGTTCGGAGAGCCGGAGGCGCAGGACGTCGTCACCGACGACGATGAGGACGACGCCGTCTGGTGGCGCTTATTCTCTTGGTGCGCCTTCTGCTTCCTCATGCGCGTCCTCCAGTAGTTCTTGATCTCGTTGTCGGTGCGTCCGGGGAGGCTCCTGGCGATGCGCGACCACCTGCTTCCCCACTGCGCGTGGAGCTGGAGGATGAGGCGCTCCTCGTCGGGGGTGATGCGGCCGCGCCGGAGGCCTGGATGGAGGTAGTTGACCCAGCGGAGGCGGCAGCTCTTGCCGGTGCGCTTGAGACCTGCAGTGGAGCAGAACCGCACGCATGCAGAGAGAGAGGAAGCACAAAGAGGAAGAGAAGAAAGTGGTTAACATCGCACGCTACTGCCCGTCCTCAAATCCTTCCGATCCTCATGCATGCACGTCGTCGGAGATGAGATAGATATGCATGCATGGGGATGGATGGATGCACCCGCCACCGCGCAAACCTGAAACCTTTGCTAAGAAATCCCATCGCCGTTCACCAAACAAGCGCACGAACCATACCAGCTGAGCGTCTTCCTCCTCCGTCCACGGCCCCTTCCTCATCGTCGTGTTGCCACTACTCTGCTCACCACTCTTCTTGTTCTTGCTACACATGCTCGCTGGCGCGACCGACCGATCCATCTCCTGGTCCTCCTCCTGCGCGCCGCAGCCCCGGTCAGGCGGTCTCCTCCTCTCCTCCCTTCGAATTGCCACCGCCGGCTCCGACTATAGTTGCCGCCGCCACCAACGAACGGAGACAAAGGCCAAGCTGATCGATCGAGATGAAGAAGAAAGAGACAGACGGCTCGTCCTTCCCCTCGATCAGGCCTCCACTTGCATATCTGGATTCTAGCCAGCTAGCTCGCTGGATGCATGTGTACTATCAGATCCTTTGTACCTCCACTTGGGTTATATAGAGAGAGTGGGACTGAGAGCTTGACAGCTAGCTTGGCAGTGGAGAGGAGCTGAGGAGCATAGTGTGTTGGATCGATGGAGGTCTGGGTAGCAGCTCGGTCAGTGGTAGCTAGTGCGTGTGAGGTCAGTGATGGGCATCCGCACTGACAAATTCTCCTATCATGTCATAGCACTTGTGACTTTTTCTAGAGTCATCTCTTGGTTTTACACTATCGACCAATTATTGATATAGCATATATGGGCCAATATCAGGATACTTAGAAAAACCAAAGTTTTGTAAGCTACCTTATTTTTGCAAGCAGTGCTTGATTTTTGTTGCAAGCCGTGTTTGGTTTTATCGCAGGCAATGTTTTGATATCCACTTCGTTACGACCGCAAGAAATTCCTACGCGGATTTAACGTGGATCTGTGATTGATATTTTGATTGGTGCACCACAATAATTAATCTCCATACCATGTTGTCTCTACACAACATACAAGAGTAGCATTTTACCTTAACTGCAGAAATTATCTGCTAGACTGCAACTCTTAGCTAGCTTGTTCAGTAAAGGGCATCATCATTGTCGATCTGATTCTTGCATCCTTCTAGACGACGTAGTTTTTTCTTACTTATATTAAGCGCCATGTTGAATTTATTAAGCATATCCTTGCTCTTATTTTAAGAAAAGAATGGGAGAATTTGTTCTTTAATGACAAGCAAAAAAAGTTACCAACGGAAGCTGCATTGCGTGCATGCTCACGTCATATTTAAGATGCCCAAATTGACAAAATTAATCTGACAAGCAAAATGTTAAAATTTCTACTCCCTGTATTATTTTTTGGGTTTTTTATTTCATGGTTTAGGCTTGTGTACACGTATTATGGAAGAACAATAGGTGAACACAATGCCTTTGCTAAAATTGCACCGCTTGCCATTTCATTAAATTTATCTCCTAAGCCGTTCATTGTGACCGATTACTGATTCTTGCCAAATGTAAAACAATGCACTAGATAAAATAAATAGCATACTAAGGAAGGTATGTATATGTTTCTTCTCAAAATCTTGTGAAATCAAATAAAGGGATTTCAGGTTGAGTAGGAATTAATCAGTTTTTTTTAAGAGATATGTGCAGTATGAGGTCATGATCGCTATTTGGGGAAGTGGTCTGCCATTCTTGCTATTCGTGGTATACACCCAATTATCACACGAAAAGGTATACCCCACTATGAAGTTTAGAAATTCAGTACTCTAGCCTTTTTTGAAATACAAGAAATCTATAAGCATTTTATGTTATATTTTAGAACAAAAAATCATAGAAATACTTCAATTTCTGTATGGATTTTAGGGGGGGAAACCGTGTCCCAAACGGGGCACATAAGAATGTTGCAGGATGTAGAAAAGTTATTGTGGCTTTGCAGTTTCCATTGATCTTCCTCTGCTCCAGACAGTCCTAATTAAAAGGGATCACTCAAAACAATAGGAGCAGAATTTTCAGAAAACACGTATGTGGTAACTCCAACAAAACTCTTTAAAGAACACGTTGATGTGCTAAACCGCTAGCATTTCCACATCAATTTCTTCTTGGTCAGAAATGGGTGATAAAAAGGCTCACTCAACTCTTGGGGGTCACTGATAGTGTTATGCCTTTCTCATCATTCCTCCCCAGAAAGAAAGGTAAGCTGATAAGTGATAAGATAGGTGATGTAGCAGTGCACAAAACGTGCAACCTACGGTTCAGACTGCATGTTAGTGCACAGCACGATACATGTATTGCAGCTCATCTGAGGTTGAAAAGAGTTGGCAGCAATTCAACTTGTTTATCTTACCAGGCAGTGACCATCAGCTTTTACAAATCCATCAGTAAGCTTACAATCACTGAACAGTGCTGCAGTATCATTCATCATATTGTTGATCCTCAAATCAGAGAACCGAGAAATCTGATCAATTATGACTAGTTAGTTTAGCTTTCTGATAGTACGAGATTATCGCCACAATCTTGGGTGGTTTGTCTTCTCATCTGAACAAGGCTGTGAAGAAATTAGGGAGGAGGAATTTACTTAGAGAGGAAGCTAATGTAGCATCTGAAGATAGAATTTTGCTGACATGAAAGGAGGGAAAGGTGACAAGGACAGCACCGTGTTGGATTGGAGGAGGATAGCCCCTCTCCACTCGGAGGATATATAGTCATCTACCTTCCCTTTATCCTGCTGCTGATCACCATCTTCTCTTTTTTTATCAAAATCCATATTTTCCTCTTATCCCGTGCATTGTTGTTCAATCCGGTTTCTTCGCCATTCAATTGCCAACCTTCAAACACTCGGATTGGTTTTCAGCCGGAGTGCAAATCCTTTGCTGCTTTTCTTGCCAAGATAAGATTTGCAACACTTGGTAGATGGTCAACAAGCACGCGTGATCCCAGAAAGTTGTTGTCTACAAAGACATATTAATAAAAAAAGAACGGCATGAATTTCACACAAAACAGAACGATTAATGAAGAATTTTGCGTCAGTTTCACGCCATATCAGACCAATTCATCTTGAATTTGGCAGGACAAAAGGATGGATTCTGGAACAAATCCTTATCCATGTTCAATGCTTCTAAAAATCTGCGCTTAACAATAACTGGGCTTACCACTCTCCGTTCTCAAGTTGCGAAGAATGGACCTTCAGCCACTCATCGACAGATTTGATGACATGCTGCCAGGGTGGAAGGCCGGGCTGCTGACCACCGCTGGTCAATCCGTCCTGGTGCGAGCGGTGCTCACCGCCCTGCCGATATACACGCTTCTTGCTCTGGACATTCTGAAATGGGTGATTAAAGCTATCAACAAGAGGCGGAAGGCATTCCTTTGGAAAGGGAGACAACAAATTCACGGTGGCCACTGTGTTGTTGCCTGGCTTCGTGTTTGCCGGCCAATTGACCTTGGAGGCATTGGTATTCCTAACCTTGAGATCTTGGGGTGGTTGCTCCGGATGAGATGTCTCTGGTTGCAGAAAATGCAACCAGACCGGCCTTGGTCGATGTTCAGCTTGGCTATCCATAGCAACATGCAAGCGATGTTTGCGGCGTCCATGATATCCGAGGTCAGATGGGAAATCGACTCTCTTTTGGTCGGATAGATGGCTGCATGGTCGTTCATTGAAAGTTTTGGCGCCGGCCCTGCTTCCTTTTGTAGCGAAAAGGGCGGTGGCTAAACGAACTGTTTATGAGGCATTGCAGAACCGGGCTTGGCTTAGGGATATTGGTGGAAGACTAAACGAGCCGGCAATCTTGCAATTCCTGCAAGTTTGGGATGCCGTTGAGGGCTTTGAGTTGCGCGCGGGGAGTCCTGATCAACATTGTTGGACTCCGGCGGCCTCCAGCATGTTCTCGACATGCTCGGCTTACCAACGCTTCTTCACGGGCGCTATTACCTTTGAACCATACAAGAGAATTTGGAGGACGTGGGCTCCGTTGCGAGCCAAATTCTTCGTTTGGTTGGCGACTCTCAATAGATGCTGGACAGCGGATAGACTCGCGCGACATGGCTTGCAACACCCACTGAGTTGTCCGCTCTGTGATCAAGCGGATGAAACGGTGCAACACTTGTTGACAGATCGTGTCTTTGCTAGAGAGATTTGGTTCATAGTGCTACAACATGTGCACCTAGAGAGTTGGCGCCAACGGCAGACGACAAGGTCTTTCAAACATGGTGGCACCATGCGCAGAGGGTAGCTTCCAAGGAGGTATGCAAGGATTTAACTCCTTACTGATTCTGGTGGCATAGTTCCTTTGGAAGCTTCGGAATCGATGCGTCTTTGATAGCACTAATCCCTCGATCGCTGGTCTTCTTGCAGATATTCGTGAGGAGGCACGGCTGTGGGGTTTAGGTGGCACGGCTCAGTTGCGAGCCTTGTTGGGTTGAGCTTCTAGGTCTAGATCGTTATCAAAGTCCGCGGTGCGTCGATTCATCTATAACTAACCCGGTCATTGAAACGGCATTGTAACCTAACTCGTCTTCCGAGTTTTTCCTTTACTTAATATAATAACACACAGTTCTCCTGCGTCGTTCGTGAAAAAAAAATAGATTTTGGAGAATTCATGAGCTCCAAGTATGAGCTTTTGGCGAGATGACGAGCTATATGATGCCTGGCCTTCTGGTCCCTGGAAAGCCAGGCCAAACCTGGTAGTAGCAGAGAGCCGCCTTTGCCACATCCAGCCAAAAAACGTGTTGGTGCTTTCTAGCAGCATTAGCATAGCATATCAACGGAAAAGATGGAGCAAGTTGGAAATAAATAGTGAATCGATGAGTGGGGCAAATTTGTGCAGGAAATAGCATGGCAACAACTGGGGGAGGTACTTCCATTCTTGACGTACTTCTCTTCTTTCTTGAAAAAAACTTAATTCTTCTGTCGGTAACGGTAAGTAAACACAAACACGACTAGCAGCAATAATCTTACATGATGAACGAGTTTATCAGACAAGGTGTAATTATAAGTGATTTGTTTTAACAAAATACTAGTTCAGCGGAAGTTGGGACTGGCTAAAATCATGATACAGGGGCATTAGTGTTGGAAAATATTACAATCAGAATTTTGCATCCAAAGTCGCATCAGAATAGGCCACAAAGGAAAAGAAAAGTATGCATCAGAATCTAGCCATCCTATAAACCTCTTGAACAAAGTTTCAACTTTTTATTTAGGAATAGCAGCACCATGAATGAGCAGCTTGATTTCAGCTCTTTCCGCTCTCCTCCTCTTTCATCTTTTTCTCCCACCTACGTTTCTGAAGGGGGAAAAATTCAAGCACACACAGACAAAGATGAGCAAGTTAGATCTTTTTCAAGGGATGCCTTCATTCAGTCACTATCAAAACCACCATTACATTTAGTCTAAATACAAAAAATGGGCATCTTTCCACACAAAGGTCACTGTAAAAAAGCTGGATCACCGACGGCAGAGATTAAAGTCACAGCTCCATCAAAACTAGCAGCACAGTTTTGGAAAGTAATTCTCAAAGTAAGTTATTATTAACCTAACAAGATAGACTGGTGAACAAGCATCTGGAAATTTTGTTGTCAGCGCACCATCACAATTCTATGGGTCTGCTTGTGTAGTTTATGTTCATTTTATAAGCTGGATTGTTGGTATTATGGAAGTCTTAGACCATGCTTCACAAAACCTTCATTAGTTGTTGTTAAATTATGAGATCAGTGAACCAGCCCACCAACACAAACTTCGCTTTAGAAAGAAGGTTAGGCTTAAATCTAGGGCCCCAAATATACTTGGTGTACAATGCTGAGATTACTGGCTTATGCTTATGTTGATGATAAGCCAAAGATTAAAGGCTTGTATTGCCCAGTTACACATCTAACCTGCAGCTCATCACTGGATAAGCTGCATTTAAGCTGAAAGGTAGCACTTGAAGGAAGCTTTCACAGGAAATGCCTAGATAAGCTTCTGCCATGATGCTAGGAGGTTAAAACAACTAATACCCAGGTCTTGTGCTTCTCTACGTTACTGAGCATGATTCCAAATATGGCTAAGTTTACCACTGATCAAGCACAACAACGGCTACTTTGCAATTATGCAAAAGATAAGCCACCTAGGTCACATACTCTCAACATAAGTTGGTTACTGAACAACCAGAATTGTACAAAACAGTATCTACATTTGATTTGATAAACTGTGATCTTGTGCTTATATGAGAATCCAAAATTAGGCTCAAAAGGCTCTGATCTAAGATGAATGGGACCTAACAGTCTCTTAAACAGATGGGACATATATTATAACAAATGAACCATGAATCCTGGCACCTTCTCCATCAGCAAATATCTACCATGATAGAAGGAAACAAAAAGAATAGGCTTGCAGCAGTGTGGATAAATCTAACACTGAAAGGCTATTGTGCTAAACAGCCAGGCTTTGGCCTTTGGCACACCAAAAACCTCATGTTAAACATGCCGATTTAAGTAGATACTGAGGGATCGAATACAACCAGTTAACTATACATCGAGACTAGAGATATATCAGCTGGCAATTGGCATGGTTATACACGAGGATTGCTAATACCAATGCATTGTGTGCCCACTGTACCGAAATGTAAAGAGTACACCAGAAAGCAGAGCATAGTTAAGATGAGGAAGCGGCAAACCTTGTAGTCGAGCAGCATCTGGGGCATCTTCTTCATCAGCTCAACGGTATTAGCTCGCCTGAGAAAACGAATCGAATCCCCCGGAATTAAGCATCAATCACACAACCAACGGACGACAGGGAAGAGGAAAGGAAATGCGCGCTTACTTCTCGGCGGCGATGCGGTCGCACTTGTGCCCCTTGCGCTTGGTGCGCATCTCTCCGCGGGGCGGGTCGTAGGTCCAGTCCTCGCCGGCGAGGAGGACCTCCTTGCGGAGGCGGGCGCGCTTGCGGGCGCTGAGGCCGAGCGGCTTCCACGCACCGAGCTCCCAGTACCCCCACACCCCTTTCCCGAGCTCCCCCTTGTACTTGGCCAGCTTGTCCCGCCACGGGTACCCCTCCGCCCACTTCGCCGCCGTCGCGGCCGCCGCCGCAGCCCCCTTCCCGGCCATCGTCTCTCCACTTGCTATCGCTTTGGCTCAGTTAGGGTTCTGTTTGTCCTCGCCGGCGGCGGTTTGGGTAGTGACCGCCTATTGGGCTTCATGGTTTCCGCCTTAATGGGCCCAAATTGGGCTTTTTGGCCCATAAGAGTCCATAACGGCCCATAAAAACCCTTCTCGTCGCCTTCTCCCACGAAAACCTCGCAGCCGCAGCCGCACGGGTCGAAGAGGCAGCAGCAGCCATGGTGCTCGCGCGCAAGAAGCTGAAGCAGAAGCTCCACACCCTCGTCCCCTCCGGCGACGCCGAGGCGGCAGAGCATGAAGCGGAGGCGCAGGCCGTGAAGGAGCGGCTCACCTCCTCCAAGCGCCCCCGCCCCAGGCGGCCCAAGAAGTCCAAGAAGTCGCTCCCTGAAGAAGTGTGGCAGACGGAGGAGGAGTGGAGGAAGGAGGTGGAACGGAGGAGGGAGGAGAGGAGGAATAAGAAGAAGGAGAAGAGGAGGATCAGGAGGTTGACGGAGGCGGAGGCCGCGGCGGCGGCGACACAGCAGTCGGGAGGGGAAGCGGAGGCCAAGGAAGAGACGGTGGAAGTGACCGACCCTGCTGTCGGGTCCGAGCATCCGGTTGAGGCAGAGGATAGGTGAGTTAGTGCTTGAAAATTTAGTGTTTTTGCCCAAAAAAGAATCGCAGAAATTTGCATAGCAATAGCATGCTTGAATAGTGTGAGCTTGGAACAATATAGCTGTAACAATAAGAGATAGTCAACAAATGCTGGGGATGAATACTCGGCTTTGGGTATTTTAGCTTTGCCATTGGTTTAAGTATTATTACTCCGTCATGCACGAAAAGCTGTTTGGCCGTCTTATTGTTCTGTGATCTAATTTTAAGCGATCATTGTCTTTGTTAAACAAATAACTCACCTTCTCTGGCTGCCATGCATACTGTTATTTAGCTTGCTTTTTGTTGGTTTCTCCATTGAACTGATCAGCGTGGTGGAGCTATTTTGCAGCTTGTAGGATGTGGTTTTTGAAGGCATTAGTTGTGTAATGTTTCGTATTCTTGTTTCAGGGAGCAAACTATAAAGAATGTGGAAGTGCCTGAACCAAGAGTTAGGTCCAACAATCCCGTCGTTGCAGATAATAGGTGAGTTTGGGCACAATAGATCAGTGTTTTTGTACTTGTGAAGCTTAGGTGTGGTGGACCTATTTTGCAGTTGCAGCTTGTAGGGTGCGGTCGCATTGGTTGTGTTATATTTTGCATTCTTGTTTCAGGGAGCAAAATCACAAGGTGGAAGTGGCCAAATCTGGAGCTGGGTCCAACAATCCTGTCTTCACAGAGAATAGGTGAGTTGGGCATGATGATTGGTGCTTTTGTACTCATGAATACATTCATTCTTGTTAGATTGGCACAAATGTAGCGTGGAAATAGAAGGAATATTGATGTTAAGATGTTATCTCTGTGAAAAAATCAGACAGTAATAATAGTAGAGCATGTTATTACACGATGAGTGTGTTGAAAGATTGGAGGTAGTGGACAAATCTCAGGGTTCTACTCATATTTGGGTTATATTGTGTTGATTTTCCATTGATTGAAGCAGTTCAATTCTATAATACGTAAGGAATTGTGTTACCATCTTATTTGGTTGTAATGTTGATCAAAGTAAAAAAAACACCTTTTCTGTTTGACATGTTGGAACGCAACTTCTTTACCATGGTATATTAATTGAATTGATAAGGAGTGCTGGTTGGCATTACCATGGTATATTTAGCTCCTTGCAGGAAGGTGTATGTTGGTGACATCCCATACTGTGTCGGCATTAGTCGTTTAATATTTTCCATCCCTTTTTCAGGGAGCAAAGCATAAAGAAGGTGTATGTTGGTGGCATCCCATACTATTCATCGGAGGATGACATAAGGAGTTTCTTTGAAGGGTGTGGAAGTATCACAGCTATCGACTGCATGACTTTTCCCGAGAGTGGGAAATTCAGGGGTATTGCCATTCTCACATTTAAGGTCAGCTTTTAAGCCAGTTTTGGTGCTTTTAGTATGGCATTCCTGTTCTGTTAGGGTCATCAAATTCACAAGCATGATATACAACTTTAGACATTTTGTAACTGTATTGCATGTACAAAGTTCTTATTCCATTAATCATATCTAGATGTCAATCTGACTTGTTAACAGAACTGGAGTAGAAATTGTAGGCTCAGCAGCCTCCAAATCCTAGATAATTTATCTGTATGGTCTTTGGTTACTTCATTACTATTACTGGTGCCTTCGTTATTTTTCTCATCATCTTTTTTGTTGGATCTTGTGGGTTCCATCTCTAGCCTACCCCAATTTGCTTGAGACTAAAAGGCTTTGTTGTTGTTGTTGGTCTTTGATACTGCAGCCTTGCATCTGTACAGTCTTAGCTTTCATTTGAATTTCATATAATTGATGGAAATCAACTGAAGTATCAGCATTGAATGCTTCTCTGTAATTTTTTCATGTGGCTTGCCAAAACCATGCATTTTGCAGTTGTTTTGTTTGGGAATTGGAACTTGACTGACTGTTCTTGTTCAGACTGACGCTGCCGCCCAGAGGGCATTGGCTCTTGATAGTGCAGATATGTAAGCACATGTTCTTCTGTATGTTATCCCTCTCATTTGGTTTGATCATGGATGATGACATTCTTGTTAACCATTTCAGGGGAGGATTTTATCTGAAAATCCAGCCTTACAAATATTACCGTGAGAAGGAAGATTTTGCACCAAAGTTGATAGAGGGATACAATAGGATATATGTTGGAAATCTACCATGGGATATAACAGAAGATGATATAAAAAAGTTCTTTTCTGATTGCAAGATTTCGTCCATCCGATTTGGAAGAGACAAGGAGACAAGTGATTTCAAGGGCTATGTGCATGTTGATTTTTCTGATGGCACATCTCTTGCTGTTGCTTTGAAGCTTGACCAGAAGGTGATTAAGGGACGGCCAGTCAGAATCAGATGCGCTGTTCCCAAAAAGGATAACCAGAAAGTCAATGATAATGGGAACTCGGATCCTTCAAAGAATAAGATCCGGGCATGCTATGAATGTGGCACCCCTGGGCACCTCTCTTCTTCGTGCCCAAATAAGAAGGATTCTGAAGTACGGACATGCTATGAATGTGGCAGCCCTGGGCACCTCTCTTCTTCTTGCCCAAATAAGAAGGATTCTGAAGTACGGATATGCTATGAATGTGGCACCCCTGGGCACCTCTCTTCGTCTTGCCCAAATAAGAAGGGTTCTGAAGTAATTTCTGATGAAACGAAGGCTAATGTTGACTCTGCCACAGCATCCTCGAAGAAGAGGCGGACATGTTATGAATGTGGGACACCTGGCCATCTCTCATCGGCTTGTCCAAACAAAAGGGCAGCAGACTCTGTTTTGAACAACATGGAGCTTGATGATGATGCAAAGGCTGCACCTACCTTGGTGTCCGAGGAAAAGAAATTAGGCGATGAATCAAATTCAGCACCTTCGAAGAAGAGGCGGAAATGCTACGAGTGTGGCATTTCTGGTCATCTCTCATCCGCTTGCCCCAACAAAAAGGCTGCTGAGGTTGTCTGCAATGAAGAGAAACCTGATGATGGCTCAAATGCTATTCCTTCAGCCATTGCCGATGAAAAGAAGGCCAGTGACGACACAAAATCTGTGCCTCCAAAGAAAAAGAAGAGACGCACATGCTATGAGTGTGGCATCGCCGGCCATCTCTCGTCAGAGTGCCCAAACAAGGCAGCTGCTGAGGTCAAATGATCTTTTTTGTTCTTCAGGATTTAACCCCATTGTATCGTATGGTTTGTTCCTTCATTCGAGCAGCAAAGTTTTTATCTGTGAAGGAAAAGTGAAGTTTTGTCAGTAGGTTGCAGTCTAGGCACAATAGACAAGTGTTGTTATCTTTCCTTACCAAATTTTGAATGCATGATAAAGTATACCCGGCCGGGATTATTAGAACTTGATTTGAACACAGTAGGAAGGAATGAGTTTGTATCCATTTCATTGATCCAAGGCAGTTGTCGATGGGGAGAGATCAACCGCAACAGGGATCATTATTCAGTTTTTGGGAAAGAGTTTGCTGGAATCACCATCATCTATTACAACTGTTTTGTTGAGAAAATGTATCATTAATTCATGAGCTGGGACTGTGGACCGATCGTGGCACGGGCCGGCGTTCTCCAGGTAAACAGTACCAGCCCAGGCCCTAATTCCTCTTATTCTAGTACAATGATATTTACAAACAGTACAAGGCAGTGGAGCAACCCATAGGCCCATATTATGATTCATATCCTAAATTGTGATTAATATCCTAACTTGTAATAACTACTAAATGTTAACCTCTTTTCTCCACCCTATCCCGATCCGATTCAGTCACCACTTGCTCTCTGTGACGACGTCACTGACCACTGTCTTCTGCTTAGCGATAGAGGCAGATGCTTTGGTTCGTAGAGATTCATCCAAGAAACAGAGCAGTCTGCATCACCACAGTGCAGACCTACGTGGAGACGGCGACCAAACCCATAGAAAAAATGAGACGAGGTGCGTGCTTAGAGACGCAAGCAAATTAAGTAGTCCCATCCAGATCCCAACTGGAACCGGCTGGTGAGCTCCAGCCTAAAACGCAGCAACTCGTTCGTGTTCTCTCATCTGATGGCGACTGAACTCTTTCTCAAAAGCAGGTAGCCCATCATGTGAGTTGTGACGTAGGCGAGCAACAGGTCTCTTATGACAGGGAAACAAATTTGTCAATGCATCAGACCACATTTTGATCCTACCGAAATGTACTCCCTTTTTTTCATGTCGTTTTACGGCGATATTTTTACACTGCACACATGAAGAGGAGGCACAAAAATTTCAGTAAGGCGATCAAAGAGGAAGATATCTATATCAGCAACTTACTAATCGTCTACTCCTGTCAGCTGTCTACTAATAAACCCTTCATCTGTTCATCTCCGTTACGCTTTTATGCAGTACTAATCATATATTTTCAACGGATAAAGCTATGCCATTGATGGGTAGCAGCGTCACAGCACTATCACCTCCTAGCATTAATTATACAACTCACAGTCGATTTATAAATTCACACTTCTTTTTTGTTTGTTTGGAGCCGCCTAGAACCGCACAACAGGAGAGAAGTGGATAGAACATAGCAAGCAAACTGAATCCGGTATCTTCAGGGCCTAAAGAAAACACTGCTATTCCGTGGTCATAGGTCATTGTTTTCTGATCTTTTTTGTTCAATTTAATTTGTCGGGACTGCAGAAAAATCAGCGATCAGTACTAAAATTCCAGAGTAGCTGTCTTGATTCTTGCTACTCTTTTTTTTCCCCCTCTCAAAATCCTGTATGCTGGCTCTTAAACAGCATGGGACACTGAAGCAAATCTGCCCCCTGAATCACCAAGGAATATTCTGGCTTTTCGCAACTCGAAATCGCAGTTTCAACGCCATGACGAGACGCGCAATATCATATCACGTAACCAACCTTTGAATCAGCTTAGTTGGAGTAGTGGCTTCTTGAAAGATTCCTCTGTATTCAGTGGTCGGCACACAGCAGGCGCACGAAAGATATTCAGAAGGAAAGATGCACAAAACAGAAACAGCTCATGCTTCTATTATTATCTTTTGTTCTATTTTTTCTACAGAAATGATCGTTGACATGTTGGAGCAGTATAATTTATAGGTGTTATGCTCAGCAGGTTTCACGAAGTGAGAAAAAGAATTGCGCAAGGAACCAGATTTGTTCTTTGATACTGCTGCACCAAGAATTCAGGTATAAGTAACTAGCAAGTCAACACAAGCAAATTGGATCATTGAGCCCCAAAGTCTCAGCCAGTGTAAAACAATTTTTGCACAGGTTTGACATACCAATGGTTCTTGGGTTTTGATGCAGCGGTTGCGGAATCTTGAAGTAAATCATGAAGCAAAATTCTACTTTTGATCTCTTATGCGGAGAACAACAGACGCAATACAAGATGCAAGTTCAGACTGAGGTGGACAGAAAATCTACTTGGGGCATGAATAATGCTAGGTGCCTATGACTAGGTGCTTAAGGAAAGATGAGGTGAAGTTGCAGGGACAATAAGAATTCCAAGCGCCAATCATCGGTAGCCGCTAAAGGAAACTGCAAATTGCCCATTTGTGTCTCTGGACAGATGAACATCATGCTGTCCTGTCAATGAACATCTATTAGAGCAACTTGTGGGAAGAGAACAGTTATCCTTTTTATATTGACTTGGGCTCCGGTGAGGGATTATGTTACTTCAGGATGCAGAAAGGACCATTTTGCCAACTGTCCTTTGCAAATCGTTTGATCCTTGAATCTGCAGCTTACATGATGAGAATTATGAGACGCGGCAAATAGGTGCGCATTCCCATCTCTTTACTATGAAATCTTAGGCAGTCAGTAGCAGAAATATTGCTTTCCCAAAGACATTCAGTCTTCAACGAGTACTTGCTAAATAGGTTTGACCTAGAGGTTGATCCAACTGGTAGAATCTTGGTCCAATAACTTCATGCTCTTTTTTCTGAAATGTGAATAGGAGCAAGATTCCATTTGATTCCCATCAAACACTTCCACTGTGTGGAGCAATTGGAGACGCCATAAACTCTTAAATCCTAATCCATTGGACATCAAGAAATGATCTTTAGCGCCATATGATAATTTATCTTTTTTGCGTTTGCAAGTTGCAACAAGCAGGAGTAAACTACTATATAACTTGGCCAAGTTCCTTTCTGCTTACATCAAGCAGCAATTATTGATCAACGCAGTCCAATCAAATGATGCAACGTCGGCACAAGCAACCCAAGAACCAATCATCGGTCTCAGATTCCACTACTCGATGGTTGTTTTTGTGCTGGCCATTCGGCTGGATGAACTATCAAGTAGGTGCAAATCGGAAGAGGCATTTCTTATGCTGCTAACATAGTAGTAGCATTATGAGTCAGTAAAAAAGGGATTAAGTGAGTGGGTGCAACTCACTATTTATTAATGTGTCATTTGGAGGATCCATGAGACGCTTAATGAGATCATCATTGATCAAACAGGGTATCTTCGTAAGCACGACGCCTAATTGTTGTTTTCTGTTGCCCTATGGCCTAGTTGTCTTAATAAAACTGAAGTGACGGGAGGATGTCTGCAGGATTGGTGCAAGTAATTCAGTGGGCCACAGTATATTCACAGGAAAAATTATATTTCCGAGTTGGCATAGAGATCCATGCCCCTTTTTTATGTATTGGACTAAAATCAAGCAAGGGCGTTAAGTTTAGTATCCCGGGCTTCTAGAAGTGTAGAATGTCTCTAGTCATCAATGGCTTGAGAACACCACCTTCAGAAGAAAACAGCCATCTTATTCTTCTTGCTACTTTCTGAAATTTGAAAATTGAAGTGTTCTTACACTTCAATGAAGCGGTGTTGTTGACGATTTCTATCATATTTGTATGAGTTATCAGACCGATTTTGCTATTTGTTATTTGCCTTGTTTAGTATAAATACACTGACTATTAGACTGTTATAGAGATTTTTTTAAACGTAAACCAGTAGAAGATCTGCCCGTTTTGTATTAATATAGGAGTAAAAGAATTACAAGCAGGTTGTTGGCCCTGGATGTGGATGCTGAAGAGAAAATGCCTTAGCTACAAAAAGGAATTAGAAGCTCGGGAGGAAGACAAAAACATGGCCCCGGCGATGCACCATGCTCTTGCCTCCTCTTGCCCTGGATGTTATAGAGATCGACTTGTTACTTTTTGGAATGTTAATTCAGATTAAAATGCAACTTATCTTACAGAAAAAGTAAGTCGCCATAGGAATAGTGATCCTTGATAGTCCATTCCCTGCCCAGAGTATCTTGCTCAAAAGATTTGAAGGAAAAAGGATGTGGTTTCTCCAAAACAAACCGTTGGCCGGAATCTACATGCCCTCATGAACTGCAAAACTCAGCAGCAGAGTGAGTAATCAGTCCTGTCCTGATTCCACAGCCGAAGGTTCCCTCCCTTCAACTGAACCCAACGCATGCGCTCTCTCTTATACTATGCATCAATCATGCCGCTGCATCCGAACTGCCAAAGAACGGCGTCGACTCGGCGAAACTCGACGCCGTTTGCGCTTGCTTCTGTGCCCAATCATGGCCACTCCAGATGCTCATTTGCCTATCAGAATTCAGAAGCAACATAAAAGAACCCAGACACCTCGCAGAACTCTATGTCAGTAAGCAAA